>NW_024080739.1:398693-946130 GCF_003009895.1 Hyaena hyaena | reverse complement strand
AAAGAAAGAAAGAAAGAAAAAAAGGGCAGGGACTCTAATAATACAGAAAATGTCAACTGTATTTTAGTAATTAAGCTGTAACTGTCCTTGTCCTTTTTATTTTATACAGTGACAACACCTTTACAATTTCTTAGGTATGTAACACAGAACAGTAAGGTACTGCAAAATTTAGAATACAGACTATAAAAAATTAATGCTTATTATTAACCAATGAAGAACATAATCTTGACCACATCTTAAATGTATTTTGCACTATGATTTTGCTTCCAGGTGTTCACAGTACAAATGCATAAATTTCTAGATTAATTGTAACACCAAGTATGAATTATGTGCAGAAATGCAGTCATAACACAAACGTGAACTTTTGAGAAAATCCCTTTAAAATGGCCAGCATTATACATATATCTTACACTAAAATACTTAATTCCAAGTTCATTTTGAGATGGAGGATGAATAAAGCAAGATTGCCCCCTACTGACTACAGGGACAAGGCTCATGCTGTTTAAAATAACTACAAACAATAGATAAGGCATTATTAATACATCACATACTTGATTGCGAGAGCTTTTTCAAACATTAACCACTAATGATTCAAAGATTACGGAATTTTGCATTAACTATTAAAATTTTACACCTAGGAACAAATAAAGAGAAATGATCTTTTTCAACAGTACTTTTATTTTTTTAAAGCAGGTGATTATTCCTCTGTGTTCTGAATCTTGATTCACTTCCTGCAGGTGTTCTCTTGCTTCTTGAGAGAGAATTCATAAACGCAGGAAGGCCTTTGCCAGAAAACATCTGCCAGAGAAGGATATTGAATATTGAAACTCTAGTTAGCTTGTTATTTTGGCCAAGAGAAGGATGTAGTCACAAAAGAAGGCAGGATGTTTGGAGACACAAGTGCATTTTAACATAGCTTTAAGATTACTCTACACTGACATCATACTGTTCAACAAACATTACCATTTCAGTTCTTAAAGTTACCAAGGACTCTCGAACTAGGAAGAACTTGAATGCTTTCTCTAAAGCCCACAAAACCAGGGCTCTCTCTCTCTCTCTCTCCCCAAACTTCCTAACAAAATAATGAAATGCAAGTAACCCTTCCTTCATCCTACACTTAACCTCCACAGCAGTGATGGAAACGTGGGGACTAAGAGACAGTAGAATCCAAAGCGAGAGGGAGAGCATGAAAGAGGGGCAGAGAGGGAGGGAGAGAGAGAAACCCAAGCAGACTCTGTGCTGTCCACACAGAGTCCGACTCAGGGCTCTTGACCTGAGCTGAAATCTGAGTCAGATGTTTAACCAACTGAGCCACCCAGGTGCCCTATATATTCTGTATTTTTTTTAACTTTCTTTAAATGTTTTATTTATTTCTGAGAGAGACATCGTGAACAGGGGAGGGTGAGAGAGAGAGGGAGATAAAGAACCTGAATCAGGCTTCAGGCTCTGAGCTAGGTGTCAGCACAGAGCCCAACGTGGCGCTCGAACCCACGAACCGTGAGATCATTATCTGAGCCGAAGTTGGACGCTTAACCGACTGAGCCACCCAGGAGCCCCTATATTCTGTATTTTAATTGCAGTTTTCATCCAATACTTTAAGGCATTTCTGTATTGGCATAATTAATCATTTTGGTTTTCAAGGAAATAACAGAAAAAGGTACAAGTAACTCCCTATGTAAACGCTAAAAGAAAACAAAACAAACAAACAAAAAAACACCAAAGAGATACATACAACACTTCATAAATATTTGAGAAACGACTTTGTGGTATCATGCACCAAGGGAGAGTTGGATGGCTAATACCTAAGCCTTTAGCTTACTTTTTCTACCTTTCCAGGTTACTGTAAAAGCTATCACCAGCCCTTTCTTTCCTATCTTTTCTGACTAGACTATTCCATAAATCTTTTTTTTTTTTTAAATGTTTTATTTATTTCTAGGAGAGAGAGAGACAGCGTGAGCAGGGGAGGGTCAGAGTGAGAGGGAGTCACAGACTGAAACAGGCTCCAGGCTCTGAGCTGGCAGTCAGCACAGAGCCCGACGCGGGGCTCGAACCCACGAACCGCGAGATCATGACCTAAGCGAAAGTTGGACGCTTAACCGACTAAGCCACCCAGGCGCCCCATCCATAAATCTTTAAAAGGCTGACAAAATGCGGAGAAGTTACATGGGAGGAAATCAACATATGCTTCTTTAAGCTTCATATTTTCCCAAATTCCAAATTCAGTTGGTATTCAAGTAAACCAGTAATACTGACACAAGAGCAACTTTTCTTTAGGTTGAGAGACCTCAGAATGTACCGTGACAGACATGTGAACATAAGGAACTCCAAAAAGCAAGCAGAAGCAAAAAGAGTGTACCGGCAGACCTATGTCAAATGGAGGGTTTTGCCATGAGGCTAGACTTACTACAAACTTAAGTAACTTCAGCTTTATTAATTCCCATTAACAGATGAAAACTGATCTAATAGTTCTTATTCATAAAAACACTTGAATTTGCAGCAACATATGATACAGTCCAGGTAACTATCTGGTCACTTGCCTTAGATCACGCTGCTTCTACAGAGGTCGATTAGCTTTAACAGATCCCTCAAAGTCAGAGCCACCCAACAAACAATAAAATTCCACTTAAAGAGTATCGATAGCATAGTAATGGGTGTTCTCAATCACGATACAAGCTCCAAATGAAAATGACTGCTGCTCTCTAAGACCTGGAGGCCTGTTCTCCAGATGGACCTGACTCACTAGTTGTTACAGAAACAATGGCGGAACACAAGTGGAGGACAGAAGGCCTTTAGGGACTGTGGACATCATTACTAAACTGTAGATCAGATCTCTGCAGAAACAAAAGGAACCAACAGCCTACAGATCATTTAATCTCAAGAGGAAAACCACTATTTCTTCTTGAATGTTATGTGAATTTTTTTTAGCAAAAATTCCACTGAGCACCTGGGTGGCTCAGTCAGCTAAGCGTCCAACTTCAGCTCAGGTCATGATCTCGCAGTTTGTGAGTTCGGGCACCGCATCAGGCTCTATGCAGAAAGCCTTCTTCGGATTCTGTGTCTCCCTCTCTCTCTGCCCCTTCCCTGCTCCTGTGATTTCTCTCTCTCTCAAAAATAAAATAAAACATAAAATAAATAAAATAAAATAAAAATTTTTTTAATTCCACTAAAAACACTTCTGTCTTGCTACTTGATAACATAGTCCAATAAATCTAACTTTAACTTGGGGTGAACTTCCTTTAATAAATTAAGAGAAGTATTAAGGAGCAGGGGGGAAGACTATAGAAAGGCAAAAATCATAGAAAAGAAAAAATACCATCATATGGGGGGAATTTTACATACCTGGTGTCTAATAGGTATAGGACACAGGAATCATTACCTAACTGTAAAGGGTCCTATCTCATTCATGCCAGTGCTTACAAACTTTTTCCTCCTGTTTAATATGTGGTTAAAATAACAATTTAAAATCTCTTGTGTGTCACAGGCACAAGTGCTTTCGGAGCAGTGTTTGATACCAAGTAACTGTGCTACCACGTTCCAGCTACTGCAGCTAAATGCTTGGTTCCTTGGCAGCATGAGGAAGTGGTACACCATAAAAATGTATTTCCAGTAAACTGGTAAATAAGAGAAACTATGAACACAATATTTGTGATCACTTTGGAGAAAGGCTTCTGAAAGTTATCTGTTTCTTTTTAAACAACACGGAAGAAGGGGCGCCTGGGTGGTTCAGTCGGTTAAGTGTTTGACTTCAGCTCAGGTCATGATCTCACAGTTCATGAGTTTGAGCCCCCACCAGGCTCTGTGATGACAGCTCAGATCTTAGAGTCTGCTTCAGATTCTGTGTCTCCCTCTCTCTCTGCCCCTACCCTGCTCATGCTCTGTCTCTTTCTGTCTCTCAAAAATAAGTAAGTATAAATAAATAAAAATAAACAATACAGAAGGAACGTTTTGTTTTTCTGCTTCCTCATGGTCACATGCTTCTTGAGGCCACTGGGCTTACACTTAGCAGTTCCTTTAGGCTTTTCTTGCTGCGGGGCAAGAGACCAGATTTCCTTTTTAGGCTTAAATGAGGTCCAAAAGGGAACCTGAGAGCTGCCCCTACGACAGTAGTACATGGGCTTTACTGTTCTGCTTTTGTAACATCTACTTTGGCTGATTAGAAAGAGGCCTTCTGGGGTCATTTCAAGGTTTGTTTGTTTGTGTGTCCTATATTTTGGGTCACGTGAAGAGAAAAGTCACTAATCTTGTACCCTTTTCCAATAAAATGCCACATCTTACTACAGCATGGGAATTAAGTTATTTTTCTGTTATGGCAAAGCTATTTTTAAAAGTACGTACCTGTGTCTTTCTGGCAAAAAGTAAGCCTATGGCTAGCTTTTAACTAGTGACACCTATATCAAAGGAAGTTAAGAAATCTCAGTGAAAGAAAATAAAATCTTCATACCTTATATGATGGTTTGCTAGCACAACGTGAAATTAAATTAAATTTCCTCTCAACTAGAGAACCATTCTACATTTGGATCTAGATGAACAGTTATCCCTGTCGATGGACAAAGGAAATTCAGTCCCACGGGATATTATGGCTTTTCAGATTCACTCTGGGGATACTGACAATTAGTAAGGAAGTCATTAGAATTCTAAACACTGCTCTAAGTCTCTAAACCCCTAATTTAGAGCTCTGAATTCTCTGGGCATGTCAGAAATGATTTCAAACCCACTGAACTAGCAAAGTCAGATAGAAAAGGAAAGAAACTGAAGATGTCCTTCACTGGGGGATGCTCTAAGTTTCTGACAACTCCTAAAGCACAATAAGGCTTCTGACCCCACAATATGGAGTACTGCAGGCCAAGAATGTCCCTCACAGCTCCATGAGCATTAGTACTAAGGACTGCCTACTGCAAATCATAACCCCAAATAAAGATGCTTTGCTTTACATTTAGAATACTCCTATAAAACACTTAACAAATTTTTAAAAACCCAAACAAAACAATACCAATTTTATGAACAAAAGCCACTCAATACAGTCTCTAACAATATAGAAAACTGACAAGTTCAGGCTTTCTCCTAACCTGCCTGCTCCTGGCTATGTGTTAGAAACAAGATGAGGAAGGTGTGAAATCCCCTAAGAAACACTGAAATTTCCTTTTGACTGAAGAATGAAGAGAAGAGACAGAGGTGTGATCTTGGTCCATTCAGAAATTCAAACCTACCATTTGCCTAGACCTACATACAGACTCTATTGTTTCTAAAAAAGAGAAATAAGGGGGCGCCTGGCTGGCTCAGTCAGTAGAACATGCAACTCTTGATTTCAGAGTTATAAATTCGAGCCTCACATTGGGTATCGAGATCACTTAAAAATAATTAAAAGGGAGGGAGGGATGAAGAGAGAGACAGAGACAGAAATCTATTCCCTCAGGGTATTGCGGGCATCAATAGATTAGGGAAAATCTATGGGTGATTTGGGCACCCTCTGCAAGAAGGAGAACCATGGCAACCCAAAAGAATCTTTGGCAGGTAAGCGTTAAACATGAGGCTTAGGAATAGTTACCAATTATACAGGTATGGATATGGAAAGGAAAGAAAAAAGAGGACAATAGTAACTGCATAAAACTGCACAAAACATCTGGTAAGTCTCTTAAAGTTAGGATGTCCTAGACACAAAGACACATCATGGGCATTAGGGCCTTGGCCAGCAATGTCAATGCTAATCAATCTGTGTCCAGACTTTGTAACCTAATTCAAATTCAGGATATGACACACACTTTTAAACATGGAATAAAATATTCTTTAAATGTTTTATTTCTTTAAAAAACAGAAAAAAGGCAGCACATGTTGCACCCTTAGGGACTAAAATTTTCTTTCAAATCAAAGTACATACTACCTTGAAGAAATTTACTTTAACCAACATATGCCTAAGTTCTTTGTATGCTTTAACTTTTGCAAAAAGTGCCTTATGAATATACTCCACCACACAGGTATCTGAGCTTATCTACCACTGTAACTTTGTTATTTACATCAATACATTTAATTATACATATGACGTGCTTAATGCAGTATCTGATACCAAAAAAAGCTGAAAAATGTTATTACCATACCATAGTCTAAAAATTGATCATATTCAAGAAATGTTCATCATATTATTCTATTGCTTATTTTTTTTAGAAGATTTTGTTTTGAAGGAATCTCTACACCTAACATGGGGCTCAAACCCACAACCTCAGGATCAGGAGTGGCATGCTCTTCTGATGGAGTCAGCCGGGCATCCTGTTGCTTAAAAAATTTTAATGCTGCCTCACATCACCTGGCAAATTAATTATGGTGGCTACTTTCTTTTCTAGAGAGGCACACATCCTGATACTATCATGAATCTTCAAAACTAAGAACTCCACTCTTAGCATCTAATTACCTCTGTTAACTATGACTATCCAACAGCAAATAGAGAACAAATTACTGTTCCCAAAGGGTTAGCTTGCACTGAACCAACATGTCATTGGATTTTAAGGGCTGCTCTATGAATTCTACAGTTCCTCTGCAAATGGGCTTAGTATTCAAGGTATTTGAAAACATTGTTTCAACTTGGCTTTGAAGTCTTGACCTTCAACACTCCTTTGATGTCCCTCGAGCAAGCTCCATATTTCCTTGCCTCTATTTACACTCTTCATACTGTTTTTAGGGGATTCTGAAATCTACCTCACCCTATCCAATTTCCACTAGTAGAAATTCTACGTATCACTTAAGACTGATCTCAACTGGTACACCCTTTACAAAGCCTTGCTTGATCTTCAGGAGGTGCCCGGTTGGCCCAGTCAGAAGAGCATGTGACTCTTGGTCTCAGGGTTGGGAGTTCAAACGCTATGCTGGGTGTAGAGATTACTTTCAAATAAAATATTTAAAAAACAAAAAACCCTCCAAAAAACCCAAAGCCTTGTCTGATCTTCAATTAACCTAGCCGCTAGGGTAGTTCAAAATTTCCCCTCCACAACCCACCCATCCCAAACTTAAAGGAACAAACGGAAGTCCAAAAAGTTCTATTAGATCTTGCTACCAGGGGGACTCTCTCTTTGGTATACTCTTTCCCAAGATTCCATAGCTCTTCCTTTTTGCAGCTAATGATGGAAGATGGAACTCAGCTCTGGAAAAAACCTAATGGGAATCAGAGAGGAGCCTCAGCAGGGCTTAGTCCTCCTGATCTAGGGAGGAGAAAAGGCCCTTTTCCCCTTCCTTTCCTTGGGTTTAACCCTCCTTATCACCAGAGTGGTGATATCACAGTGTGAACCTGAGGAAGGGCACCAGGAAAGTCTCCCTGACTAATTTTAAGAGACGGAAGCCTTGGTGGACTTGTAAGTGGCCTAGGTGAAAGGAGTTCCTAAAGCAGACAATGGTTTCTTTCCATTGGACCTCTGGGATTTGGGGGACCTATGTAATTAGAACCAAGTGATTAACCTGAAAGGCTCCTTCTCAATACCATCCTCTGGATCTGGTACAACAATAAGCAGTGGCTTCTGGATTCAAGAGTCAAAGATCTTGGACCCCGCAGTCACAGCCAAATATCCTCGCTTCCCAATGATCACGAAGACCCCTGCCTCTTTTATACCATCAGTACATGAGATACTGTTTCCTCCGATGGTAGTTTTTCTAACTTGCCCTTTTCAACAGCTTTTAATGAAAACACTCCTTACTAAACTAGAAACTGCCAAAAAGGCAAGGACTATGGCTTCCTTACCTTCTCTATGTTTCCTACTACAGGGGGCATACTATATTCTGAATGTGGAGAAAAAGTGGAAATGTATCACATGATTATACTGGGACTAGAATAAAGTTTTGTTTAATACCTTTAATAAATAAAGAGAACTCTGGTCCTAGGAAGATTTGAGAAAGTTTCTGGCATCTTCCGAACTTTTGCATAATTGATAAATCCTCTGAGAAACAGGAGAAAACCTGATTTAAAAAAGAAAAATCAAGAATGAATTTATAATTCCTGTATTAAGTACCCCCTCCCCACAGAAATATCCCTTTTGATAGCACAATTTCATCATTTTTCTGCTAAAAGTTATCAAAACATGAGCAATTTCCAAAGGATTTCCATACAGCACTTTCCATTTGTTATTGAGAAGACATAAATCTTGAGAGCTCAAATGAAAGTCTTTTTGTACATTCAGAATCTAATTGGTCTAGGGGAGCCTGGGTGGCTCAGTTGGTTAAGCGTCCGACTTCAGCTCAGGTCATGATCTCACAGTTCGTGGGTTTGAACCCCGCGTCAGGCTCTGTGCTGACAGCTAGCTCAGAGCCTGGAACCTGTTTTTGATTCTGTGTCTCCTTCTCTCTCTTTGACCCTCCCCTGCTCATGCTGTTTCTCTCTGTCTCTCTCAGAAACAACACATTAAAAAAAAATTTTTTTAATAAAATTAAAAACAAAAAAAGAATCTAATTGGTCTAAAAGAGAAATAAAAAATAAGATAGAGCTAAACATATACATTTGATAACCTCACTGAAAGGCATTATGAAAACCTACCTTCTGGGTTCCAAAAAAGTATTTGAACAAAATTAACTCCAAAATAAGAAGACAAGTTATAAAATATTTTTCTCAAAAAAACAAAACAAAAACACCCATTCTTTGTCATATTTTTTTTCTGTCAACTGTACATACGCTGTCCACTAGGTGTCAGAATCCCCTTACCTATTACAGCAATTCTTTTTATATATTTTTTTGTTTTTGTTTTATACAGCAATTTTTCTATTCTCAACTCTAAACTCAATTTCTCTATATTTTTTTTTTAATGTTTTTTTTTAAATTTTTTTTTATTTTTATTTATTTCTAGAAGAGAGAGAGAGACAGCATGAGCAGGGGAGGGTCAGAGAGAGAGGGAGTCACAGACTGAAACAGGCTCCAGGCTCTGAGCTGGCAGTCAGCACAGAGCCCGATGCGGGGCTCGAACCCACGAACCGCGAGATCATGACCTAAGTGAAAGTCGGACGCTTAACCGACTAAGCCACCCAGGCGCCCCTCAATTTCTCTATATTCTTAAAAAATGCATATACAAGCAGGGTTCACTCTGCCCTTTATTTACCAGGCACCGAAGGAGTGAGGCGGATTTTGTATGTCTATACCAGAAGCTATTTACATTCAATTCGCACCTCTTGTAACAACCCACGGGGAAGGTGGTGTGCCCCCCCCCAATGATGGATCACTCTCTCCTGGCACTCCTCCTTCAGAGTTCATTCCTGAGTCTTTTTTTTTTTTTTTTAATGTTTTTATTTTATTTTGAAAGACAGAGACAGAGAGTGAGCGAGGGAGGGGCAGAGAGAGGGAGACACAGAATCTAAAACAGGCTCCAGCCTCTGAGCTGTCAGCACAGAGCCCAACGCGGGGCTCGAACTCACGGACCGTGAGATCATGACCTGAGCCGAAGTCGGATGCTTAACTGACTGAGTCACCCAGGCGCCCCTCATCTCTGAGTCTTAAGAGACATTTTAAAAACACGTTTACGGTGATATAATTCAGATATCATAAAGTGCATTGGCTTAATGTATACTGTTCACTGGCTTTAATTTTAGTATAGATATAGAGCTGTACAACCAAAACTATTATCTTCACTTCAGAACGTTTTTATGACCCCTAAAAAAAATCTGTACCCATTCAGCAACCACTCCTCATTCCCATTCTGTTTGGCACCAAAAGTAGTAAGTGACCAGTGATGGAGGTTACCCCATCACGGGCCGGGATGCAGAATCCTGGTGGAAACGAGTGGCTACCATGGAGTGGATACTTACAACCCCACTCAGGTCAAGGGGTAGTGTCATGTGGAACCCCTTTGTCATGATTACTCTCAAGGGGAAAAATACTCACAGACTATAAAGTCACTGGTCACCCAGGGGAAACCTGAGATGTAGGTGTGAATGGGTTAGGAAAAACCCACCACCTAGAGATCTTTTATTAACATGCTTGTTACTCTGATGTTGACAACAACCAAATCTTTAAGAAATATTTTAAAATCATACTCACTATTGCTAGTATACTACTATATTGTGAGCAAGATGAGGGTTTACTAAAAGCAATTTTACTTCTAAAATTTAACAATATCTTTTCTCTCCTTTGTCTATATTAAAAGCACTTACCTAAAACCAGGAACACCCACCAGAGCCAGTACTGACCATCAAAATACCCAGGGAAATAGGTGGAAAACTAAAAAATAAAGCAAATTAATATTACAATAGCTTAGCAAATATAATTATACATTTTAACATAAGGGCACACAAAACACAAGACTTCTGCATACTAATGCTATCATTTAGCTCCTGTAATTTTTTAAAGTGAAAATATTTTATATGATACATATATCATGACCTGAAATGGTTATGATATATGCAGATACATTTCCTTTCATGGAAAGGCAATCTTGAGATATGATTTTGGCTTTATAGACTCTTTATGTTAAAGTGTTCAAGTCTGTTTATTTTTTAAAAGATTGGGGTGTTTTTTTTGGCCCACATATTATCTATCCTAGAAATATGTTTTGATGACCTTTTGACTTTGCTTAGCCAGTGCCAAAACCAATTATTTTGCTCCTATTCTTTCAGCTGTGCCTTCACCTTGCAAGCTTTATTATGTACATCACAATAATCTGATTCCTTTGGCAAATATTGGCCCATTCTAGACAATGGGAAATGAGTGGTATGGTCTCCTTGCACAAGGAGAGCAAAGCCAGAGAAAAAACAGCTGTCTGTCTTCTGCTGAGCACTGCTGGGCTGCTGCTGTGATGCCTGCAACTGCGATGGCCGTTTTCACCCTGAGGGAGGAGCAGCTGTACTACCTATCATCCCTTATGATGTCATTGACACACTGATCTAACTATCCTCCGCGTCAGGACTTGTTTTCATGGGAACTAAATTTGTTCCACTGTTTCTTAGCCATTTTGAGCTCCGTTTTCGGTTACTCACAGACCAAGCCATCCTGATACAAGCTGATTCAGTTAATTCAGTTTTAAAATTTAGTTAACTCTGAAAATTTTAGTTAAAAAAAGATTGGTAACTAATTTTATCCCTGTTTTCTACAGGGGGCTTCCATGTCCAAGAATTTAAGACTGTTTCAGCATTAAAATATAGCATTTTATTTTCCAATAGAATCACAATTTAAGACTTAGAAGGAATGAGAAACCTCTTTAGGGCTCAGGCTCTCAACCTGAAGGCCGTGTCTCAGATGAATATATATTAGTCATCTCGAGGAAAAGTCCTTAACTTTTACCAGGCTCTCAAAGGAACTTGGAATCCTAAAAATGTTAACAACTCATTAGAATAAACAGATTTGAAAAACTCCAGTCATTACTCAACACCTATTAATTAGCTCATAATGCCAATTTATGATAGATACATTGATTTTCTCTATGAAGCTGACAAAAGCAGTAAACTTACCCTGAAATCACAGTATACTTTAAGACACTAGATCTTTTAAAGTAAAATTACTTCGGCAATTGTGACTACCTGACAACTCCCAAATCATTGAGGATTTCTCTCTAATATACTGTAGAGATAAGTAACATGCCCTAAGGGAGGAGCACTTGTTAAACAGTTTCAGCTCCTAGACATTTTGGCATAACCACTGATGCTACTGATAAACCCCAGAGGGGAAGGAGGAAGAGAGTGCAGAAGAGAGGGAGGAAGGGGGGAGAAACAAAGTGAAGGCAAGAGGGAAGAAGAAAGGTAAACCAAAGCTTTAGTAGAATGAGAGGAATGCCTGTTTTTAATGAGACACCAAAGAAGTGTTACCTTTTTATCATAAAATAGCTCATTTCAGAACAAACACATATATTATCCTATTATAAACATTAAAAGCAGAGAAAATAACCTGTGAACAACCTGTAAGATAGATGTCTTGGGATCACCAATATTCACTAGATTTAAGTGTAAAACTTGCATGAACAGCCAACTGCAAATGATTTAGGTTCAACTTCATGAAACCAGAATAAAGACAAACCTAAAATCATTTTAAATGTACAGATAATGCAAAGCAACAACACATGAAAAAAAAATCAAATATTCAAAGTTACTCTACTTCTTATTTCTCTTCAGAGTCTATCTTTTCTGGTAGACAACTTACCCTGACAATCAGGATCCACTTAATTAGAGAGAGACCAAATCCTGAAATGGCCCCATACCTTCCTGCAGCTGAGGTGGTCAGGCAAAAAGATAGGAAAAATCCAATCCAGTTAAAGAGGAATGCCACTGTACAGGCAGAGAAGGAAAAAAAAAACATGTCAGACAGGTCCTGTTATTGTGGCCAGAGTGCCTTCTACACTTGATTTTGCTTAATGGGCTTTTCCAAAGATAAAAGATAGCTCAGCCCACCTACCATAACACTTCCCCTACCTCCAGAAAACATCCATTCTCTGTCTTCCTCCCAAATGCAAACAAGAAAACATTTTCTCTCAATACCAGGTGTTACACTATTCTGTCTATTGCTATTCACTTTCAAAAATGCCTTAATATTCACCAAACTGTATACATATGACTTGTGCCCTTTTATGTGTTACACTTCAGTAAGTAAAATGATCTGATTCAAGTTATTCATCGTCCTACTTCTATGAATCTTGACAGCTACATAACGCCACCTCTAAATATTTCCTTTATATGTTACCTTTTTAATACAGCAAATTAAAAAAATGGTTGCTCACTTCAAAGTGACACTCATGGAGAGATGAATGTAAAATAATATCAAGGAGGGGAAAAAAAATCAGCTAACTTTGATCTGTCAGAAATTAGAAGCTTGCCAAAAAAGGAAAAAATCCATCAGACTAAGGCCTTTAATTCCTACTCTACAGGTCAGGTCTGAGTAGGAGTAATGCTAAGGATCCTTGCAGACCTAAAAGATGAGGCTTATTTCACTCATGTAAAAATACAGCATCCCAATAACTACTTCAATTATATTTTCTATAGATATAAGACAGACAGAAGGAATATTAAGAAAAATGTATTAAGAAAAATGCCTGAGTAAAAGGCATCAAATACATACAATGTATTAAAAATATTAGTTCAACTAGTCATTTTAATTCAGTCAGATACGGCCATACTGCAAAGCGCTCTGGCTGGTAAGAGGTGGTTCTGCTATGTGTATTTACTTACTGAAAAAAGTTAACATGAAAATCCCATCATTTCCTATCCTCAGCTGGTCAGCATCATCAAAGTCATCCCGACCCACAAAGTCTTCATCCTAAACGAAAAGAGCAAAGTAAATTCAAAATGCATTCTTTGTAGGCAAATGAAAGGCATCAGGAAAAATAAGGAAAGGGATAAAAGTGAGTACCAAGGAGAAAATTTACTGCTTTGGCTCAATTTAAAACGATGGGCATTAAAGTTCAGTATGTGTTAAAAATTTCATTTTGTCTTTTAAGTAAAATTAGAGAAGAAGCAAATCTTTCTTTTATCTCTATAGCTTTCTAAATGAATTGTTCATTTTATAACCCAAATTCTTTAAGAATACACTTCAAAAATTATAAAGTTCAAAGAGAAGTATTCATTCAAATATATCTAAAGAAAAGATATATATTTGGCTTACATTCTAGAATGAGTGATCCAGTACCTGCTAAGGACCTAGATATTAGTAACCTAGGACCCAATTAAGGAGTTCAAATGCTTTTTTGAGACATGGGAGAAAAAGGGTAGCATGATCACACATGAAGAGGCTATGGGGTTGCCCAGTGTTCCCCTCCATAACCATTTTGTTCGTATTAGCATATAGGTCTGAAACAACCTCACTCCCACACTTACCAGCAGACAGGATCCTCTCCATCCTACCTTGAAAACATATTAATCCAAGTCTAAGAGGAACAGGATCCTCACCAACATGAACCATGTGCCCCACCTTTTCAAATGATGTACCTTATGTGTTGAAATATTGAAAAATATATGAATATACACTTAAAAGTAAAAGCTACATTTGTACACAGTCCAATGAAGGTTCCTCAAATGCAAAAAAAAAAAAAAAAAAAAAAACCTCTAGGGACAATCCAAACTCATCCTACACAGACAGAATGGGGCTGGGAAATCCGTAACAAACTATGGTTCACCAAGGGAGGGTGTACTGGAGAAACGGAAATGTCAGAGGCAGTTTCCATTTCAAACTTAACACATTTCCTCCCTATTAGAAATTTTTACAAGAGGGGCACCTGGGTGGCTCAGTTGGTTAAGCATCTGACTTTGACTGAGGTCATTATCTCACAGTTCATGGGTTTGAGCCCTGCATCTGGCTCTGTGCTGATGACAGCATGGAACCTGCTTGTAATTCTCCCCCTCCCTCTCTCTCTGCTGCTACCCTACTAGCGCTTTCTCTCTCAAAATAAACAAACTTAAAAAACAAACTTAAAAAAAAAAAAAAAGGAATGGCACCTGGGTGGCTCAGAATCTGACTTCGGCTCAGGTCATCTTCTCATGGTGAGTTCAAGCCCTGTTTCAGCTAAGCCCTGCTTCTCTCTCTCTCTCTCGCTCACTTGCACCCTCGAAGGAAGGAAGGAAAGAAGGAAGGAAGGAAGGAAGGAAGGAAGGAAGGAAGGAAGGAAGGAAGGAAGGAAGGAAGGGAGGAAGGAAGGAAAGAAATCTTTACAAGAATGTGTTTGTTTTGTTTTTTAAAATACTGACTACCAGTTTCTGACTTCATATTAGGAAAAATAAAACTGTGCCTAACTAGAAACTAATTGGGTTTTTTTGCATAAATACTCAAAGATATACTACAGAAAGACATGGAAGTAATTTCTAGTAATACTGCAGGTGCCTTGAGTCTGATGCTTAACCAACTGAGCCACCCAGGTGCTCCTTGTGGGTGCCTTCTAACTGTTTTTCCTGTCCTTGGTATCTTTACTATCGGATTCCTGCTAAAAACTATTGCTGGGTTAATGTTTCTAAGACACGTTACCTGTCTTATATCCCTGCTCAAAAACTTTCAAAGATTCTGTGTGACCCACATGTAAGTCTAAATGCCTTATCCTAGCATTCAAAACATTCTCCAACCTATAGTCTGGTCACACACTCTTTGTCCAAGCAAAATCAATTACTACATTCATAGACTCTGCTCTACACCGGGCTAAATTCAGGTCTGCTTTCTGGGCTTTTCCCTCTGGAATGTTCTTATCCATCAAAACTCAGGGCCCACTTCAAATACCATCTCCCCCACAATCACACAGTAAGAAGTCACAGTTCTTAATGCTCACTACACCTGTGCTGCTTAGATATTGGTATTTGGGGGCCTTTTCCCCAGCTATCTTTAAGTTCTTATATAGTAAGAGTACTGCTTTATTCAAAGCTTTCTACCTATCCATTACAAAATACATAGCACACTATATAAAAAAGTGGTCTAGGGGGGCCTGAGTGGGTCAGTCAATTAAGCATCTGAATTTGGCTCAAGCCATGATCTCACAGTTTGTGAGTTTGAGCCCCACATCAGGGTCTGTGCTGACTGACAGCTCAGAGCCTAGAGCCTGCTTCAGACTCTGTGTTTCCCTCTCTCTGCCCTTTCCCTGCTCATGCTCTGTCTGTCTCTCTCTCCCCCTCAAAAATAAATATTGAAAAAAAAAGTGGTCAATGTTTGCTAAATAATGTTTAACGAGTTCCTAAATAGGTACACTTGTCAAATGAAAGTATTCTAAGGAGTTCTGTTATTAATTAGAGCTAATCTCCTGGTCTATTTCCATGGGACAGTTACCGTATAGTCTAAGAGAACTACTGAATACACACAGGACTTTGGAGTCTAGAACTCCTGGGTATGACTCTCACCTATGCTACTTATTACCTATTATGATATTATGATCCGGGGCAAATTAGTTAACATCTCTGGGCTCACCTTTTGCATTTGTAAAATGGGGATAATATCATCTCTTCCTTGCAAGGCTGCTGTGAGGACTGGAAATAAGATAATAGAAACTGAGCACATGCCAAGCATGTGGGTTCACTTCCAGTATTGTACGAAGACTGTTTTGCCCTTAGACAAGGAGCCCCCTGAAGTTTGGTAGTTTCTCCCTGGCAACTACAAGAACTGAGCACACACTACCATACGGAGTCAGCCTAGACTAGGCTTATAAACTACTATTTCTATCAAGCAGTGGTTTTAGGAACCCCACTCCTCATAGTAGGTACAGTCTGTCAACAGGCCTCTACCCTAAGGCCTGGCCTTCTGGGGCCACTGCCCAGGTTAAACTGCTGCTTTTGTTCTTACTGTTCACTCTAGTTTCCTCTTGGGATGCGTCTGGAACCCTGACCGCCCCTACTCTGCATTTTCCCAGTAGGTGGCCCAAGGCCCTACGGGCATCAGCTTGAACCAGGATGAGTATTTATGAAACCACATCTAGTCACTTGCAGGTCTGACATCAAGAACAAAATCTCCCACTGGCTTTCATCATACCCAGCTATGGGATCTGAATTCACTACGTCCTCACAGACAGAGGAGTGATCTGGACTGCTGGTGGCAGGAGGCTCATCTAGACAATTGCTGGGGCCCTGTTATAAGTTTTATACGTTTAATTCTATCAAGTTCAACTTGTTCTCTCCATAAGTCTCCTTATCTACCTAATACCAAAATATGAAGTGTGTAGATCAAAGCAAAGTCAGTGTATCTCCTAAATCAGCCCTTGCTCTAAGACAATTCAGTTAGGGCAGGAGAACTGAGAAAATGGTGGTAGAAGGAGATATATAGGGAAAATTTAAGCTGGGATGACTAGTGATTTTTTGCTGGTTTGTACCTTTTCCTACATCATTTTCTGGAAGAGTTAAGAGTTTATTATCTCAAAAGAAAATAGTACTTGTTTTTCAAAAACAGCTGTACAAGAAACTAAAAATAGAACTACCATACAATACAGGAGTTGCACTCCTAGGTATTTTCCCAAAGGATACAAAAATACAAATTCAAATGAGCACATGCACCCCCATGTTTATAGCAGCATTATCAACAATAGCCAAACTATGGAGAGAGCCCAAATGTCCACTGACTGATGAATGACTCAAGATGTGGTAGGTGTGTGTCTAGCCACATAGATGGAGCTAGAATGTATTATGTAAGCAAAGTAAGTCAATGAGAGAAAGACAAATACTCATATGTGGAAGTTAAGAAACAAAACAGATGAACATATAGGAGGGGGACAAAGAGGGAAACAAACCACAAGAGACTCTTAATGATAGAGACCAAACTATGGGTTGACAGAGGAGGTGGGTGGGAGATGGGCTAGATAGGTGATGGGTACTAAGGACGGCACCTGCTGTGAAGAGCACAGGGTGCTATATGTTAGTGGCAAATCAGTGACTTGTACACGTGAAACCAATATTGCATTGCATGTTAACTAAAATTTAAATAAAAAACTAACTCTACTTTTATGAATTAGTACAATCATAAGTAATATATCAAAAGTGGGTAATGAAGAGAACCTAATTCCCATCAAGCAGCCAGCAAGTAACATGGTAAATTAGACTTACTCTTCCAGGAACCAAGGGGATAGTAGCTTCAGCCTTGGTTCTCTCAGCTTCATCATAACTGGGCAGTGTTGTTGCCACATTGTAAGATGGAGGCTTTGGAAATCCGGATTCATCTTTGTAGTCAAAATACGCTGCAGAATAAAAAGGAAGTCACAATTACCTGACCATTAGCTAAACTCAGAAAAAGATGATTTCCACTCACTCTGGGAAACAAAAACCTGCCGTGTCTCTAAGAGTACATATAGAATAACTGAATCGAACTGTTTATATAAGAATATAAGAGATTGAGGATGATTTTTAAATTTATCCACCTTTTAATTATTTAGACAGATTCATTTACTTCACTGTACCTTCCCTACCAAATGCCTCCAAACACTCTTTTCAACTGTTACATGGTACGTTCACAAAAGGCACTCAATACTAGCAGTGGCATAAAGACAACATTTAAGACAAAAATATATCACCTGCGTGTCTGTAAGCTGTACCATAATTTCCTCCATTTATAAAGAGGAAAGCCAACTTAATAAAAAAGTTGAAATTCATTTCTTACAGGTTTATTCTGGCACTTTGATTCTTACCCATTAGTTTGAACATGTACTGTTTTCTATGCTGTGCCTAAGGTAAACAATTCAGTTACAGAGCCCTCATTTATCTAAATTAAATCTTTTATCTCCTCTTTTTAATGTATCTTCATTCTCATTAACTCCTATTATAAGGAACTCAATATTTATTAGAAAAGATCTATTTAAAAAACTATTAAATTTCTACACCATTTTTTAAAAAACAAGCATTTTGAAAAAAAGTCGTATAGTTCATCAAGATTATCATTTTTCTTTTTTTCCTTCCTCTGGTTAATTGTAACTAACTTCCAATTTTACTGTAATATATTACTGAAATCATCACTCAATACAATTCACCTCATTAACAGAAAAAAGAAGTAAAATTTTATTGTATTCACATGGACATTTTAGAAAAAGCACTTTACACAATTCATCACCTACTGATAATAAAAACACTTAACAAATTAGGAATAAAAGAAAACATGCTTAATTTGATCATTAGCCTCTACAAAATACCTAGAGTCAATATCATAATTAACTGTAAATTTTTTAAAAGCTTTCTCCCCTAAGATTAGAGAATTAGACCAAAATGCTTACTCTCACTACTTCTAATCAAACATAACCTTTAAGACTCTACTAGTTGCTGTAATGTGGCAAGAAAAGGAAATACAAGACAGAGGTATTAGAAGAGAAGAAATAACTGTTCTTAATCATGGACGATGATTATAGACCTAGAAAATTCAAGAGCATCTACAGATAAGCTATTAGACTTAATATAGGAATTTAGCAAAGTTTCTGCAAATAAAGTCTCTGAATGGATAGAAACCATCAATTGTACTTCCATATACCAGCAACAAATAGAAAGTAAAATTATCTATGGACCATTTTTTACAACAACATGAGGAGTAAATCTAGTGATAGAGTGATAGATATGCAAGTTCTCAATGTCGAAACCTACGAAATACTACTAAGAGAAATTAAAGAAGAGCTTAATTAGATGGAGAGATGTATCATGTTTACAGACTGGAAGCAATATTATAAAAATGTTAATGCTCTTCACTGATCCCCAGATTCAGGGCAATTCCAACTACAATTCTAGGAGAATTACTGTTTGTTTTGTTACAGTTTATGGAAACTGACAAGCCTACTTAATTGTAAAATGTATATGGAAATGCAAAAGGCCAAGAAAAACCAAAGCAGTCTTAAAGAAGCAAGTAGTTAAGTCTGAAGGACCTATATTACCAGATATCAAGATTATAAAGCTGTACAATTAAAACAGTAGGGGATGGGCATAAGGATCATAAACAGACCAAAGAACAGAATACTGAGTCCAGGGGCGCCTGGGTGGCTCAGTCCATTAAGCATCTGACTTTGACTCAGGTCATGATCTCACAGTTCATGGGTTCAAGCCCTGTGTCGGGCTCTGTGCTGACAGCTTGGAACCTGGAGCCTGCTTCGGACTCTTTGTCTCCTTCTCTCTCTGCCTCCCCCCTGCTTATGCTATGTCTGTCTGTTTGTCTGTCTCTCTCTCTCTCTCTCTTTCTCTCTCTCGGAGTCCAGAAACAGATCCACACATATATGGTCACCTGATTTACAACAAAGGTGACACCGCAGGACCGGGGAGAAAAAGCGGTCTTTTTAATAAATGGTGCTATACCAACTGCCTATCCATACAGAAAAACAAATTAACCTTGACCACTATCTTACACTAAACAGAAAAAAACAGTATCAGATGGAATACAAATCTAAATGTGAAAAATGAAATATTAAAGCTTTTAGAATATAGGAAAATGTGTTACTGAAACTAAAGCTGCCACCTAATCCAAGTTGTTTTTTCCATGTTAAAACTGCTTTTTAAAATACATGCACACACATACGTTATAATACATACATCAATGTAATACAAACATATATAGTAGTATAATACATAAATATGTACATTCTAAAACACTGCATAATCTTCTATCAAATTTCTTTTTATTTCTCATCAAATCAAACTGTTATTACAAACAGAAATGTACAATTTAAATTAGCCCACTGCCATAGTAATTCTGAATACATGAATAAAACTGATATCTACTACCTTAAGTTGAAGAAAATTAAGAACATGTTTATTTTCCTTCAATACACATACTCCTATAATTTTAGGTTACCAAGAAAAGTTTAATGACAATCTTTCAAGTTTATCTAGTACAATTCACAACAACAAACAGCCAGTATCTGTTAGACTGTTCAATTTATATACCACAAATGAAAATAGGTAGAGTGTGCAAAACAATGATTTGTGCTCTTTTTTCCCCTACCAACATGCGTCATTTTGTTTCTAATCGCTTTCCTCATAAACGGACTAACAGGTACACACAGTCAGCATTTATCTAAAAAAAACCACAGCAATGTTAATTTTAACAACAAAGGGGGGAAAGGCCATTTAAACCATTTTTGAGGTTTCTTTTTCAAAAAAGTAATGGAAAATCCCAGTTCATAAACAAAAAATTAATGTTCTTGAGTAACTTATGATCCCTAAAAACAGATTTCCCTGAAACTTCACTTATCTGAAACTCACAAAGCTCAGTAGAGACTCAGGAAGTTAAAAGTTTGGTTGTTTATTTTATTTTATGTTTATGTATTATATATTATTTATGTATTTTATTTGTTTGTTTTAAAGGCCTCTATGTAATTAGACGAGAGACTAACTTTATACAGTTATGCATGACACTATTCTTCAGGCTCTATTCTAGAAGTAGTTTACCTCCACTTTATCCCCAATCTCAAGAAGCTTTGGTATTTGCTGTTGAGACCCACAGCAAGATTAACAAAAACAAAAGAGAAAGATTAAAGGGACTTTGTAAGGACAGCTATGGGAAATACTATCTGACAGCTAAGGGAGAATTTGATTCTTGAATCAAAGTTCTACAAATCTCAGTGAATAAAGGCATTACTATGGAATAGAATACCTTCCAGACAATGTTTCTGATCGCAATCCCTAAATCACAAGAAAAGATTTAAACAAAGAATATGAGATATAAGTGAATAAGGGAGGGAAGTGTTTGAGAAGATCTGTATCGAAAATGATTGTTAAGTTTTTATAATTACAGAAAGCACGAACTCAAATATTCAGAAATAAATTACCTCTTAATGATTTGGGGTAGCTAAATATAAAGGACTTTTATCATTAATAAAACAGGAACCAAACTTATTAGTGAGTTAAATTTTCAGTGGATGTATTTAATGGATAACCAGTACTTATAGTCTGGGTAGAAATGAGTAAATACGGTGTGGCTTTGGTGTTTGCATCTTAATTTGATTCCAGGAGACACCCTAGAATTCTTCAAAAACCTGAAGTCCGTATTGTTAGTTTCTAGATGCTTACAAATAAAAGAATCTTAATTAATACAATGACACAGGGTTCAAAATTTGAAGCCAGAGTAGAGGTAAGGAGCTTTATGACCCGTGTTCTTTTTAATCATAATGGCAGCCTCAGGGCCACAGAGACTACCAACAAAATTAATCCCACATCAACTGACAAGAGCCCCAAATACTGTATTGAAAAGGATTATGAGGCTGTTTGGATAACTGCTGTCTTCAACTTGCCTATCTACCCTGGCAGTAGGATGGGTTCAATGGTGGCACCATGAACCATTTCACGCCACCTTTCTCTTTTAAAGAAAATGAAGAGGTTCCATCGAAACTGATCAGTTTTCAGCAATTAAAGTACAACTGCTTATCAGGAAGCTTTAAACTACCAAAGTCAACTACTGGGATTTTCTTTCTTTTCCCCATCTCTTCTATATATATATATATATATATATATGAAAATTAAATAGATAATCTGGCATAAAATGTGAAGATGAAAGATTATTCAAGGAGGGCTTGAACTATGAGGGACATTATGAAAGAACTGAGAGACTTCTAGTCTCTTTTTTTTTAAATTAAGAATTTACTAGCACAAAAGAAATCAACCAAATGTACTATGTTCCAGGTCATAGGCACTAAAATCACAAAGAGCAAAACAATTAATGAGAAAACTACAAAAAGAATAAAAATCAGGTGATCACCTAGTTCCTGAATTTCCACTTCCTTTTTATGAAGGGTCTACTGGAATGAAATTGAGTTCCATAACCATACTGAAATGGAGTTTTCAGTGTTTTTCAGAACGGTAACATGAGTTTTTTCCACTTTTGGCTACAAACCACAAACAAGGTCAAAGACTTGTTAAGGAAAGCTGAAGCTAAGGCAAAGACAAACACATACTGGACAAGTCTCTGGCTAAGCGCATTTCGAGAGTTCAAGAGTCACCTTGCGGGTTACCTACCTGCACTCTCTGCAGAGATGCTGCTGTAAGGTGGAGGAGCATCACCTACAGCCTGTTCTGGCTCTCCAGGCTCTTCCTCATTCTGCAACTAAATAAAAATTCCACATTTTAATCCAAATATAAATTAGAGAAGAAACGGAAAACTGGAATAGGCTTTCTGGAATAGCTTTCTGGAAAGCTATCTGGCAATGTGTTTCAAAAACCTTAAAACATACAAATCCTTTACAAAGTACTCTACTCTCAGAGAGCCCAGGTGGCTCAGTTGGTTAAATGACTTTGGCTCAGGTCATGATCTCACAGCTTGTGACTTCAAGCCCTGCATCTGGCTCTGTGCTGTCAGCTCAGAGCCTGGAACCTTGCTTTGGATTCTGTCTCTGTCTCTCTCTCTCTGCCTGTCTTTCCCCCACTCATGCTCGCTCTCTCTCTCTCTCGTTCTCTCTCTGTCTCTCTGTCTCTGTCTCTCTCTCTCAGGGGCAAAAAAAGGTAGATATTAATGTTACTGTGGCAAAACACAGAAACAACCAAAATTCCAATCATGGGGGACTTATTAAATAAATCATAGCTTATCTCACAAAGGATTACTAATCACCCATAAAAATAAAATTTGATGGCTTGAATGGGTATAACATAATTTGGTTCTGAAAGACAGATACTGAAGACAAGAAAGTTAAAATGATAGACACCTACAGTTTACACTGTTTATCTCTAGTTGATACAATCATAAGGGAATTTTTTCCCTTTCTGTTGTTTATACATATATTTGAATTTTTTGTAATGAACATTTACCACTCATTCAATTTTTTAAGTTAGAAAAAAAATCTAATAGTCATCTGTTGAAACAAATATAAATTACAGCAAACCAAGGTTTACCATTATATTCAGCTTGCATGTAGAAATTAAATCTTAAAAAATTGAGACATTTATGAAAACATTAAATTCTACATATTTCTACATATAACCTCCATCAGTAAATCTCCCTCTTTCCTATCTCAGAGACCTCCTCGGTCAAATCTACAACCCCAGTTACTCCATATAACTCACAGTGAAGGTGTAAGTTATTTACAGCCAATCTGGACAGTCCACCCAAACTCATCTTCATAAAACAAAGACATCTGATTTGATTCTTACAGTGTGACAATACACTACAGATCATTTAAAAAGAGAACTGGCTGAGAAGGGGGGCCAATCTGGAAAGTAATTACTGTATTTACAGATACAACTGACCTGGTTCCTGCTATGTGCCAGCCCAGTGTAGAGAACCAACCGAGCCGCTCGTAAAATACACGGCCTTCTAAACCGACTGTTACAAAAAACCTCTATCTTTGAGACAGGAAAACAGAGAGCCTGACCTGTGGTAACATGCAGTAGAGCTCCCTAATTCCTTAAATTTTAACTCACCATCTCAGTCTCCAATCGTTATGTGATTCAAAATCAGAAGCTAACAAAATATTTGATTAATACTGCGATGTATTCAGGAGCGCCTGGGTGGCTCAGTCGGTTAAGCATCCAATTCTTTGTTTCAATTCAGGTCGTGATTTTGAGTTCCGTGGGTTCGAGCCCCACATCAGGCTCCATGCTGACAGTGCAGAGCCTGCTTGGGATTCTCTTTCTCCCTCTCTCTCTGCCCCTTCCCGCTTGCTCCCTCTCAAAATGAATAAATAAAAAATTTTCCTTTTAAAGAAAGCATATAGGACGATTTAGCTATAGTAAAGCCATGTGATTCTGGGACAACAAATCAGTAAATTAGTTAGAGTTCCTGGGAGCACCTGGGTGGCTCAGGCAGTTTAAGTGTCTGACTCTTGATTTCAGCTCAATGTTTACGGAATGAAGCCCTGCATTAGACTCCACAGTGATAGCACAGAAGCTGCTTGGGATTCTCTCTCCCTCTCTCTCTCTTTTTAAAAATGTATTTATTTATTTGAGAGACAGAGAGCAGGGAAGGGGCAGAGAGAGATGGAGACAGAGAATCTGAAGCAGACTCCACAATGTCAGTGCAGAGCCCGATGTGGGACTTGAACTCATGAACCTTGAGATCATGACCTGAGCTGAAGTCGAACACTTAACCAACCACCCAAGTGCCCCTGGAATTCTCTCTCCCTCTCTTTCTACTTCTCCCCTGCTCAAGCTCTCTCTCACACACAAATTTAAAAAAAAAAAAAAAAAAAAAAAACACACTGAGATAGTATTTTTTAAAAATATATAAATTGAGCTCCTGGGGGCCATGGCTCATTTGCAATACTTTTTTTTTTTTATGGTTTTTTTTTTTCCGAGAGNTAAAAAAAAAAAAAAAAAAAAAAAAGACACTGGGATAGTATTTTTTAAAAATATATAAATTGAGCTCCTGGGGGCCATGGCTCATTTGCAATACTTTTTTTTTTTTATGGTTTTTTTTTTTCCGAGAGAGAGAGAGAGAGCACACAAGTGGGAGAAGGGCAGAGAGGAGGGGGGACAGAGGATCCAAACCAGGCTCTGCGCTGACAGCATCCAGCCCGACACGGGGCTCAGAGTCATGAACTGCAAGATCATGACCTCAGTCAAACTCAGAGTCTCAACCCACTAAGCCACACAGGCGCTCCTACTTGCAATACTTCTAACATCATATGAACCTCGAGATAGGGTATTCTCAGGCTACTCCCGCATAACCACTTTTGTGCCCTGAGAATGTCACAAAAGAGTCAGCAGCAAAAACAGAGTCAAATATGGACTTCACAAGAATGTTGCCTTAATATACTGCAGCCAGTAATGTTCTTTATTTAAACTTAGCTTGGTATTTTTGACCCGTTTTATATTTCCTGAGCTGGGTCATATAATCATGTTACCTCTGCATAATTTAGGGTTTAGAAAAGAAACATGACAATTCTGAGAAATACAGAAGTCCAAAGAATAAAGAGATCTTACACGCCAGTATCTATGAGATAGGCTGCCTGTCTCCTAGCAACCCAGAGATGTGAAATTTGATCATTCCATACCAGGGTAAGAGATAACAGAGCAAAGAAACTCCAACTGTCTCAGAAACTCCCATTTTCTCTTTGGTGAGAAAAAACCCCAAACACTTCCAAGTAAAGTTTTTTGCTTCATTAAAATTCACTGCTTTAGGGGTGCGTGGGTGGCTCAGTTTGTTGGGCATCCGACTTCAAATCAGGTCATGATCTCACGGTCTATGAGTTTGAGCCCCACATTGGGCTCTGTGCTGACAACTCAGAGCCTGGAGCCTGTTTCAGATTCTGTGTTTCTTTGGTCTGTCTCTGCCACTCCCCGGCTTGCGCTCTCTCTGTGTCTGTCTTCTCTCTCTCAAAAATAAATAAACATTAAAATTTTTTAATTAAAAAAAAATTCACCACTTTAGAATCATGTACTAATACCATTTCCAAGTAAAATAAAAAATGACAAAAAACATCATGACGATGGAGGCTCCATACTCTGGGATGATCCCAGGACCTCACTGTTTAGGCTTCCCAACACTGGCTTATTTTTATTTTCTATTTGCTGGTCATAAGTGTAGGCTCCATCAAGAATTGTGTTTGAAATACTATCAGGTGGAAAAAAAGAGAGGCAACCACCTGCAACAAGTATTTAGTGACCACCACCTGTGTGAAGAATAACTTGCTAAGCAACATAATCCCTAAGTATATATGTTTTTACATTGGGGGGCATCTATGGCCATTAATTTGGCTCTGCCAGCCAAACAAATCAGGCACTCACTAACAAGGTGGGTGGGCTGGGATGCAGGCCAGAAGTACAGCAGATCTATAAGGCTATCAAGCTGGTTACTTGGTTCCAAACTGTATTTTCAATGTTCCTCTTTTCTATCCCTGGGAATCCTTCCTGCGTAGCCCTCTCTGCCACATCCTTGAGGCTCAGGGGTCTTCAGACTCCCTACTGAGACTCTCTGAGAGAATAAGGGTCACTGTCACTTTGGGCCCAGTGTTGGAAAGATACCCCGTCTCTTTTATGAACAAGGTCAGTGGGAACCTAAGCCCAACCTGTCACAGAATCCTGGTTGTAGGGGACAATGTGAAAGGCAGGCAGGGTTGGAAAGTGGTGGCACCTTCGGCTCTCTCCCTACTGTGCTATCCCATGTGGTGGGTAAGAGATCCTTTGATTCTTTATCTCGGACAGATAATAGATACCTGTTGGAGACTGATTCTTGTCTTAACAATTCTTCTGATCAATTTCACTTATCTCTAAATAAGACTTAAATGGCATTTTTCCCCCAAACAGAATTATACAATTACCTATCCATGCCATATAAAATACTGAGTTTAATACAAAACTACCTAAAACTACCCAGGTCTCCATCCCTGAGAGAGGAATAATCCAATCATCTGAAAATCTGGATGGCCTTTCTCATTACCACCCCCAACTGTACCCTGGCTCCCACTTTCCTTATTACCCATGTTCCACTCCATACTCTAAACAGACTCGGTTACGGCTCCCTAAAAGAACTCTAAAACTCTTCCGTGTTCCCACTTTGCATATTAAAATCTGCTGTGGTACCACCTGGCCTTGATCACTTTCTATTTTTTAATATGTACCTACAAATAGATGCTAATAATGTTTTTGTCCTCCAGGTATAGCCAGTGAAATACAGCACATCTACCATAAAGGCTGTGGTGACTCCTTACTACATTCCACTGTGTCCTATCTATACTGTTGCTATGAGAAAGAAATACATGGTATTTTACCTAAACAACAGTTTAAGGAATCTCCATACAGAAATCATATATAGCTCTAGTTCTAATAGAAGCAAACTTGAATTTAACAAAAAATTTTTAAAAAATTTGTATTAATGTCTATTTATGTTTGAGAGAGAGAGGCAGAGTGCAAGTGGGGGAGGGACAGAGAAAAGGAGACACAGAATGTGAACCAGGCTACAGGCTCCTAGCTGTCAGCACAGCTCAACACAGGGCTGGAACTCATGAGCTGTGAGATCATGACCTGAGCCACAGTCGGACATTTAATCAACTGAGCCACTTGGGAATCCCTCTCCACCTCTTATTTTAATGGGTAAACTTGTTCCTAACAGTCCACAGACTGGGGCACTCATTTATTCACTTGTTGAGCTTCCACATGTGCCAGCCACGAGGAGCAGAGTGGGAGACACGGCAGATGCAATGAGGACCTCCTGGAGCTCACACGCTGGTGAGGAAGACCCACCATAAAAGGGCTTCCCAGTGAATTGAGGGTTGCAGCGAAGCCCAGGGCACCATGGGTGTTAGATGATAGGGACCTATGGAGCCTGAGAGATGGGAAGGCTTCCCAGAAAAGAGAGAGTGTATATTCCTAATGAGTAGGGAAAAGAAGGTAGCATTTTAAAGACACTTACACTCTGAAGGTTTAAATTCTTATCTGAGTTCCTATCCCAACAAAAAGGCCTCATCACCCCTCTCCTCTGAGTGGTTCTAAAGATGGTCTTCCAATGAGAAATGAGCTGGGGTTGTTTATTTATTTGGGGGAGGGAGGACAGAGAGGGAGAGAAAGAGAGAGAGAGAGAGAGAGAGAGAGAGAGAGAGAATCCCAAGCAGTGGAGCCCAAGGTGGGGCTTGACTGCACGGAATGGTGAGATCATGACCTGAGATGAAATCAAGAGTCTGATACTTAACCGACTGAACCACCCAGGCACCCTGAAATGAATTGTTTTTAAGCAACATCACAGTCAGAGCAAGGATTAGGCCTAAGTAAGGGTCAACATTTATGAATGTACTGGATGAAAGTACCTAAAGGGGCGCCTGAGTGGCTTAGTCGGTTAAGCGTCCGACTTTCGCTTAGGTCATGACCTCGCGGTTCGTGGGTTCGAGCCCCGCATCGGGCTCTTTGCTGATAGCCAGCTCAGAGCCTGGAGCCTGTTTCAGTCTGTGACTCCCTCTCTCTCTCTGACCCTCCCCTGCTCAAGCTGTCTCTCTCTCTCTCTCCTAGAAATAAATAAAAACATGTAAAAAAATTAAAAAAAAAAAAAAAGAAAGTACCTAAAGGCACTTGAAAGTCATTGTTGGTGGCGGGCGGGTAGGTCAGTCAGTTAAGCATCCGACTTCAGATCAGGTCATGATTTCACACTTGTGAGTTGGAGCCCTGTGCTGTGCTGACAGCTCAGAGCCTGGAGCCTGCTTCGGATTCTGTGTCTCTCCCTCTCTCTGCCCCTTCCCCATTCTCTCTGCCCTTTCCCCACTCATGCTCTGTCTCTCTCTCCCTCTCTATCTTTCAAAAATAAACATTATAAAAATAAAAACTTAAAAAAAAAGCCATTCTTGGTTTGTAATTACTCAGGATGGGAGAACAAAAAACCCTACAAAAGACCCATAAAGTCTTATACATGACAAAAGGTACCAAAATATACCTCATAATTCACACAAATACAACAAGCGTGTGGAATATAACGCTGAACTAGTCAATAAATCCATAAAGTTACAAATATTTGCACCATTCATTTTTTTTTCTTGGTTGGGTCCTATTTAAACAGCAAGAAAAAAAAAAAAAGAAAAAGAAAAAAGGAAAAAAAAATAAACAGCAAGAAAATTCCTTTATGTTTTAAATCCCTTCTTTAGTTATTAACAGTAAGTCTCAGAAAACCCTGGAACAATGCCTAAACTCTAGCTTTAAATGTTACTACTTCCAATTTTAGAGTTAAATTCTAAATCTTTTACCTTAAAATGCAATTTTTAAACCTCTCATTACCAGCCCACTACTTCTGCATACTCTAAATCCTACCAAATGAGACAGTATAATTAACAGAAAATAAACAAGCACTTTTCTTGAGGTAAACAACTGAGTGTGCATTTTACTCGGTTATTCAGAAATAGCCAAAGTTTGTGGGGTGCCTGGGTGGCTTAGTCGGTTGAGTGCCCAACTTCGGCTCAGGTCATGATCTCGAGGTTCGTAGGTTCAGGCTCTGTGTCAGGCTGCCTGCTGTCAGCACAGAGCCAGCTTCATATCCTCTGTCCCCCACTCCTTCTGCCCCTCTCCCACTGGTTCTCTCTCTCTCTCTCTTTCTGTCTCAAATATAAATTAACTTTATAAAAAAAGAAATAGCCAAAGTTTGTGAGGACTGGAAATTCTATTGTACGTAGCCTCAGATTTTTATAGCCAAAGTTTGTGAGGACTGGAAATTCTATTGTACGTAGCCTCAGATTTTTAATTGTATACTGACTGTAAATTGTACTGTTCTAACATCAACGAATTCTTTACATTCAAGAACAATTCTCTATTATATTGCTAGTAATTAGAGGATGACATTTAAAATAAGATAAATACTTCTAATAAAGAGAAACTTAAAGTCTAACTTAAAAACTGGCACAGAGGGGCAGCTGGGTGGCTTACTTAGTAGAACATGCAACTCTTGATCTTGGGGTTGTGAGTTTGAGCACCATGTTGGGTGCAGATATTACTTTAAAATAATAAACAAATAGGCAAAGACTTTAAAATTTCTTTTTAAGTTTATATACTGATTTCGAGAGAGGGAGCATGCAAGTGAGGGAGAGGCAGAGAGAGAGAGAGAGAGAGAGAGGAGAGAGAGAATCCCAAGCAGGCTTTGTACTACCAGCACAGAGTCCAACTAAGGACTTGAACTCTAAAACCGTGAGATCATGATCTCAGCCAAATAGGACACTTAACCAACTGAGCCACCCAGGCACCCCAGGCAAAGACTTTCAGTACACATATCTCCAAAGAAGACACACAAATGAGCGGCGTACACAAGAATCTGAATATCATTAGTCAACAGAGAAATGTGAAATCATACCAAGAGATATTACTTCTAACCCACTAGTATGGCCATAAAAAAATAAAAAAGGAAAGTAACAAGTGTGTTGAGTATGTAGAGAAACTGGAACCCTCATACACTGCCAGTAGGAATGTAAAACGGTGCAACTGTGGAAAACTTTGGCAGTTCCTCAAAAAAAAATTAAACACAGAATTATAAAAAGATCCAGCAATTCCACTCCTAAGTATATGCCCAAGAGAACCAAAAGCAGAGTTCCAGAGAAAAACTTGTACATGAATATTCATGGCAGCATTACTTTTAATAGTGAAAATGCTCATCAATTGATGAATGGTATATCCCCCCCAAAAAAAATACTGATGACACAAACAAAAGAGAAATGTAGCTTAAATTAAGTCTCCTTACAGCGTGCAGCCCACTGATAGACACCTGAAACATGCAGACCGTGATCTTAATCAAGGAACTCATGGCTGCCTTAGTGCGTTAATGTTTTTGTTTTATTAAAGACTAAAAGTAATTTTATCTTAACAGCAGCCAGCCTCTCAAGTTCTTAAAAGCCCTACTACCAAAATTCCTTAGAAACCTACTTTATCTCTACCCATCTCCCTCCACAAACTTAAAAATATTTAATCACTTACTCCTCACAATTCCAGTGCAGCTCTTTCTGCCCACAGGTCCTGTCCCCCCCCCCCCCCCCCCCCCCCCCGCTATAATAAAATCACCTTTTTGCACCAAAAAAAGTCTCAAGAATTCTTTAGCCGTTTGCTCACAAAACCCACTTCATCATTTCATCACTGATACATGCCAGAATGCTGAGGAACCTTGAAAACAATATGCTAAGTGAAAAAAACCACTCACAAAAGACCACGTATTTTATGATTCCATTTATATAAAATGTCCAGAAACAGCAAATCCAAGAGAGACAGAAAGATGAATAGTTGCCAGGGGCTAGGGAAGGAAGGAAGGGGGTGTAACTGACTGCTAATGGATCCAGGTTTCTTTTTGGGTGATAAAAATGTTCTGCAATTAGACAGTGGTAATGCTTTCACACCTTGTGAATATAGTCAATGTCACTGAACTGTATACTTGAAGAAGGTGAATTCTGTGGTATATGAATAACCACAGAATAAAGTATTCTCAAAATAAAGTATTCTCTAATTGTGAAAAGGCAAGTTTACATAATGTAAATTTTATTTGAAACAAAACTGAGGGGTACCTGGGTGGCTCAGTCGATTGAGCATTTGACTTTGGCTCTGGTCATGATCTCACGGTTTCTGAGATGGATCCCCACATGGCGGCTCTCTGTTGTCAGCACGGAGCCAGCTTTGGATTCTATGTCCCCCTCTCTCCCTGCCCCTCCCCTGCTTGTGCTCTCTTTCTCAAAAATAAATAAACATTAAAAAAAAAACTCTTTCAAAAAATAAAATAAGACTGAAGAGCACTCTGCACGCTCACTGGCTTGCTCCTGCGTAGGTCCTTCTGCCCATACCACCCATACCACCACCACCATGCCTGCCAATAGGGAGACCTTGCACTTTGCAGGCTGGCCAGTGCGGCAACCGCATCACCACCAAGTTCTGGGAGGCGATCAGCGATGAGCCTGCCAATGACCCTCCCAGCACCTACCACCGCGACCTCGACTTGCAGCTGGAGCAAATCTGTGTGCACTACAAAAGGGCCACAGGTGGTAAGTACGTGCCCTGTGCTAGGCTCACTGACTCGGAACCAGGTACCACAGAGTGCGTGTGTTCATGGCCCTCCCGGCAAATCTTCAGGCCAGATAACTTCATCTTAGGTGCTGGGAACAACTGGGCCCAGGGTACTATATGCAATGGGCAGAGCTGGCCGACTGGGTGCTGCTGGATGTGGTGAGGAAGGGGGCTGAAAGTTAGGACTGACTGCAGGCCTTCCAGCTGACCCACTCCCTGGGGGAGGGACTGGGTCAGGGATGGGCACCTTCCTCATCAGCACCATACGCGGGGAGCACCCCGACAGGATCACGAACACATTCAGCATGGTGCCCTCAGCCAAGGTGTCAGAGAGGTGGTGGAACCCTACACCAGCACCCTCTGGGTCCACCGGCTGGTAGAAAACACAGATGAAACTTACTGCATCGATAGCAAGGCCTTGCTTCTGTGACCTCTGCTTCAGATCCCTATACCTAACCACATCCACATGGTGGCCGAGATACCCAATAAAGCATGGACGCTGTGTGAACTCTGTATTCATAACCTGTTCTCTGACAGCCATGGCTCTGTGTGTAACCATGTCTCTTGTTCTTTTTCCTGCCATGACCTCACATGTGCCCAGATAACACCATTAAAGCATTTAAAGCATTTTCATAGCGGGGGAAGAAAACTGAAAATTAACTGCGCCAAATCATCATTCTCTTGCTACATCAATGTCTATGCTCATTAACAGGAGACAATGGTCCTGATCCTATCAGTATCCACAGTTCTTAACATGGAACATGTACTAAGTTGTGAACAGACAAAAATAAAGAAAAGTAACAGTGAATTACAAATTCATTGTAGTAAAAAAAAAAAAATCCTTAATATTCTCTGTTCCTGACGAGAAAAATATTAGGATCAAGAAATCAAAACAGTTTAGGGCACCTGGCTGGCTCAGTCAGTAGAGCATGCAATTCTTTATTTCAGGGTCATGAGTTCAAGCTACACACTGGGTGTACAGATTACAGTTTGGCTAACAACTTATTTAAGAGCTGAGAATGAATAGCATTAATTTATTTTTTTCTACTTCAAGAGTTTCCCAAAAGATAATTTTAAAAATAAACCACCAAAATTAGATTATCCCCAATAGTATTTCTCATGTCAGAAGGAAAGAATAAATGCAAATCCTCTTAATACCATAATAAAAACACAATTAAAAGTCAAAAATCACCAAAGCAAAAGTAATCAGAATAATGCCTTAAAAAGTCAATGCAGTAACAGAGGAAAAGAAAACTAATACCACAGTAAATCCTCTTAGAAAGGCTATCAATTCATAAAAGCTTTTCATTTAAAGATTTTTGTGAAGGGGATGCCGGGGTAGTTCAGTCATTTAAGCATCCAATTCTTGGTTTCAGCTCAAGTCATAATCTCACAGTTCGTGATTTCAAACGTCACATGTGTGCTGGCAGTGTGGAAATTGCTGGAATTCTCTCTCCCTCTCAATTTACCGGTCCCCGCTTGTGATCTGGCTCACTCTCTCTCTGCTTCTCAAAAATAAACAAATATGGGCACCTGGGTGGTTCAGTCGGTTAAGCATCCAACTTTGGCTCACGTCATGATCTCACGCTTGACGAATTCAACCCCCATACTGGGCTCTGTGTAGACAGCTCAGAGACTGGAGCCTGTTTCAGATTTTCTCTCTCTCTCTCTCTCTCTCTCTCTCTCTCTCTCTGCCCCTCCCCCACTCACACTCGAACACTCGATCTCCGATCTCTCTCTAAAAACAATAAAAACATTAAAATTTTTTTAATAAATATTTTTGTGATGATCACTGTTATATATATAAATACAATTGATGAATAAACTGGATTGAAGGAGAGAAATAGTCTCTGTATTTATGTTAGTCCTTAGAAATGATAGCAAATGCGATGAACTATAATTACCAACTTGTGTTTTCTTCTTTCTTCACTTGATATCCAAGCAACAAGGAATACCATCCAGAGAGAAAAGAGGAAGGTAAGGTAGCAGCCAGTCACCTCCAACTTCAACTTTTCTAAGAAGCCTAGGTGCTATGAGAAATCATTCTTCAGGGCACTTGGGGGGGGTAAGCTGGTTAAGTGTCTGACTCATGCATGGTTCCAGGGACTGAGCCCCGCCCCGCTTTCAGCTCTACAGGCACAGAGCCTGCCTGGGATTCTCTTTCTCCCTGTCTCTCCCCGTCCCCTGCTCAAGCTCTCTTCCTCCCTCTCTCTTTCAGGGAGGGAGGAAGGAAGGAAGGAAGGAAGTGACTCCTCATCCACAGAGGCACTAAATTAGCCAACCATGACCGATAATGGCACTGTGAGATTTTTGGGTGGGACTAGAAAATTGTCATCAACCTGCCAACCCCTGGGATCCATGTCTTACATTCACGTATTTCCACCACTGATAGCTTCACCAAGACAGCATCAAGTAAATAGCGCCTAGTATTTTCTTGCACTTAACTTCAACAAATCTGTAGCCAAGAGCCTTCCAAGTTAATGATAAGCCTCACCCTCCCCATGCCTCATGATTTTATAAAGACTGAGAAAATGAGGGACAACCATGCAAATAGATCTCTCTGCCTCTGAACATTATCTTTTAAGAAGTATGTTGTATATATTTAAGATATGTTAAAGCTCTAAAACACCAACATGAAAGCAAAAGTGAACCCCTAATTATTCACCACTTAAAATTATACATTAAGCAATTTAAAATTACACATTAAGCAATTTAATAAAAAAAAGGAAGTTGCCCCAACAGAACATGGACTACATACAAGTGGCATCTATTTAAGTAAGCTTTTTTATTTAATGTTTATTTATTTATTTTTGAGAGAGAGAGAGAGAGAGAGAGAGAGAGAGAGAGATTGATGAGCAGGGGAGACAGAGAGAGAGACAGAGAATCCCAAGCAGGCTCCCTGCTGTCAGTGCAGAGCCCAACAGGGGGCTCAAACTCACGAAATCTAACAATATATTTAATTAGTTTGATTTGTATAACTTTAATGTAAAAACAGCTCAACCTCACAGGAGTAGTGAAACTGTAAACACCATTAGTGCACCTAGTCAGCTCAATCAGTAAGAGCATAAGGCTCTTGATCTCGGGACTGTGAGTTCAAGGGGGCTTGAACCCATGTTGAGTGTACGGATTACTGAAATCAATAAAAATAGGGGCGCTTGGGTGGCTCATTCAGTTGAACGTCTGACTTCAGCTCAGGTCATGGTCTCACGGTTCGTGGGTTCGAGCCCCGTGTCCGGCTCTGTGCTGACAGCCAGCTCAGAGCCTGGAGCCTGCTTCAGATTCTGTGTCTCCATCTCTCCCTGACCCTCCTCTGCTCACGCTGTCTCCTTCTCTCTCAGAAAGAAATAAAAACATTAACAAAGTTAAAAAATAAAATAAAATGCAAACACTATTAATGTAGATATAAAACCTAGAGTATAATCAAATGTAAACATATTGTGATTCAAGCTTTCTATTCTCTCCATTACTTTTTCTTCTGCCATAGCCCACAACAACCTTCCTCATGGATAATCAGAAATTTAAATATTTCACTCAATAAAATTTTACCAAGCACTAATACATGCCAGGATCACATCTATTTTTGATTATTTTTCCCTTAATTCCTGAAAGAACATTTCCATTTTTTCCATTTACTAGGAAGATTGACTATTTGTTTAAGCTATAATAATATGACTTAGGCTGATAACTTTGGAGGTTAAAAAGTTAATTTGATGAGATTTGCTTAATGATGCTTTATGTACAACTATGAAGATCAAGATCTGTCAAAAAGGATATAAAAAAGTTTTCATTAAATCTACTGACAGAAGCACTATTCCTATATACCATCATACTAAAATAAAATACCAAAGGAAGTACTTTCTTAGGTACAGCTACTGGTCTCTTCTGCGTTCTACCTTTTTTGTGTATGTCAATATTCTATACCCTATGGTTAGCTAAGTGTTTGGGTCATCCCAGGGGATGACATATTTTTATCAGCAATTTCCTACAGAAGTAGTACACATCTGGGGCACTTGGGTGGCTCAATCTGTTGAGCATCCGACTTCAGCTCAGGTCATGATCTCATGGTTCATGGGACTGAGCCCTGCACTGGGCTCTGTGCTGACAGCTCAGAGCCTGGAGCCTGCTTCGGATTCTGTGTCTCCCTCTCTCTCTGCCCCTCCCCTGCTCGTGCTCTGTCTCTGTCTTTCAAAAATAAATAAATATTAAAAAAAAGAAAAAAGAAGTAGTACATATTCATTTTACTGTTGTTCTTCAAAAGCAGATTACCTATTTCTTCCTTTATGGTTAGCTTTTCTGTGTCCAAAGACATGAAGATGTTCACCCACATTTACTTCTCATATTAATTTTTAGTCATTCAAAAGACACCACTAAGAGCATGAAGACAACCCAGAGTGGGATAAGATGTATTTTTCAGACAAAAGACAGATAATCAGCATACATAAAGAATTTCTAAAAAAACAAGTAAGGAAAAGGAAAAACAAAGAAAAAGGAAACCACCCAACTGAAAAATGGTCAAAAAACATGAACAGACACTTCAAAAAAGAAGTTATCCAAATTCCCAATAAACTTATTAAAAAGTGCTTCATTTCAGGGGCGCCTGGGTGGCTTTGTCAGTTAAGCGTCCGACTTTCGCTTAGGTCATGATCTCGCGGTTCGGGGGTTCGAGCCCCACGTCAGGCTCTGTGCTGACTGCCAGCTCAGAGCCTGGAGCCTGTTTCAGAGTCTGTGATTCCCTCTCTCTCTGACCTTCCCCTGCTTACGCTGTCTCTCTCTCTCTCTCTCTCCTAGAAATAAATAAAACATTAAAAAAATAATTAAAAAAATTTTAAAAAGTGCTTCATTTCATTAGTCATCACAGAAATGCAAATTAAAACCAAAGATGATAATTAAAATATAAAAGCAGAAAATACCAAATACTGAGGAGGATATATGACAACCAGAACTCTCAAACTGGGATTGTAAATTTGTACAACCACTTTAGGAAACTGTTCAGCAACTATTTAAAAACATTTTTTTAATGTTTATTCATTTTTTGAGAGAGAGACAAAGAGAGAGAGTGGGACAGAGTGGAAGCAGGAGGTGGGCACAGAGAGAGTCAGACACAGAATCTGAAGCAGGATCCAGGCTCTGAGCTGTCAACTCAGTGCCCAATGCAGGGCTTGAGCCAACAAACCGTGAGATCATGACCTGAGCTGAAGTCAGATGCTTAACCGACTGAGCCACCCAGGCGCCCCGGGCAATTATCTATTAAAGATTAATTCAAACATACTCTATGACCCAGCAATTCCACTCTAGTTATATATCTAACAGAAATACTTATGTTCATCACAAGACATACCAGAATGTTTAAAACAACGTTATTCATAAAAGTGGACACTGTCTAAATGCCCATCAATAGCAGAACAGGTAACTAAATTGTGGGATCTCCATACAGTGGAATACTACAAAGCCACGTGAATCAACTATGACAACATACAAGGCATGGGTGAATCTCACAAAAATAATGTTGAGCAAAAGAAGCCGGAAACAAGAGCATTTACTGTATGATTATATTAATATAAAGATCAAAACCAAGCAAACCTAACATCCCAGTCAGTGCAGAGAGGATAACTGGAAGGGCACCTGAAGGGGGCTTTTTGATCACTGGTGATGTCATTTCTTGATCTGGGACCATTTAAAAGTCCATGTTCAACTTCTGAAAATTCACTAAGCTGTGCATTTATGATTTGTGCATTTTTCTGAATGTAAATTATACTTCATTAACAATTCAGGAAGGGGAGAAAATTAAGACTGGCAAAGTATCCGTGGCAAAGACGGGGACCTCTGCATGGGTTATCACTGTGTTCACCGCAGCATTTAGCAGGGAGAGGCACATCACGGGTACCTTATTGGCACATGTTGACTAAAGCAGGGGCGGAGGTGCAGTTGTAACATAAATCTACCTGAAGAAATGGCAGGTCATTAATGCCATCTTAACCTACCAGTTTACATTTATCTAAAGTACTCACATTACTTTACAAATCACCAAATAAATGTACAGACTAGGCATGAAGCCACATGAGCGCCCTTATCTGTGAGACAGGGATGATAGGTCCATGAGTAAACAGCAGCAGGTAGCATCCCTATCACTACTCAGCACCAGGAGCACATAAAACACGGAGAAAACTGATGAGAAACCAGGCTTTATAAAGCAACAAAGACAAAAGTTATTCTCTGTTACTGGCTAGTCTAAAAGCAAGGAGGTACAACATACACACACACCAAAAACTTTAGATTTCCAACACATGGTGTTTATTTGCAGGCTTTATAACCTTATGCATTACATGTATCCCTTTTGTATGTATTGTGTTTCGTAATAAAAATTAAAGAAAATTATGATTCTATAATTACCAATTTTAAAAAGAAATGGGAACAAAACTATAAGAAACACAAAGGAGAAACTGACATTTTCAACCTTTGCCTCCTGAGAAATAAGAAATGTACAACATTTAGTATTCCACCAATAACACCTAGTATAGTGTACCAAGTACCAACAGGTATTCACTAAATGTGGTATATGTGAAGGAAACTTAGTATTTTAATCATACTGTATTTCCTTCAGAAAACAATCAACTGATATCGCAAGAAATGGAATATTCTTCATTAAAAAGAGAGTAAAGGCAAACGTTCACACACTGAAAGTACCAGACAAGCCTAGAACTCATGGACTTGCTCTGACCAGCCTGCCTGGCTCTGCCAGCCTCAGGAGCAACCAGAGCTCTCTCAGGCTGAGTTCCAAAAGCTATGCTTGCTTTTTACCATATTATTATCGTTATGCTCAGCCTAGAGCATACTAGAGTGCAGACTATGGATGGCACAAGGGGTTCAACAGAGTCTGCCTCAATTTAGGCTTAGTCATGAGGTTCCCTTCTCCTCCGAGAACAATGAGAGCCAAGACAGAGAGATGCATTAAGCATTTCCTATCTTTCCCTCTGCCCCATCATCCCAGAAAGTTCCATTACGCAAGGTTTAACTGTTAGATTCATTTAACACCACTCAATGAACAAGTCAGGCCGTGACTGATGTGGGGCAAAGGACACAACAGTGAACGTGACTGGTGTTTTTAACCTAAGTCTAGTTCATTAAAGAAAAGACCATCAAAAGAAGTAACTGCAATTTTAATATTCTACTTAATGATTAAACACAAACATTTAGTCCATATATAACCCTTCAGTAAATGTAATGTCAGTAAAGTTTTGTTAATTTTTAGGCAAAATAAACTATAGAGACAAGTACCAGAAGAAGCAGCGGCAATAAAATCCCAAAAGCCAGAAGCAAGAAGACAGGTGACAACTACCACAGTGGACCCAAGAGAACTGAATCCTAAACCACAAAGCAGAAAAGCAACATGTCTTGCAAGATACCCTCAAGAGGCTCAAGAATTGGTGGCAGCAGGTACTGGTAAAAATAGGAATGAAGAGGAGATTTAAAAGCAGAAAGAAAGGTTATAGACTTAGCCCAAAACACACAGTTCCCAGGATCCTCACTAGAAGCCTAGAGATTTATTCTCTGACCAGTGTAAAGCACAGAGTTTTGGGCTAGAGACACAGAGTTGAGGAGAAAGGGTAGCAAATCAGAAAAGAGTGATTCAGAGATTTATGTACCAAGTGTTGAGATCTCCCAGCCTTCTCCCCACTCAGTTCCCTTTTTTTTTTTTTTTTTAAATAGTTTATTTATTTTTGAGAAAGGCAGAGCTTGAGCCGGGGAGGGGCAGAGAGAGAGGGAGAGACAGAATTCATAGCAGGCTCCAGGCCCTCAGCTGTCAACACAGAGGCCAATATGGGGCTCGAACCCACGAACCTTGAGATCATTACCTGAGCTGAAGTCGGACGCTTAACCCACTGAGCCACCCAGGTGCCCCTCAGCTCCCTCCTTACTAGCAGCCAGGCCTATTCTGGAGCAGCCCAGAAGAAGAGACCTAAAGATGGCCACTCAAAGAAACAGTCTAGTCAGATTCAACAAGAAGCTCCATCAAACATACTGGGCTTTTTGGGGGGGGGGGAGGGATTGAGCCTCGCATCGGGCTCTGCACTGACAGTGTGGAACCTGCTTGGGATTCTCTCTCTCCCTCAAAATAAATAAATATTGTTTTAAAAAACACAAATCAAAAAGGTTTCAATGAGTTACAATCTAAAAAACTTCTTAAAATTTACTAGAACTGATAAACATGAGCTTCCAGACCAAAAGGGCCTTCTGAATGCCTGGCACAGTAGACAAAAGTACAACTTAAGGTACAATACAGTGAAATGTAAGACCACTGGGGACAGACGGTCCTAAAAGCTTCCAGAGAGAAAGAACCATAGAGCCAGAGAAAGTAGGCGATATCTGAAGAATCGGACATCAAAACTGGCTTCCTAAAAGCAACAGAACTTAGAAGGCACTAGAATAAATGCCTTCAAAATTCTAAAGGAAAATGTTTCTGGGCCAGAAGTCTAAGTGTGACAATAACAAAAGAGCCTTAGATGTGCAACGTCTCCAAAAAACAAAACAAAACAAACAAACAAAAAACACAAGGGAGTGCTTAACTTCCCATGCATTCTTCCTCAGAAAGGTACCGGACACTGTGTTGTAGGAAAACAAGGCAGTAAACGGAGAGAAAGAAGTGAATCAAGGAAAGGGGCTTCAACTAAAAACCCTGGGAAAGGAAACCCCCAGGATGACAAGGAAACAGTGGACCTTGGGAGCAACCTTCTAGAATGGGTCAAACAGCCAGGGAAGGTCCCTCCCCACCCTCAACGATAGCAATAAAACACCTGATGTGTTTGAACACATTAAAAAAAAAAACCTATGGAGAATATTAGGTCAAAGTATGAGGATTAATTAGTGCTAATAGCAATTTCTGATATGTACATGGAAGTTGAGCAGACAAGAAAGTAATTACTTTTTAAAATTTATTTCAATTCTAGTATAGTTAACATACAGTGTTATTTCCGTTTCAGGTGTACAATGTAGTGATTTAACACCTCCGTGCATGACCTGGGGTGCTCATCCCAACAAGTTCAACCCTTAATTCCCATCACCTATGTCACCCATCCCCGCATTCCCAAAATAATTACTAACTTCAGGGAAAATAAAGTGCTGTTCCGGCAAGGACAAGTAACCACAATGTAGTATATATCTCAGCCTTGAACAGTGTTGATTATTTTCAATTACTGTAAATGCTGAATGTTGATCTAACCACAAATGGACACAACTGTATCAGAAAGTGAAAAGAAAGGAAGCAGGAGTACACACAGCTATGGGAGGGTGGCAGAAGAGAGAAATCCTTACATGCCATAGCGGTTAAGTCCATTTTTTTTTAAACATTGAAAACTGAAAAATCAAAAAGTAGCACACTATAAAATGTTATTCAGCTACAAGAATAATAGCAAAACAGCAAAAGAAACAGCTAAAAGAGCTAGGACGCAGGCAGGTAAACAGAAGACTACTGTTTTAGTAGTAAGCATATAAGATCTATTTGACTCTAACTTACATGCCGGTGTAACTTTTGATATAAAAACTAAAACAAAAAAGTTTAAAACATAAAACATGGTTACAAAATGTGTCACAAAAAAAGGATTCTCACTGTGCTCAGGACAAACTAACCTAATGGGGGGAATACTCAAACCGTCCTTTGGACAGACTACCTAAACTAAGATGGGGCTAGGTAAGAGGAGGCCTCCGGACCAGAGAGGGTGATGCACTCTAGACATGAAACATGTTCCTCAGGGGAAACAAGTCATGAGACTTCACTCCCCCCAGTACTTGTCTCCCCCATCTATATCTTGCTCATCCTTCAAGGCCGGGCTGAAGTTTCATCATCTCAGAAGCTTCCTACCTGGAACCAGGTGAACTCTTCTACCTTAAAATGATGTCTTTTATCTGCTATCTCATTCTCTGAATATAATTAATATTATATAAATACCATAATACATTCTCTTTAATCACTCAATAGGCAAAAATATAGAGAAGAAAATAAAAACCACCATAATCCCATCTTTCAGATATCCTTCTAGTCGCTTGGATAAATACAAACAATTGAATAACCTTTTCACTCACTGCATAGTGGAATCTTTCTTCATCATTAAATAACCTTTTAGAATATCACTGTGATATCTGAAACCTGGTTTATATTCTTTTACAGGGGAAAAAAATGTTCATTTCTCAGAATTAACTACAGCATTAACCAGGGACAATTATGGCCTGGTAATTGCTGAGATCCTTTTCAACACAACTATAGATTCTTACTTTAATATTTTCACTGAAATGTGAAGTCAAACTTAAAATGGCATTTGGATTACATTAAACCTGACACCTGAAGGTATTTTAACCTTTCAAATAATAGCAGATGCTAACATAATAAGCCAACGATTACCTTTCACACCCCCCATAAACTTTCTCCCCTTCTACTCAGCTGGTCATTTTGGTCACAGCTGAAAGGTGGCAAGATGGCTGTGAAACTCACAAGATCAAATAACTGTGACTGCCTTAACTCAGCCACCTGAAATGAAACTGGGCCAACATGTTTAAGCAATTAATGCCGCTACATACATGACTGAGTAAAAATGATTTTAAGCACACCTTAAAATACTATGCCTGAAAACACAATTCAGCCACACAAGGACAAACTGTTGAAAACAATCTTACCACCAAACATGGTAAGGTCCTCAAGGCTGCAGATTACACTCAGACCATTCTTCTTATTCTATTTCAAGAGTAATATGACAACTTCAAAACTTTTGAAAATGCTACTACTAAAAGCAGTTAATAAGAATACTATATCTCAAAGAGCCAACTTCTTTAAAAAAAAAAAAAAAGCTCTAGCACTTTTAAAATTAGTAGTTTCTCACTTTTACAAAGACTTTATTAAAACACCTAATCAGGGGTGCTTGGCTGGCTCAGTTGGTGGAGCATGTGACTCGTGATCTCAGGGTTATAAGGTCATGTCCCACATCAGGTACAGAGACTACTTAAAAATAAAATATTTAGGGGCCCCTGAATGGCTCAGTTGGTTAAGCGTCTGACTTCGGCTCAGGTCATTATCTTGCAGTCCGTGAGTTCCAGCCCCATGTCGGACTCTGTGCTGACAGCTCAGAGCCTAGAGCTTGCTTCAGATTCTGTGTCTCCTTCTCTCTCTCTGCCCCTCTGTCTCTCACACTCTCTCTCTCTCTTATAAATAAATGAACATCAAAAAATATGTAAGTAAATAATAAACCTTTAAAAAATAAATAAAACTTGTAAAAATTTTAATACAAAAAGTAAAACAGGATTATTAACAAAAACTTGGGAAAACAAGAGAAATCACGCCCATCATTTTTCTTAACAATCTATTATAAATGTATGAAACAACCCCACTAAAGAAGATGAGGGGAAAGGTGCTGACCTAAGCAACTTTGGAAATGAGCAGGGTCTGTAAGACTAAAAGCAAATAAACTGTACATGTGCCCTGTCCTCTAGTTGATACCACTGTTCCCCACCGAGATATAGGTCAACAATTCTGACACCACTCCACACATAGCTCAGAATTAAAGAATTAAGTAAATGGATGGCAGGTGGTGGGAGCAAAGTTTCTCACTGCTGAGTGGAGTTTATAGACAGGCCAGGGCAGGAGGCTAGAGTGATCCACGAGATAATGGGTTAGACTTGGTTAGTTTAACATAGATATAGGTGATTACCCATAAAAATGCATATAGATGGGTATACACACATATATTTCTCTACTCAGTCAACCTAAAAGGCCAGGAAGCAATCACACCCCACTAGCAATGAGCACAGACCTTGGTTTCTAACACCATTCTCCAATAAAAAGAGCCAGGGCTCCCTGCAGAAACAGTTGATTCTAGGATGGCACAGGAAATCCACACAATGAGGCTGGTGCCAAAAGCAAGGAAGTGCTTTAAAAAACAAAATGATGGAGCCCTGTCAGAGGGACACAAATGCCAAATGAATACAAAGGGACAAATGCTGCACACAGAGAAATTCTGAATAATTTATGCAGATACTCTGCCCTCCACAAGGTGGAGCAAAACTCTTCAATCCTTAGGTTCGTTTGGTATATAGACAGTGACTTCCTTCCAAAGAGCACACTAATGAAAAGGCAGGGCGTGAGGGAGTAATTTTACAGCAGAGACACTTGACAAACACCACTTCAGCCAGGTGATCAAGGTCAACATCAACAATGTAATGTCATGTTGGCTGTATGCATTCTTGATATGATGTGATGCACATGGCACTTTACCTCTGTGGTCTTCTGACCAAAACCCACAACCCCAATTTAATCAAGAAAAAAAGATTTAGACAAATCCAACTGACTACATAAGCAGACAGATGTTAGGTAAACTTATTATAATTGCTTTAAAATACAAATAAATAAAACCACCATGCTGTACACCTTTATATTATACAGTGATATATGTCAGTTATTTATCAATAAAACTGCAAAAAAAAATCATTTGATGGACAGTCTACAAACACCTGATTCAAACTCTTCAAAACTGTGAAGGTCATCAAAACAAAACAAGCAAATTTGAGAAACAGTCACAGCCAAGAAGACCCTAAGGTAGCACGATGACCAAATGTAAGGTGGTAATCTGTATGGTACTGTGGAACATAAAAAGAACAATAGATTAAAAAATGAAAATCTGAATAAAGAATGGATTTCAGTTAATAATAATATTTCAGCACTGGCTCATATAAATGTCATAAACACACTTGGCTAATAAATGATGTTAATAGGGAAAACTGGTCCTGGGATACATGGAAACTATTATCTTCCCAATGTTTTTGAAAAATCTAAAACTGTTTCAAAAATTAAATTTACTTAAAAAAAAATTTTTAAAGACTTATTTTAAAAAGTAAAGGGACAGGGCACCTGGGTGACTTAGTTAAGTGTCTGACTCTTAATCTCAGCTCAGGTCCTGATCTCAGGGTAATGAGTTCAAGCCCCATGCTGGGCATGGAGCCTACTTTTAAAAAAAAAAAAAAGAGGGGTGCCTGGGTGGCTCAGTCGGCTAAGCGGCTGACTTCAGCTTGGGTCATGATCTCACAGTTCGTGGGTTCGAGCCCCGCATCAGGCTCTGTGCTGACAGCTAGCTCAGAACCTGGAGCCTGCTTCAGATTCTGTCTCTCTCTCTGTCCCTCTCCCGCTCACACTCTGTGTATCTCTCTCTCAAAAATAAACGCTAAAAAATTAAAAAAAAAAAATTTTTTTTAATGTTTATTTATTTATTTTTCAGAGAAAGAGCACACACAAGTGGGAGAGGGGCAGGGAGACAGAGAATCCCAACCAAGCTCCAGGCTCCAGGCTCTGAGCTGTTTGTGCAGAGCCCATCGCGGGGCTCGAACGCATGAGCTATAACATCATGACTTGAGCTGAGGTTAGATGCTTAACCAACTGAGCCATGAAGGTGCCCCAGGGGAAAAAGATGTGTAAAGCCTGAAGAATGCACACCAACCTGAGGGGCAGTTACACCTCTGAGAAGAGAACGTGAGGGAAATCAAGCTTTCCTTTACGAATGTACTGTCTGGCTCTAGTATATGAAGAGTATCTGTGTACTATTGTATAATAACAAATATTTAATGTTTTTTAATGCTTATTTATTTTTGACAAACAGCGACAGAGCAAGCAGGGGAGGGGCAGCGAGACAGGGAGACACAGGCAGGTTCCAGGCTCTGAACTGTGAGCACAGAATCCGATGCGAGGCCTGAACCCATCAGCTGTGAGATCATGACCTGAAGTCAGACACTTAATCGACTGAGCCACCAAGGCGCCCCAACAAATGTTTAATTTTAAATGACACATTTAAGCACTGAATAATAAATAAAATCAAAGTGTTACTAAACAGAAGCTATTCCCTAAACTCTTGTATTTCTATTCATAAACCGTCCAATTTCCAGAAAAACCTCCAAATCCAAGTTACTATCAGTTAACTAGTAACTGATATTACTCTAATATGTGAATTTAAAAGAAAAACTGTCAATATTGCTACGGGGGAATTTAAAAAAATACATGTGAAAGAAACTTCTTTAATCAGTAAGAAAATATTTCACCAGAAACCTTCTGAAGTTGATCAGTATTTAGACCTAGTATTCATAACTTTTAGCATAAATTCTGTTACTCAGAAACAACATGAGTCATTCTAATTTTAATAGCAGGATGTGCTACATGATGCCTAATAACACTCACTTTATTACTACATTTGGTAAGGCAACAACACATACTGAGTTTCTAGCTAGACAGCCACTAGACACAGAAACATGGAGTATGTAAACCTCAACAAATTCAATATGTGATATTTACCAATTGCCTATACTGGCAGAAATGATCTGAGAACAAAGATAAGATCAGCAGGTTGGTTATCAGCATCAACCTCTAATTAAAGTGTTAGAAGCTGCTTTATCTAAACAGGCATCATCATCGACTACCACAAGTATATGGTTCCACTAAACTGTTGTACTTGTTCAAAGACAACGTAAGAATAAATTATTAAGAAACCAAAGCAATTATTTTAAAACCCTAAGAACCAATAACTCAGAAGATGTCACCTGAACCTCTTCAGGGCTTGCTTTTTTTTTTTTTTTTAAATTAACAAGAATAAAGAGTCACTCTCATAGGATTTATTTTATAATATAATGTTACGTCAGGTAACATGATACATGGGTGTCTAGCATAAAGTAATGTCAAGTTATGTTCAGCCAAACCAGTGGGTGGCATCAGGTGAGATGATGCCAGAATTTCCTCAACTGGGCCTTAGTCCCTACCCAAACCAAGGAGTTCTGCCCTATTTCTAGGGCAAAGAGGGACTGATTGAACCAACTAAATCTCCCCTAACAAGTGGTCACCAGTAGGACCGGCCAAGAAAATAACAACGGATCAGCAAGAATCCATCACTGCTACAAAAAACACTGGTTACCAAGAGGGAGTCAAATACCTATCATAGTTGTAATCTATAGCTCCTGACACTCACGAATCTGGTTTCCATATTCATAATAAATTGCAAAAGTGCTCTCATGATATATTTCTCATGGGATGCTATTTGCTTACAACATCTTTTAGAGTTACACAAAAAATATTTATGGGTATAATGACATCCATTCTAGGATTTGCTGCAAAATAATGATGGGGAGTATAAATGAAACAATATTACCCATTTGCTGTTCACTGTTGAAGCTGAGTGACGAGTGCATTAGTTTTATTATACCATATTTTAGTATGTTTGGAATTTTCATAGTAAAAAGTTGAAAATGTAAATATTATTAAGAAATGACTCTACTCCTACAACTCGACAAAAAGCAAACCACCCAATTCAAAAATGGAATCTACGTTTCTCCAAAGGCATACAAAGGGCCAGTAAGCACAAAATCCTCAATATCACTGATGATTAGGGAAATGTGAGTCAAAAACTAAAACTTCATGCCCATTAGGATAGCTTTATCAAAAAAATAAAATAACAAGTGTTGAGGAAGATGTTAAAACTTGGAACACTTCCAAAAAAAAAATCTGGAACTCTCACAAACTGCTGGTGGGAATGTAAAATAGTGTAGGTACTATGGAAACAATTCTACCCATCTTCTCAATGGTTTTGGAAAAGTTTTCTTTGATCATTGGCCATACAGGCCACCAATACACCAAAGTAACCTTAAAATCTTGACCTAACATTCTAAGGGCCATTCCAAGATATAATTATGACTTTTGAAAATAAAAAAATAGAACCACATGGGCATTTTTCATCCCTTCCTCTAGGATCGTAACTTCATCTAACACTTTAGCATAAATATGCTTTGGCTTGGAAGAGATGACATTCTTTCTGTGATCTTTCAAAACCTTCCTCTGTAATCCTGACTGAAAGAATTTATCCAAAAAGGTATCATTCCCAAAGCTGATCTACAGTGTCATCAGACTACGATACAAACTTCTTGGTGATGCGTAGAGCAGCAGGCAATGAGTGAAGTCTAAAACTGAACATTCTACAGTCTATTTTTAGGTCTATATGGCAGTGTCACTGTCGCCCCCTTAGATTAGATTCAAATTCAAAGATCTCAAAACATTTCAGAAAGTATTTGGCAAAATTCATGATACAGGCAAAGATCCACTCCAGTGAAGGAACGAGGTCTTGGAATGGATGAACAGCAATCAAAGTCTGCAGAGAGAGCAACATATAACAAGTTTCTCAACAGGGGCCTTACCTAAACCATTCTGAACCAGTGCTTCTGAATGTTTGGATACACAATCTGTTTCAAAATGCAAAAAGGGAAAAAAAAAAAAAAAGCCACAGGGAAACTATGAGCTAAGATTTTCTATGCAGTCCATTATGACGCTAACTTCAAGTTATGCACATAGTGTATTATCGATAAAAAGACCATAAAGTCAAAACTGTGTTTGTGTTTAGTAATGAATCACCGTCTTCCACTGCATTTACTTTACTAGAGGGCCAGCTCAGTCTGATTCACCAGATCAAGTAGAAGTCAGAGCGGCCTTTTGCGACAACCAGAGTATCATGCTCCCTTCAGGTTGCCTGGACAATTCTCCAACATTCTACAATGCAAAAAGGCTTTTAAATATGTATATCCTCTGACCAAGCATTTCCACATCTAAAACTGTATACTAAGGAAAAAAATAAAAAACAAATAAAATGCATACCAAGGAAAACAGATGATGTATATAAAAGAAACTTCAGTGACTGAAAAAATTATGAACGTACTTACTGACCAACAAACAACAGGTAATTGACTTGAACGATGGCATAACGTAGTTACGTGCTTTGCAGGCATTAAAGTATTAACCCATCTTATTTATCTGTATTGTGTGCCTCTCTACACACATGTGAACACAGACACATATATGCAAATTTGTGAATGCACTTGTGTCTCAGAACAAGATACATACGGGCACAGTGGCTATATACACACACTTGCACATATGCACAAAATGTGTGGAAGTATAATCAGGGGCCCATAGAATGGTACATGTGTGCAAAGATGTGCCTCTACATATACGTATGGGTACATGAGAAAATACACATGCACATATATATCTGCTAACACACATGCCTATATTTGGAGCGGGAGCCTATGTTTTAAGTAGGTGAGTGTGTCTTTATCCTTGTAATCACTACTTAGAAGCTGTGACCTTGAGCAAGTTAATGAGTCTGTTGGGAGTCTTGACTTTGTCATCTATATAATAATACCAAACCTTTCCTCATCAGGAATTTTTTGAGGATTAGTGAAATAATGGATGTAAAGCACTTAGTACTGTGATTGGCACATAGTAAATGCTCAATCAATATTAGCTTTCCTTATCTGTACAAATGTATACTGATTTACACCTGTGTATATTTACACACCTATAAGCCTACAAAGATACACATCAAAATATTAACTCTGGCTACTCTGGTGATAGATTTTCATTGTGTGTTTTTTTTTTGGAGGAGACTGGCTTTCATATTTTGCAATTTTTCTAGAAAGATTATTTCTTTTTTCATGCTGTTTGTTCGTAAAGGTTATTTCGTAAAATAATGATTTATAAAAATAGGGACAGCCTGTCCCTGGCATACTTCAATTCTGCCTACTTAAAGCTATTAAGTACTATACCAAGAAATACATACATACATATTAAATACTACACCAAGAAATACATACATAGTTTTAATACTCCAGCAACATTTTTGTATTCCAGCAATATGTCAGCATTACCTAATAGCTCAAGAAGATGGCAGTACAAAGAAAAGCCACAGCTTTTTGCTTGTTTGCCTTACCCAAGGCAGGATGAAAAGAATGAGTCAGAAATACACTGTGGGACACATGAGATTTCTGAACACTATGATGACAGTTAAGTGACACCTGTCATTTGTATTTGATTAAACTGGGAGGAACCCAGAGCCTTGCCCAAGGTCATACAAAAAAGCGTGTGCCAGACCCCAGACGGTGAGAGATCTACGGACTAGGCTGCACTGCCACAGTTTGGGCGTGTTTATGAAACCAAGAACCTAAATTCTTAACCAGTCATTTCAGGAGTCCGGCTGGAGGAGGGAGGAAATTACAACACAGGGCTGATGACAGCAAAACAAACTGGTAACTGGCCGCACTGGGTTAATCTCTGTTTTAATCATACCGGTTCTCCTCATTTCTAAAATATAAAACTGTAGATCATCAGTGATAGGACTTTTAGTTTCACAAAACCACGACTGACATTTGTATGCAAATTCTACCAAAAACATCTGAAACGACTAGCGCAAGCAGTTATCTGAAGTTCCAATCAACACCAGTTACTACCTGGCTTAATTCCCACAATTACGAGGTATTAGGTTAAATACCACTAAAAACCCTGCAGACTGTCTCTGAATTTCCGAGGGGAACCCAGCTACAGGCGAGTAAAACAAGCAGCTTTTTTCCCTAGGGCCTCAATTTATAAATTATGACCTAGATAATACTCCAATCATCCCCTATACATTTCCTCCCCAGCCAGGCTATTAAATCTCTTTAAACGTCATTTCCAAGCTTTTAAAACACACACCCGGGCACACGCCCTGCAGCCTTCAACGAAGCTCGACATTTTGGGGCATCGCCCCAGCTAAACATCGCCTTTTCCCAAATCTACTGCAAACTGCGGACTGGCCTCTCGTCTCATTTTTTTACTTTTGTCTTAAACCAGAGCCGAGGGGGATGGGTTTCCACAAACAGACGAGGCTCTGAAACCCTGAGCAATGGCATCTCGCTGCGGGGAGCTGTCGGCCGCAATAGCAGCGATTTTAATCTTTTCTCTCCACCTAGTTTCCTTTTCCATCTCAGGCTTGCCTTTTTTCCCCCTCCTTTCTCATGACATCAAACCAAAGGTGGAAAAAGAAAGGAACACTGAAGGCCCCCGGGTCGATGCCTCCAGAGGGTCGCCGCCTCCGACTCGGGGACCCGCCCGCTGCGGGAACTGCGGGAAACGCTGCGGGCCAGAGGTCTTCCACAGCCCGAGTGCCGCCCCAGGTCGCCGAGGGACGCGCCAGGCCCGCGGCAGCCTCGAATCCGAGCCCGGGGCGCGCCCGGCCCGCCCAGGCCCGGCGCGGCCCGCCAAGCCGCGGCGTCGCGTCGGCCACAGGCTGGGCGGGAGAGGCCTGAAGCGGCCGGCGGGCAGGGTCCCGGGTCCGGGGTCCGGGGCGGGACTCGGCGCTGCTCACCTGCTGGTACCGGCTGCCGCAGGCCGGCTCCACCGCCGCCAGCGCCGCCAACGCCAACGCCATGGCGCAGCTGGCCGCAGAGAAGGAAGGTGAGCGAACGAGCTCGAGGGACGCGGGCGCAGCGGCCTGGGAGCGCGGAGAGGCCGGGGGGGGTCGCGCCTCGGGTGGGTCTCGATGGCCGCCGCCGCTTCCAGGCAAGCCGCTCTCCTCGGGTTGTGAGCGCCGCCGCCGCGGAGGCTCCGACGCGGCCCCTGGGGAGGAGGCGGGGACGACGACGACGCGGCGGCGCCGCCGCCCCGCCCCCGACTCGCGCCGCGAGGCCCGGCCCGGCCCGGCCCGGCCTCGCCCCGCGGCGCCGCCCTGGTCCCGCGGAGGAGCCGCCTGGGGTGGGGTCCGCCCCTGCTCCTGCGCCCCGGGGGCCGAAGCGTCCGACGCGAGGCAGCTGGAAAGGAATTACCCGCGGAGGAGCACCTGGTGTGAGCTCTGAGCTTCGCCTGCGTGGTCTCATCTAACCGTCCTCGCACACCCCGACATGGGGGCCACAGCCCCTTTTAAGAGATCATTGGTGCTCAGGGAGGTTGAGAGTCTGGCGCAGCAGGAATCTGATCCCTGATGCCTGCTGTGCAATATCCGTTCTTTTCCAGCTCCCTTCTTGTCTGCCATTTTCATAGATCAGGGGTCTGTCAGCCGCCGGGCAGAGGCCAAGTCCGATCCAGTGGCGGTGGAAAGTATAAGAAATTCAAATATCATTGTCCATAAATTAAGTTTTATTGGAACAGAGCCGCTCCCATCTGTTGAATGCGGCCTTGCAAACCCTAAATTACTTGCTTGTAGCCCATTACAGAAAAGTTTTCTGACCCTACCTCCTCCAGAACGTCTTAAGATTTCAAGCAAAGCCTAGATAGGATAGATAAAAACAGCGTACTAGGGGCTCCCGGGCGGCTCAGGCGGTTAAGTGCCCAACTTGAGCTCAGGTCAGGATGTTGAGGTCTGTGGGTTCGAGCCCCAGGTGGGGCTCCGTGCTGACAGCCCAGAGCCAGGAGCCTGCCTCGGATTCTGTCTCCTCTTTCTCTGCCCCTCCCCACTCACGTGCTGTCTCTGTCAATAATGAATAAACATTTTAAAAAATAATAATAGCATACTCGTTTTTATGCAGTCCTTTAGTATTGTAACAGCCTCATTTGTGGATATAGACATGCTATTTTTCTGAACCAGAGCTCTCTGAGGTGACATGAATGGCCAAACTCAAGATTCAGCCATGCTGAGAGCTTTCCGAGTAACAGTTATATTTGCAAAGGCAGGGAAGGGAGCAAGAGTTTGCCTCGTGGAAGAACTGAAAGGAAGCAGGCAGAACTGCCATTTAGGAGATACAATTATCAATGTTTTCCAGATGAGGAAATTAGGCTTGAAGAACTTAAATATCTTACCCAAGAACACAGAGCCAGTGAGAGGTAAAGCTGGAATGTAAACCCATTAAACCAGCATTCTTAACCATTATCCTGCAACTAAATTATAAACTCTGTGAAGGTGAAAGCATGTGTCTTTTAAATATTTTGCTCTCTTTTTTTAATGTTTTATTTATTTCTGAGAGAGAGAGAGAGCGTGAGCAGAGGAGGGTCAGAGAGAGGGGGAGACCCAGAATCTGAAACAGGCTCCAAGCTCTGAGCTGGCAGTCAGCACAGAGCCTGACGTGGGGCTCAAACCCACAAACGGTGAGATCATGACCTGAGCCAAGTCAGCCGCTCAACCGACTGAGCCACTGAGCCCCCCAGGCGCCCCTGTATCTTTTAAATATTTTTCTATCTCCTATAGCGCCTACCACAGTATAGCAATATACCAGGCATTTGAGGTCTGTTGTTTCTGTCCTACCCAGCCATCTGGAATTCCTTCTACCCAGGAATCCGACACAGAAAAAAAACAAAAACAAACAAAAAAAAACCCTGCATCTTTGAAGCTTGTTGCAATTCCCATTTCTTCTTGATTGCCTTTCCAAGTCAGTAGTCTAGGGTTGGCATTAGTATGACCATTGTTTTAGCTTCTAATTTTCAAGTTGAGTTAACTACATACTTTTAAACATAGCTGTGTTTGAACCTACCCTGAGGGTTCTGCATATCCGAGCCGATTGTAATCAATAAAAACTCTAGATTTTTATCTTCCTCACTTTGAGTTCTCTACCAGTCTCCAAATTCCTGCATGGCTGTCCCAATACCCAAGTGTTAGCCTCACATATTTACACCCTGGGGGGAGTGAACAAATCCAGCAACCTGCCAATCTGAGAGTCTCAAAGTGGTACCCTCCCTAATCTGTCCCTTGTTTTTAGTCCAGAAAAACAACCTTTAAATGTAATAAGGTACCATGAATCACTCCACACATAATGTCCTATCTCGTGGTCTTATATAAGGAAAAAACATCTCATTTGAAATGAATTAAAATCTCACCAAGAAAAAGGAGAAATCCAGATTTCCTTGCCCAGATTATCTCAATTTACGTGTAAGAGGGAATAAAAAGAAGTCTGTGCTGCCGCATATGGCTTTTGGAGCAACAGCTGCCATCTTTATGCATGTCTACAGCGTGGTGACATTCGTGGAAAAAGATGTTGCTACCCTTCCAGTCTCCTTCTTTCCTAAATTACTTTCTCCCTCAATAGCTGTACACTCCTCGCATATGAACATAATATAAATACTGGGCTTTCTCACTGGAATATTTTCTCTCGAAAATCTCCCTTTCCTATCTCCTTTTCTGATATCCTGAACCAAAGTGTTTTGTGTTAACAGATAAGGCTTGGGCCTTTTTTTCCCTCTGAGTTCCCCTAGAGCTTTTAAGAAGTAAATGGAGATGATGTGTGTTGACTCAATGGAGGGGTAAATTGGGAAATTGAGAAACTGAGTCACCTCTGTATAAGGTCTCCAGTTGGCAAGCAAACTGTACAGTGAAGGGGAAAACTCTGAGTTTCTGACTCACAGATCCATGCGTGCTGCAAGCCAAGCAGACAGAGAAGATAATCCAAGGCTATAAAAATTGCGCTCTTTGGCTTCATCTCGAGATGTTGTCAAAGAGAGTTTCCACAGAGAAAGTTATTAATTTCAGATTGCTGCACTTAGAAACTTATTTCCCCACAGAATAGCAGTAATACTTTCCATGTGCCATACTTTTTATGTGAATTGCTGACTCTGAGTCATCCATCCTGAGAGAGAAGAGAAATATTATGGACAAGTAAGAGCGTCTGTTTCCCTCTCCATCCCCAATTTAGATAAGAATCTCTTCCAGAACAGATGTGGTCTTCTGTCTTTTTCACATCCACCTGAGGTCTGACCTAGGCAGTACTGAGCTCAGTAAGTAACCAAGAAGGGTTTGTTAAATTTTAAACAAAGCCTCATTGGTCTAATATCTCATTTCAGGCCTTGAATGTCTCCAGCTAATCTCCAGGGCTCCAACAGAGCCATGCATTTCCATTTCCACTTACTTACTACCTTTTTCAATTCTCATTACATCACTTCATTAAAAGGCAAAAGTAATATCTTCATATTATAAATAAAGAAATTATCTACTGATAATTACCACTGTTTGTGGAGCACCTCCTGGGTCTTGGACCCTTCCATACATCACCTCCTTAATCCTCCTAACAACCCAGTGCAGGTAAAGAGATTCAGGAGACGTACATCACTTGCTCAGCTAGTGACGGTGGAACCGCAGTGCAAACTTAGATCTGTCTGCTAACAAAACTTGAACACCGTTCTATATGGAGAGGAGAATATAGGACATAGAGGGACCAGCCTCATGCTTGGAGTCTTCACAATGAAACAGAGAAGAAAGTAAACACATATTCAAGATATGTTTTTAAAATATAAAATTTGCAAGTTAATTACAGCTGTCTGGGTTATATTAACTAACAATGGTAAAGAGAATTTTGTGATCAGTTGTGATAATCTGGTAAGGATGGAAGAGAGAGGGTTTTGAACGAGGAAAAGGCTTTGCCATGATAGGAAGAGGGAAAGGCACCCCGAGTCATGAGTATGTTTGTAAAAAAGCTTAGAAGAGAGGTCAGCAAACTTTTATATAAAGGGATACATAGTACTGTAAATATTTGAGACTTTGTGGGCCACAAGCCTTCTGTTACAACTATTCTACTTTGCCACTGTGTCGTGAGCACAGCCCTAGACAACACCAGGCAAATTGGCATGGCTGTGTTCTAATACCACTTTATTTTTGGACACTGACATTTGAATCTCTTATTTTCACATGTCATGAAATCATGAAATATTATGCTTTTTAAAAATTTTTTTGTCAACCATGTAAAAATGTAAAAATTATTTTTAACCCTCAGATCATACGGAAACAGGTAGTGGGCTGGATGTAGCCCCCAGGCAGTAGTTTGCCAAACCCTAGCTTCATAGCAGGACAAAAAAAAAAATTTGATGCGCTAAGAGCTTGAGTAAGAAGTTTAAACCACAGAGTAATGCAGAAGGCCTAATGGAGAGGGAAAGGAAAGAGAGAAGAGGATGGGATTTTATAAAAGATCTTAAAATATAAATGGCTTCTGCAAAAAAGTAAGCCAGAGGGAAAATGTTAGTCAGTTAGGAATCCACCATGAGATTCCTGATTCCTTAGCTTAACTTCTTGCCCCTGGAATTCAGTTTATTCATTCAACAAATATTAATTGAGCACCAATATGGGCAATCATTGTGGCTTTCTGCCTAAGACCTGAAACGATAAAAAGATAAATACTGTAGTTTCTCATTTATTCTCCAAAATGAAATTAAGAAATGCTAAGGGTTGTTATTTAACATATCATAAGACTTGGCATGTTATGTCTTTACTTTTATTTGTTTCTAGGTATTTTCTACATTTTTAAAAGTTTATTTATTTTGAGAGACAGAGAGAGAGAGAGCAGGGAAGAGGCAGAGAAAAAAGGAAAGAGAGGGGCGCCTGGGTGGCTTAGTTGGTTAAGCTTCCGACTTTCGCTTAGGTCATGATCTCGCGGTTCGTGGGTTCGAGCCCCGCGTCGGGCTCTGTGCTGACTGCCAGCTCAGAGCCTGGAGCCTGTTTCAGAGTCTGTGACTCCCTCTCTCGCTGACCCTCCCCTCCTCATGCTGTCTCTCTCTTAGAAATAAATAAACCATTAAAAAAAAAAAATTAAAAAAAAAAAAAGAAAAAAGGAAAGAGAGAGAGAGAGAGAGAGAGAGAGAATCTCAATGAGGCTCTGTGCTGTGAGTATAGAGCCTGATGCGGAGCTTGAACTCACAAACCAAGAGATCATGACCTGAGCCAAAACCAAGAGTTGGGCACTTAAATGACTGAGCCACCCAGGTGCTCCTCATTTCCAAGTATTTTCTAATTTCACTTGTGATTTCTTGGACCCATTGCTTACTTAGTATGTGGTCTAATATTGACTTATCTGTGCATTCCCCAAATTTGCTTTTGTCATTGGTAGCTAATTTCATTCCATTGTGATTGGAGAACATACTTTGTATCATTTCAATCCTTTTCAGTTTATTGAGGTTTGCTGTATGCTCTACCCCTCTGTCTGTTCTGGAGAATGGTCCAAGTTCACTAGAAAAGAATGTCTACTCTGCTGTTGTTGGGCAGAGTATTCTATAGGTGTGTCTATTAGGCCTAGTTGGCTTATAGGGAAGTTCAAGCCTTTTATTTCCCTGTTGATATTCTGCCTAGTTGTTCTAATCATTATTGAAAGTGGATCGTTGAAGTCTCCCAACTATTGTAGGATTGTCTATTTCTCCCTTCACTGATGTCAGTTTTGCTTCATATAATTTAGTGCTTTATTGTTAGGGACATATACATTTATAGTGTTTACTTATTTTATACCCTGTCTTGATCCAAAAAGCATTTAAGTGACTCCAATACAATAAAAAACAAACAAACAAACAAACAAACAAACATATAATAGAAGTAGATGAGAAAGAAAAGCAAAACAAAAATAGCAACATGAAATAGACCTTGCCTTCTTGTTCACTGTTATCTCCATAGGAACAGAACTTGGCATATAATAGGCCCTTGTAGGATTGAAATAACATCAGGAATGAGTTTAATACAAAAATGAAGTTATGCATGTTACAACCTCACCATAAATTTGGCACCCAATAAAGTGGAGACCTGATTGGTTATACATCTGATAGGGAAGGAACCTGAGCTAAATGAAACAAGATACTAAGACCAATAGAGAAATTTGTTCCAAGAGCCCTCACTAACATTTAATTATAAAGATGCTGAAGTGACCCCTCTGTCCTGAACAGAATATGTACATGCTTTAAGTTTTGGGGAATCACCACCACCTCCCCCCCCACCAGGAGAGATGCTACAACTGGAACTCCATGTATTCACTGCCACATTTGATTATGTAAATTGTGCACTGACCCACTCCAGAGATAGCCAGGCCACTATAGACTATGCAAACAACACCCCTCCACCCTGCATTGGGCAACAATCTATGCATCTGTAGGAGGCGTTCCCATGAAATCTTGAAGTGATCCCACTCCTGACAAATGGCTCACCATACATTTAGGGGTGTTGTGGGGGGCAAAGGAATGAGGAGTGGAGAACAGTGAAGTGTCCACAGGGAAAGCAAGTGTCTGATTCTCATCTTTAGCTACAACATACCAACCAAATGCTTTAACTAAGTGCCCTGAACACAAGAACACGGTGACTAGGGAAAGCCCTTAATTCTCCAACCCCCAGGCTGATTCTTAAGGTAAGAAAAGTGTTTCTCACATATCCCACGTTGGTAGTTTTCTCACTGTGTTCAGGGAATATCATAAGAAACAGGATTACTCAAGGGAACTACTAAAGCTAAGAGATCTGCACTGCCTGTGGTGTGTCAGGGGAGAAATGTGCTTGTGCTAATTATGACACCAAAGAAAAGCCACCTACGGGGACCCCCAGTGGAAGAAGCCAATGTGGGCTTAAGCTCAGCCATAGCTCATGAGCATGCATGCTGGTTGCTGCAGGTCTTCAGGGAACTCTGCCTGGGTGACTTAGAGCAGGCCTCGGGCAAATTACATGAGGACCAGGAAAGCATACTTTAGTTTTAAAGCAGTGTTGAAATCCTGGCCAAATGATTCAGGAACTATTCTAACATTATCCCCGTGCTGGGCTCTCCTTCATTCACAGCATCTTCGGTAACAAAGCCCACTGATAGAGCAAAGGCAAGCCCCCTTCTGTGCGAGATTCCTCCCCTGGAGTCAGGTGTACCATGACAGAATGATAGTACAAGGTAGGGTGACACCCTGGGACTCGGCCTATCCAGAAATGATTGTGATAAAACAGGTCACAAAACCACAGATTTCAATTTGAAATAGTCCAATTGGCCACCAGCTTAGTGGCTGAATGAAGTTGTGTTTTTCGTTCTAGAAACACCAAACATCCTCTTGCCTTGTCTTTCCTTTATCTGTTGAGCCAGCAACACTCTATAAGCAAAGATGGCCAATATATGATCTACGGGTCATCCAGAATATCGCCTTAAATTGCCATTGATGTTTCTTACCATAAAAATTTAAAGACACTTTTTATTATTCACTGCCCCAGAAAGGTTACCTCTAATCTCACTGTCCCTAAGAACACTACTTTAATGACTGATATGTACTGAACACTTACGTGATGCTAGAGGCTGCCAAACAATTTACATTTATTATCTTTTCTACCTTTCATAAAAAAGACATGAAGTAGAATCGATTTTATCTCTATACTCCGGAGGAGGGAACAAGTTGCTGGAGGTAATGACCTTGCCTATGTGTGTATCATAGAAGATGAGGGGGGAAAGGTCATTTGAAATCATTTGATTTGATCTTTCATTTTACAGATGAGGAAGCTGAGCTCAGAGAGGTTAAGTCCCATGCCTACGATCACACAGCCAGGAAGCGGCAGGGCTGATCCTTAACATAAGCTTCCTTCCATCCTTGAACCATATAATCTACCACTTTGGGTTAACACACATCACCCTGGCCTCCTGTGCCCTGAGAACTTGTGGCCCAGCCTTTTGTGATTTGAGGATTTGTGCCACCCCCAATGTGCTGTCGTCATGCAACCAAATTATGAGTCAGAAGAAAGGGGCGCGGGGGGGGGGGCATCGTGCTCTCTCTGCATCCGATTGATGATGAAGTCAAACTGCATGACTCACAACACACTGAAGCACTTGGCCCTTCACATCTTTCCCCACAAGAAACCCACCAGGTTCTTGGTTACCTTTTGAGTGTTTCGTGGGTGGCATAGAACACATCCAAAAATAGATCTGTCCCCAGCTCCCCCAGAAGAGACTTGCAGCCTAAAAATGTCACTCCTTCTCCCTTCCAAAACAGACATCACTGCCTGGGGCATAGCCCTTCCTTCCCAACCTGGTGGCCTAAAGATAAGCTTTTCCCCCATCTGGATACTAGACTTCCTTCTTGGAGAGAGGAGAGAAGTGCCTGTTGCCATTAGGAAAGAAAGACCTTTCACGCCATCTTTGGCAATAATTGCTCTTCTGAGGCCGACTGACTTGAAGCAAAGAGGTGTGGTCTAGTCTTTTACCTTCTGAAGACCGACTAAATGGGACAATGTATACAAAAGTAGTTTGTAAACTGCAAATACCAGGAACTATCACGAGGCTTTGCATGTGCTCCCTGAATCTTCAAAATCCAGGGAGCGGAAGGGATGAATTCTCCAGTGATACCTCTGGTGACACAGATTTTCCAGCCACAGAGACCCAGGGAGTGTTCCTGGCCTCAGCTCTGTGTGGATAACTCCTTGTGTGCCGAGATGAGACCAGAACAGCTAAGAAAGCAGCGGCAAGCCTGGGCTCCTGCCGGCTATGATGGGGTACACGGTGCACGAAAGGGTCAGAACGAGTTTCAATCAGCCAGCAGAACCGAGGAGACAGGGAGACAGCCTCGTCTGGCTGTGGGAGGATCTCCCAACCGAGTCTCTGTCCCTGCGTTGACCCAGAGCTTGTCTTAATACAAAGACATGTTTCCTCGCTTGTCGCCAGGTGCATGTGATGCTTGAGCTCCATGCAGCATCTTGTCACGGCAGAGGTGTTTCCGGTTCTTTTATTTTATTCATGCGATCACTCGGTCAGTAAGCACGTATTTAATTCTTACTCCATGGGCAGCTTTCTCTGCTTAAAAAAATTCTTCCATTTTCTACCCACATATAAAGCCCACGTAGTGAGTATATCTTGGAGGTAAATAGGTTTTGTTAAAATAAGAAAAGTAGAGAGAGGCCTACTTCCATCACATCCACTCCCTGCCACCCTCCTTGCCCCACACCAGAAACTAGAGGTCAGGTTTGAGATACTTTATTTTCTTTCTTTTTTTTTTCCTTTCCTTTTCTTTCTTTCTTTCTTTCCTTTTTTTTTTTTTTTTTTAGAAACAGAGAGGACACAAGTGAGTGAGGGGCAGAGAGAGAATCCCCAGGAGGGGGCAGAAAGAAAGAGAGAGAGAAGTAGAAAGCAGGGCTCAACCAACACGGGGCTCAAGCTTACCTGATGTGGGACTCAGACTCACAACTGTGAGATCATGACCTGAGCTGAAGTCAGATGCTTAACGACTGAGCCACCCAGTTGCCCCGGGATAGTTTCTGTTCCTGGGAACCATTAGGCTCCTGGAAAGCATGAGTTCGAGAATGTTATCATTTCCTTTGACTTGGATTTTTTTGCAGTATTATTACATCATTATTGGGTACCCTTGTGCATAACTCCATGAAAGACTCTGAGGGGATAGAAAAGCAGTAACAGGAATAACAAACACAAACAAACACTTATCAATAAGAAGAACAAGAAGCATAAGAAGTGGTGTCCAGGCTTTGGGTGCTTATACTGGGATGCCCAAAGGCAAGGGAGATGCATGTGACTCATGTCACCTCTGCTATGGGCACGACAGAGAGCAGTGATGGATCACAACACTCCTACTGAGGTCAGATGCAGGTACGAATTCTAACACAGGGCTCTGAGGAGTCGCTGCTGCCTGTCTGGAGTTGGAAGGTAAAATACAATCCATCCACTTCCTCTTTCCATCCGTGTATTTTTGACTGACTTCAGGAGAAGTTCAGGAAAGAAACTGATGGTTATAGGTGCAGGAGAGGTTGGGAAAGATGCCACAGGGGAAGGCTATTTTAGCTTTCTCCTAAAGAATCCATCAAATTTGGGTAGAGTGGGTGAATAGGGAAGAGGAAAGAGGAAAAATTTTTGCTGTGCTGAAGATTTTTGCACTTTCAAAAAATGTAATCAAATCTATGTCTCCTTTTTTTTTTTTTAATGACTTCTGGCTTTAATTTAGGAAGATCCTCCTTCACCCCTAAGATCATGAAGACATTCACCCATATTTTCTCAGTACTTTTCTTTCTTACATTGGCACATTTGAGCAAGTTCAGTTTATTTTGGGGTAAGAAATATGGTAGGAATCTAGGTGTTTCTTTTTAAAGGTTAGCTAGATTTTATAACATTTGTTGAATAATCATTTAAAAAGTGTCCATCATATATAGAATCTCCTTATGTACTTGTGCTTATTTCTGGAAACCTGATTCCTTTTACACTCATCTGTTCATAGGTATACTGTGAGTCCTGCTTTTTAGAAAACTCAATTCACAAAATGCTCACATACAAATTACATAGCTAAGGAAATAGAATTCTTCAGGCTGTAGCCAACAAGCTGCCCTATCCCCAATGTACAATTCAGGGGCACCTAGGTGGCTCAGTTGGTTGAGCATCTGACTTCAGCTCAGGTCATGATCTCCTAGTTCATGAGTTCGAGCCCCACATTGGGCTCACTGCTGTCAGCTTGTCAGCAAAGAGCCTGCTTGGGATTCTCTCTCCCCTTCTCTCTGCCCCTCCCCCCCTTGGGCTCTCCTCCCCCCCAATAAATCAATATTAAAAATAAAATAAAATAAAATGCGCAATTCAGGGGCATCTGACTGGCTCAGTCGGTTGAACACAGCACTTTTAATCTCAAGGTTGTAAGTTCAAGCCCCACGTTGGGCTTTTAAAAGTTTTTAATTTTCAAAAACTTAATAAATAAAATGTACAATTCAGTGGTTATCTGTATATTTGCAGTGTGCCACAATCATTTTTAAAACATTTTCCTCACCCCAAAAAGAAATCCTGTATCCATTAGCAGTCATTTCCCATTTCCTCCCAAAACCTCCCCGTCAGCCCTTGGTAGCCACTAATCAACTTTCTGCCTGTATGTATTTGCCTCGTTCAGTCATTTCATAGAAATAGAATCATACAATGTATGACCTTTTGTGTTTGGCTTCTTCCACTTAGCAGACTGTTTTCAAAGTTCATCCATATTATTGCACGTATATCCATACTTTATTTTTATTGTTGAACAATCCATGGTATGGATATGCCACACTTTGTTTATCCATTCACCAGGTGATGGACATTTTGGTCATTTCCATGTTTCAGCTCTTATGGATAATGTTGCTGTGAACATTTGTGCACAAGCTCTTGGATGAATTATACACTTTTTGTTAACGTTTATTTATTTTTGAGAGAGAGAGAGAGAGAGAGAGAGAGAGACAGACTGTGAGCAAGGGAGGGGGAGAGAGAGACAGAGACACAGAATCCGAAGCAGGCTCCAGGCTCTGAAGTGGCAGCACAGAGCCCAACATGGATCTCAAACCCATGAACCATGAGATCATGACCAGAGCCTAAGTCGGACGCTTAACCGACTGAGTCACCCAGGCGCCCCAAGAACTGCATCTTTGTTTGTGGTAGGCACAACGTAAATATACTGTATTTGTTAATTAAAGGAATGAGGAAAGGTACGTCCAGAATCATATTTCTAGCCTTTGCCCCACACACCTGCTCCCACTCGGTTGTTTATGCTCCCCCTGGATATCTGAGCCTCACTCAATTCTAAGTGACAAGGGATGGATCAGGATATATCTAAGGCAGGCATAGTTGAAAGACTGTCTTTAGCATTTTGAGGAAGGGAGGGGGGTGCATCAACTAGAAAACCAAATGGATCCTGTTTGGTCAGTCCTTTATCTGTCAATTTTGAAAGAAGAGAAATGTCTTCATACCTTGGAGTTTGTACTGAACAACAAAAACAAACAGTAAGGAGTTTAAATACTAAATCACATTGACTTGACCAGATCCCAAAGGTGGCCATGGAAGTGAACAGACCCTGCATTGTAAACCTCTAACCCTCCTTTTAATTGCAGCTCTGAGAGAAATAGAATAAGCAGACCTTTCAATGCTGGTATTTTAAGCACCAAGTCCAGGTGGCCAATGCTGGTAGCCCACACCCACACGGTCCAGGAAGCACCTTCATGGACCAGACAGCCAGATGCTCCACCAGACGCATGGAAGGCAAACTGCAGGGACATTCAAAAAGCCCCTTTTGGGAAAAGGCCTCTTTGCTCCTCGTTGCTTAGACCTTGGCAGAGAGGCCACACCAGAGGTGATAGGTTTTACTTGTAAGCACCTGAATCATTCTGCAGGGCTCCCAGAAGCAGCAGCTAGTGATTGTGCCTATGACTGGCTCCTCTGTATTCCTGGGGAATCAGTTCAGATGTCCCCTACCTCTTCAGAGGAGACTACCCTGGCACTTCACAAAGACCTCGAGACCCTACAGATGAAACTGCTGTCGGTCTCAGCCCACACAGCACCCTGGTTCTCTCTCTTTCTCTCTCTCTCCTTCGCAGCAGAAACTCACTAAGAATGAAGGGGGCAGAGCCACCATCTGAAAGGGTGGTGGTGGTGGTGGTGCTTCTGATAAGTTGGCACTCTGTCTTTCCTCTGGTTTTATCTTCTATTCTGATGAAATTATTGTGATTTTCACTCTGTTCCAAAACAAACAGAGCTGTGATTTATGTTTCCCAGTGTTCGTGGCTCATTTCATACACCATCAGGTTTGGTGTTTTCATGTCTCTATTAAACCTGCTCCCCCCTCCGGGACCGTGGAACATGGTGGGTAGGACGGTGTCATGTGCCGGCATGCTGGGGGCTGCAGGGAGGCTGGAACTAACTTGGGGAGAACCTGTCCCTTGGTGACATCCACCCACAGGAAGCTTGCTCTCCAGACCCCCCACCCTCACGCCGGGGCAGCCATGGCTGACCAATCAGAGCGAAGCCCAGAAATGGCCTCTGAGGCTTATCTCAACACCACACCAGGAGGCCACCATCAATTGAACTTAATTGGCGCTATTTGGCAGTCCTGCTTGATTTATTACAATCATTGAAAAAGAAAAAATAAATCTGTCTTCAAATGGATTCACTCACACGGCAGTTCCTATCATGTTCCCTTACACACAGGGCTATTTCATGAATTTCCCCACCACCAAAAGTCTGAGAGGACCCCTTATTCTTTGAAGGAGGAAGGACATCTCTCCAAAGGCATCTTTTAAAAAAAATAAGTCTTAAGGTTTCTCAAGCATGGAGAAGTACACAGAAGAAAACATTTAATGACCCATGTTTATACTGCCTAGATCACTCCTGCTGATAAATAATTGTAACACTATAACACAGGACTAGAAGTACATGTATAAAGTTTGAAATTTTAATCATTAAAAAGTATAAAATAACAAGTGAAAACATCTGTTCCTGCCCTTCCAAATGCTGACAACTATTATTTATTAAGAGTTTTTTATGGGTCCTTCCAGAAAAACCTCTATTAGTGCATATATAGATATTTTTAATTTACTAAAAAAAAAAAAAAAGGAGTGAGATCATGTGGCTCTACTTTATGTTCTGTAACTTGTTTTTTGTTTTTTCCTCTTCTTACCAAAAAATACACCTTGGCATTCTTTCCTGATCCATGTCATTCATTTATTTTATCAGCACATGGTTTTTCAACATAGGGATATGCCATAATTTTTTAATCAGTGCCTTATTAATGGCAAAGCACTTTTTAAAGACTTTATTGGGCCCCTTGGCAGTTACTATGCTATTCACCAGTAAGTGAGTAGAGACATCTATTTCATTCATTTACTCAAAATCCTACAGCTCCAAAGATGACTCAGCTTGGCCCACAACATCTGGCAAATACAACTATAGAGCAAAGCATCAGCAATGCTAGGGGTGCACATGCGGTATAAAACAAGTCATTTGCAATGCATCAGAATGAAGATCACTTGCAATGATGTAAAACCACTGTCAGTTCTAGAAGACTCAGTCATGTGATGGGGTCCCGTGGTACTGCCCTCAGAGACATCAGTGCAGCAATGCTTTACACAGACTTCAGATTACCAATGCCTCAGAAGCCTTGATGCACTGAAAATGCCTTATTTTATTCAGAATGGGTGTATTTCTCTAGAGCTGCTGAGTCTACAGAGCTCGCTCTATTTTCCTATCACCGAGGTGCCTTGATAGTAGAACCATCTTTTATGTGTGTGTGTGTGTGTGTGTGTGTGTGTGTGTGTGTGTTTAGTTCTCTCTCCAGAGACCTTTGTGTTGTCCAACTCTAATTTTACCAGGGAATTGGGGTGATCATTTCAGGTAAAATCAAAACCAGCCTCTTTTGACCACTTGCCAATTGTGTGTCCCAGGCATGTCACCTAACCATTCTAGGCCTATAAATTGGAGCTAACGATGCCTACCCCATGGGGTTACTGGAATGATTAACTTGACAATATACGTCCACAGGAAACATATGGCATGCCCCCACTTGTCTATTTAAACACACATCTAGGGGTGACTAGGTGGCTCAGTCGGTCAAGCATCTGACTTCAGCTTGGGTCATGATCTCACCACTCATGGGTCCGAGCCCCACATTGGGCTCTGTGCTGACAGCTCAGAGCCTGGATCCTGCTTCAGATTCTGTGTCTCCCTCTCTCTCTGTCCCTCCCCCACTGGCACTTTCTCTCTCTTTCAAAAATTAATAAATGTTTAAAAAAAATTTTTAAACAAACAAAAAAAACCCACGCACATCTAATATGTTAATCTGCAAAGAAAGACATCTGTAAAGATGTTCACCAAAATGTTAACCGTGTTTTTCTCTTGGGGTGGGACTTCTGGAGGGTTTGATTCTTATTTTTTTTCCATACTGCTTGGTTTGCTTGTTTGGGAGATTTAAAAAATTTTTACAATGATCAGGAAATACTTTTACAAAAACAGAAAGCCATTTTCAAAATGAGACAGTGCAAGTAAAGAGAATCACAAACAGTAAGTGCTCAATTACTGGTAGATGTCATTACTGTGAAAACTTATCTTGAAAAGATGGGTCCTTCGATCCCATCAAATCACCATTTAACTATCTTTAAGACACACGAAGCTCAATCCTTAAGAATATGGTCGTTGGAATCTGACAGTTCTGGTTTAAATTCCAGTTTTGTATCATTTTTTCCCCCTCTTCAGTCATTTTAGATGCCACATCTCGAGCAAAACCCTTCACCACTTATAGCTTTGATTCCTCCATCTGTAAAGTAAAATGGTTTTCCCTCATCCAATCATCCAAATCCTATGTAACCTTCAGAGCTTTCAATGTTTCCAGCTGCCCTGAACACATGAATTCCTGGAGCACTTGCAGACTTTGTCACACTTGAGGGCCCTGGATTTAGCAATGGAAGCTGGTCATAGTCAACACAGCTAATTCCTTACCCAATATCTATTCTTTCCTCTCTCTTTACCAATAGAACTTAAAATTTATGCAAGGCAGCAACGTGCATGATTAAAAACACTCATGTCCCAGACTCCACTGCAATTAGAGGTGGCCATGTGGTCCAGTTTGATCAATGAGATACAAGTGGTATTAGATATTAACAACAGGCTTCCAAGAAAATTGTTTTATCCCTGATCAGAAAGGACATGTTCAGATTTCATATATTCTTTGCCCTTAACTCTTTCCCCTGTTCCTGCCTAAAGCAAGACAATGACACTTAGAGGGTCAGTAGCCATGTTTGCTGCTGTAAGAATGACAGAACAAGAGAGCAAAAGAAGTCAGGTCTTTGATGACTTCATGGAGAGGCTATACAAATCTCGGACCACATGCCCAAAACCCCTGTTATGTGAGAAAAATAAATATTTACTGGGTTAACCCACTGTTGTCAGGATTCTGTTACACTCAAGCCAGATGCAATCCCAAGTGAATATACTAATTTATATGGTTGCTGTGAGGATTCACATAAGATGTTTGTGAAGCATTGAGCCGAGTGCATGGAGCAAAGGCATAACTTAATACATATTTGTTGCTGAGTTCCAGTTTTCCTTCCTAGTAAGAGGGAATCAGGAATGGAAACTATGTCACAGGGCCTGGGCTATAAAAGAGAGTTGGGAACGTTATTTATTCAGTCATTTTGAAAGTTCTTAGAATCATGCTCAGCAGACAGGAGGTACTTTCTAAATATTTTATAAATAAATAATGAAATGAACAAGAAGCAAATAAATGAATACACAAGGAATTGTCATCAAAATGAAAGACGATGAAGTGATAGAGACACAGAGTCCCTTGGGGAAGGGCTCTTGGAGGAGGTAACACTGGAGGTAAGACCTGATCCTTAAGAAGGAGCCAACTATGCAAAGGCCTGGGGGAGAACACTGCAGGCAAAGGGAGGCTTGTCCAAGGCTCTAATGTAGGTATGGGTGTGTTATTATGAAGGAATAGTCTTCCTGAAATCACCAAAGGTTTGCATTTGCAAGTACAGAGAGGAATACATAGGGTATTCCATACAGAGAGCATATCCATATTTTATACTGCCCGAAACTTATACAGCTTGGGAGACCCTCTATAAGGAAAAGTACAAATATAAAATGGGCTTTGGAAGGGAGCTTTGCAAGTGAAGTGAGTGGCTCTGAAGCTTAAGCTACATGAACTTCAGAGAAAATCTATTTCAGCCTGGACCTAAGGTGACAGAGAAAAGTAGATTTGACACACGAATTAGTCAGACTCTTTTGGTACTCCAAGACTGACTTGAAGCAGATGGAGTGGAAGAAGTTAGCATTTATGATAAGGATCCAGGATAGCTCACAGGACCCAAGGATGAGAACCGAGCTGGGCCAAACATGTATATGGCAGCCAAAGTCTCAAACACAAAGCAGGACTCTACCTATTTTATCGCTTTGTAAACCTACACATGTGCTTTATTCTTATTTTTCTCTTTGACGATCAACTCCATGTGCTTTTCTGACCCAGGAGCAGAAAACCACAGCCACCCATGTTACCTGCTACAACTCCAACCACCAGTTCCCAGTCCAGCTTCCCAGTGAAGCAGTCTGAATGACAGACTTGAGTCATGCGTCCATCCTCAGGCCCAAAAACCAGTGCAATGGCAATGAAGAAACCACTCAACCCTGAATTGGGGACAAAGGCAGCTGCCTGAAAAAGAGGAACCACCGGGAGCCTGAGAGCAAACCCAAGAGGTGTCTGCCTCCCCTGTTAGTCTCTGACTACAGAGCAGGACTGCCCAACAGAAGAAATACATCGCCATGCACAAATGTGAGCCACATACGTCATCCAACATTGTCTAGCAGATGCATTACAGAAATATAAAGAAACAGATGAGATTAATTTTAATAATATGTTTTATTTAACTCAACATATCCAAAATATGGTTACGGTTACCTTAACATATGCAATATGTAAATATTTTACATTCTCTTTCACAGACTCAATCTTTGAACTCCAGCATGTGTTTTACATTTACAGCACATCTCCACTCAGGCCAGCCACATTTCAAAGGCTTAATAGCCACATGTGGCTAGAGGCTAGTATGGTGGACACGCAGGTCTAGATTTCTTGGCTGAGATTGAGTGGACACTGCTCCTCACATACATCACAGCAGACCCAAGTCTGTAACGCTCAAACAACATTCTCCTGGTTGACACAGTTATCAGTACAGTGTGTCTGCTCTTGGACTCAGACAAATATGCAGGATTAATCATCGCTGGCTTTCTAAGTGCACATAGCAGAAGCACATTGGCTGCCAAATTGCAATTACAGAGTCCTTTCTTTGATGGATCCAGAGTTAATGTCTTTGCACTTCCTTTATTCCAGAAATGAAATTAAAGCCACACACGCACACACACACACACACACACACACACACACACACGGCCCACAGAAACATACAGCTCTATCAAGCATACCATTCAGCCTTGGTAGGAAGGTCATTAGACTGGTTTTATACAGAGTCCATAAAGCATCGGGGAAAACAGATAAATGTCAAAACCCTGGTTGCTCAGTTGTACTTCAGCTCAGCCTCCCGGAGGTAATAAATGCATCTCTCCAAAGTGTATCTGCTTTCTCTTCAGTTGGCTGCATCCAAGTAAATAAGGAGTGCAAGGACATATTTCTTTTTCATTACATGTATTATCCTCCCAAGTCCTAGCCAACACAGGTGTATACAGGTTAGATTTGCTCCATCTCACTTGGAGAGGCAAGTTTCTATTCTGGCTCTTGATTTTTCAGATGAGTTTCAATGAAGAGGCAAGATGTGAGGAGTTTAAAAGTCTCTACTTTTTCTGTCCAGAGGCAATTTGTGATGGCTACCTAGTAAATTGATGGCTGCTATACATCAGGCATTTCTTATGTGCCAGGCAGTGTGCTAAGCACTTACAGACATCATGTCATTTGATTTTGCAACAATGCCATAGGTTAGTACTATCATCAACAGCCCCAGCTTACAGACGAGGAGACTGAGGTTTGAGAATGTTAAACAACTTGCCTGAAGTCACAGGGGTTACCAACCAATAAAACCAAGATTTGAACGGAAGTTGCTTGACAGCAAAGCTTTAGTTGCTAAGCTCGGCACAACAATTAGGGTGATTTCTGAAATAGAAGTCCATCCAAGGCTCACTTCCAGGGCCAGACTTTTCACCAAAAGAGAGGATAGTGGAATGGCTCACCAGTGGGCAAGGCTAAAAGGTGGCAAAATGGAGCTCCACTTTCATGGGAAAAATAAAGACTGATGTGCAAATGCCCAAGGAGGAAGCACATGACCAATCCTGACAAAGAAGGGTGGGACTCTGCTCTGCCACTAGCTCTGACCTTACTCAGCAGCCTTGAACAAGCCACCTGGCTTTCAGTAATATAAAGATAATGGTTCTGCCAGGCCTCCCTGAGGGCCTATTTGGATTAACCAGTTAATGGTTATATACTAGTTAGAGTAGGCAAAGGGCCCCATAAAATTTCTACCCAAGCCTTTCTAGCATAGACCTGAGCCCATGTTGATGATAAAAAATGTTAAAGGAAGATGAAGCCCTCTTCAGTTTTATTGCTTTAATTGAACCCTTTGGCAGTCCTAGGCCAGTCAAGAAAATAACAGCATGCCCAAATTAATTAGCCAGCTTGACTCTGAAACACAACACCATTAATGTTCTCAAAACCTGAGTTAATGTTGGTAACCTCAAGTGGAGGGCAGGCATTGGATAAATATTTATTGAAGGACTAAATACACAAATCCGATGTTTAGCCAAGTACCTACTAGGTGCCAAACAGTGGATTACAAACATCAGGCTTTAAAAAGCCACCTTTCTGGGGCACCTGGGTGGCTCAGTCAGTTAGGCATCTGACTTCTGCTCAGGTCATGATCTCATGGTTCATGAGTTCGAGCCCCCCATCAGCCTGCCTGCTGTCAGCATGGAACCTGCTTTGGATCCTCTGTTCCCCTCCCCCACCCCGTCCCTTCCCCACATGTGCGCACTCTCTCCCTCAAAAATAAAATAAACATTAAAAAAAAAATAAAACTAATACATAAAAAGCCACCTTTCTGATGTCAATATATTGCCTGGAGATTGGGAATGTCACCACATCACTCCAAATGTGGATTTCTCCGTCAGTGAGTTCCTGCACAATCACTGGTAAAGCAAACTATCAAAGTAAAGCACATTATCAAAAAATTTCTCAAAGCAAAGAGAAATTGAAAATGTGGTAGCAGCTCTCTTGGCAGAATGGCCCTGGAAGACAGAAATCTTCATTTGCCAAACACAGGAAAAATCACAGGATTTTCAGGAGCTATTTTGATAACAACTGTAAAATTTAAAATATGCAGAATATTTTCATCCTTTGAAGGATTATATCTACCCAGATTTCCACAAGGCAAGAATAAGTAAGTTCCCAGTTGGAGGTGAAAGTCATATCTCAATTACATAACACCTTCTTGTCAATACTTACCTGTTTGGGAAAGTATGTGAAATGTGCAGGTTTCCATAGAAATAACCAGGCATTTGTCCAGCGGGTTTCAAAAGCAGCTAGACCTTGGTAATCAGTTAATGCCTTACCTCCTGTGAGATAAACACAAGAGAAGTCACTGCCAGGCTACCGTACTTTTTCATCCCCTAATTTGTTCATTCTTTTATTCATTCAGCAAAAATAAATTGAGGGCCCACTGTATGCCAGACATTATTCTAGACATGGGAGAAACATGAACAAAGCAAAGGTCACAAGTCTTCCTAGAATGTACATTTTAACAAATGCTTTCAATTCCCAATAGAACTTAAGTGTGCTTCAAGTGGTAGTTTTAACAAAATGAAATAGCCTTTTGAACTAGTACTCAGATTTCCTTATGGTGATTCATTCTTTTGGTAAATAGTAACTACTGGGCTACTCTGAAACAATACAAATATCTATTGAGATGGCAATCATGATTTCAAGGGCACTCCCTGTCTAAATGGAAACACAAGACATTTGCAAAAACAAGAGCAACAACAAAGAAAACACAACCTAACACCACAAGGCGTTAAATGCCATGAGCAAAGCAGGTAGAACACTGTGAAAATTCAGAGAAGAAAATTCATCTTCATGGAGAAGGTAACGAGGAGACATTTGAATTGGGATTTAAAGGATGAGTATGATAACTCACACAAAAATGAGAGGAGGGTGGGGCATACTAGGATGAAGGACTGTCTGTAAGTGATCAAAAGGAACAGTTTGTTTTTTGGGGTGCTTGAGTGGATCAGTCAGATGTGTGTGACTTTTGATTTCAGCTCATGTCATAATCTCATGGTTCATGGAAGTGAGTCCAGAGTAGGGCTCTGCAGGTTGGGATTCTCTCTCTCCTCCTCACTCTCTGCCCCTTCCCTGCTTGCAGGCACGTGTTTGTATGTTCCCTCTCTATATAAATAAATAAATAAACAAAGAAACAAACTTTTTTTTTTTTTTAAAGTAACATCTGTGGAGCCTGGGTGGCTCAGTCGTTTAAGGATCCAACTTCATCTCAGGCCATGATCCCACAGTTTGTGGGTTCGAGCCTCACATGGGGCTCTGTGCTGACAACTCAGAGCTTGGAGCCTGCTTCCGATTCTGTGGTTCTGTCTCTCTCTGTCTCTCAAAAATAAATAAACATTTAAAAATTAACATCGTGGGGTGCCTGGGTGGCTCAGTGGGTTAAGCGTCCAACTTCGGCTCAGGTCATGATTTCACTGTTCATGGGTTCGAGCCCCGTGTCGGGCTCTGTGCTGACATCCAGCTCATAGTCTGGAGCCTGTTTCGGATTCTGTCTCCCTCTCTCTGTGACCCCTGCCCACACTGTCTCTCTCTCTCTCAGAAATACATAAAACATTAAAAAAAATTTTTTTAATTAACATCTTATTTTCTTAAATAGGTGATGGCAAAACAAATCTCTGAAAGCTGCTATGGATTGAATGGTTGGGTGTCCCCAGAATTCATATGTTGAAGCTCTACTCCCCAGTGGTCCTGGAAGTGGGGCCTTTGGGAAGAAATCAGGTCATAAAAGTAGAGCCCTCTTGATGGGATTAGCACCCTTACAAGAAGAGTCATAAGAGAGAGATGATCTCTCTCTCTCTCTTCCTGATGAGGATACAGCAAGAAGGTGTCATCTATACCAGGAAGAGGGCTCTCACCAGAACCTTACCATGCCTGCCCCTTCATCTTGGACTTGCAACTTCCAGAACCCTGAGGAATAAACATCTGTTACTTAAGCCACCTAGTCAGTGATATCTTACTATAGCAGCCCAAACTAAGACAAAAACAAACACTTCCACATTGCTTTCAAACTTTTTTATCTAAATCAAGTTTACAGCAGCTATTGTCCTCTACTCAGGGTCAACCGACACTGAAAAGTTATAAGAGTGGGAAATGGGTTTCTTCCAAGTTTATTTATTTATTTTAAGAGAAAGATAAAGAACAAGCAGGGGAGGTGCAGAGAGAGAGGGAGACAGAAAAGTCCAAGCAGGCTCCATACTGTCAGCTCAGAGCCTGATGCTGGGCTCAAATTCATGAAGAATGAGATCATGACGTAGGCTGAAACCAAGAAACAGATGTGTAACCGACTGAGCCACCAGGCATCCTGAAAATGGGTTTCATCTCACATGTTCACGATGGAACTGGCAGCTAGAACTGTTGTGTTGCAAGTAATTCTGAGGCTTCATTAAGGGTCAGCAGGAAAGGGCCTGTGATTGATTACTGATGTCTGCCGCAGGCACAGGCTTCAGATGTGGTGGGTAATTTATTTGCCATCTCTGGGTTAAAATCAGACATCTGATTTGTTCAGGGAAGAATGCTGTGTCATAGTGGTTTTCAAACTGTTTCAGCAGGAGAGCCCTTTGTTCAAAGGAAATCTTACTCAAATTCCAATATTTTGAAGAGCAGAGTTGTCCTCATTGAACAGGAAAGTGGGATGTCTAGAGGCCCATCCCCCCTCCCCATTCACAGTGGCACCAGGAGCACAGCCTAAAAAATCACCACTTTATGAGACTGTTCTTTCTGTGTTACAAGAACAGCATTTAATAATTTGTTTGATTCATATTCAATTCCACCAGAAAGAAGGTAATCCTATTTTACAGATGCAAAAACTGAGATCCAAGGAAGTTAAGTGATAAGCCCGGGGACAACAGAAGGTTAGCGATGAAGTGAAGAACCAGAAGCCGGGCCTCCTCCCTCTTACAGGGCGGTGGTATCACCTGTCTGTGACTCGGCAGCTCTGCCAGAGCTTGCCGTGGGCTGAACACCAGGGACCTCTGAGGAAAAAGGCTGGGTTGAGTTGAAATAAACATGAGAAAAAGAAGATGGTCCTGCCTCTCTGTCTGAAATTCTGCCTCACTCTGCCCTCCCCTACATATCGTTTCCACCAGCCCTGTTGTCAGTGACACATTAGATAGAGGTCTATCCTTGAGCAGCTCAGGGCTCCTGGGGGCTCAAGTTTCCTTCTCACTTCCTGAGACTTGCAGGAGAGGTGGCAACCTGAGCATGACCCCTCCTCTTCTCTCCTCAGCTATTTCTTTTTTTTTTTTTTTAAGTTCATTTGCTTATTTTGAGAGCAAGAGTGCACGCGCACAAGTGGAAGAGGGGCAGAGAGAGAGGGAGAGAATCCTAAGCAGGCTTTGTACCATCAGCACAGAAGCCCCATGCGGGGCTCAAACTCATGCACCTTGAGATCACTGACTTGGGTCAAAGTCAGACATTTACTGACTGAGCCACCCAGGTGCCCCTCTCCTCAGTCCACAAAGGGCTGACGTAGGGTGGTCACAATGGATCCCCACAGAAGCCACTGTACCAGTTACGCAGTGCTTTTCTCATCTCCCCAAGCCCACCCCGCCACCTCATTACTTGTAGCCTGGACCACTGCAGCAGCCTCCCTCCCCACCTCTTCTCCCCTCTTGAGCTCGCCTCACCAAGTTCCCTTCTACTTCCTGCACTGCAGGAAGCCATCTTTGAATAATGCAGATCCGGTCACGCCTCTGTCTAAAACCCTCCAGCAGCTTCCCATTGTCCTTAGTTCCTGATGGAAAGAGCAATTAACTGTGAGAAAGCGTGTGTGTGCATGTGCTGCAGCAGGCACACACACTCTCATAAAGGAGGGTGGTTTACGATACTTAAGCTGGAGCATGACAGTACTACAGGCTCCCTATCATACATAGCAAAGTATATTTATTTAGGTGCTGCCTCATTCCACATAGAACTGGAGCAGCTGGGTATATAATATGTCTCCTGGGCAAGCAAAAACAGGATGCTTTCTCAGCTATGTTTTGGAAACGTCAATTCTGTGGTATGAACCAACTCCAATGGACAATAAAAATAAATTAGTGTCTTATTATCCTAAAAGCCCTGAAAGGAAAGGAAAGGACATATGCCTGCAGAGGTGCTCTATCACAGCATCAAGATGATTTCTGGATCACTGACTGGGCACTCAGAGCTGCATTAGGAGAAACGGAGTCAATACCTAATGCAGTAGCCTGTGTGTCAGTATTTCCCCAGCACTGGCCCCTAAGTCCTAAGTCAAGGAAGCTACCCCAACAATGTCCTCACAATTTGTGTGTGTGTGTGTGTGTGTGTGTGTGTGTGTGTGTGTGTAAAAGGCCCTTTCTGACAGTTTTTCCTTGGTGGCTCAATATATTTCTGTTAATTTAAAATAATATGTATTTTGGAGCACCTGGTTGGCTCAGTTGGTACAGCATGTGACACTTCATCTTGGGGGGTCATGGGTTCAAGCCCTAACTGGGAGTAGAGATTAATTTGAAAAATATTAACTAATTAATTAATTTAAAAATATATGTTTTAAGTACATATTCCTTTCTTTGAGGAAGAACAAAGAGGAATGAAGCTGGAGGTATCATGCTCTGTGAATTTTAACTATGTTATAAAGCAATAGCAATAAAAATAGTATGGTATTAGCATTAAAACAGACATACGGGGTGGGGGGAGGCATTTAGATTAATCAAACAGAGTAGAGAACTCAGAAATAAACCCACAGATATATGGTCAATTAATTTACAACAAAGGAGCCAAGACCATACAGAGGGGAAAAGACAGTCTCTTGAATAAGTCCTGTTGGGAAAACTGGACAGCCACATGCAGAAGAAAGAATCTGGGCAGCCATCTTACACAACATCCAAAAATTAACTCAACATGAATTAAAGACTTAAACGTAAGACCTGAAACCATAAAACTCTTACAAGAAAACACAGGCAGTAAGCACTTTGACGTTGGTCTTAGCAATGATGTTTTGGATCTGACACCAAAAGCAAAGTCAACAAAAACAAAAATAAACAAGTGGAACTCCATCTAACTAAAAAGCTTCTGCACATCAGAAGAAACTACCAATAAAATGAAAAGGCGCAGCATCTGTGTGGCTCAGTTGGTCAACTGTACAGCTCTTGATTTTAGTCAGGTCATGATCTCACAGTTCATGAAATGGAGCCCTGTGAAGGGCTCTGTGCTGACAATGCGGAGCCTGCTTGGACTTCTCTCTCTCCCTCTCTCTCTCTGCCACTTGCATTCTTTCTCTCTCTCTCACAAAATAAAGAAATAAAACATTAAAAAAAAAAGAAGAAAAGAAAAAAGGCAACTCACTGAATGGGAGATAATATTTGCAAATTATATACCTGATAAAGGGTTAATATCCAAAATAAATAAAGAACACAAGTAGCTCAATAGCAAAAACAAACAAACAAACCCCAAAACACAAACAAAAACCCAACTGAATTAAGAGGTAGGCAGAGGATCTGAGTAGACATTTTCCAAAGAAGACACGCAGATGGCCAACAGGTCCATGAAGAAGTTTTCAACATCAATCATCATCAGGGAAATGCAAATCAAAACCACAATGGGATATCACCTCACACCTGTCAGAATGGCTACTATCAAAACAATGAAAAAACGTAAGTGCATTGGCAAGGATGTGAGAAAACGGAACCCTTTATGCACTGCTGGTAGAAATGAAAGTTGGTGTAGCCACTAGAGAAAACAGTATGAGAGTTCCTCAAAAAATGAAAACTAGAACCACTATGTGATCCAGCAATTCTACTTCTGGGCATTTATCAAAAGAAAATTAAAACACTAACTTCTGTTCATTGCAGTATTATTTGCAATAGCCAAGACCTGGAAACAACCCATGTCCCTGGATGGATGAACGGATAGGGAAAGTGAATGTGTGTGTGTGTGTGTTTGCATGTGTATATATATGTGTATATACACAACCGTATGTGCAACAGTATTCAGCCATAAGAAAGAAGGAAATCTTGCCATTTGCAACAACATGGATGGAGCTTGAGGGCATTATGCTAAATGAAATAAGTCAGTCAGAGAAAGACAAATATCATATGCTCTTACTCATGTATGGAATCTAAACAAAATAACCCACACAGTACGTTCACAGATAAAACAGAATGATGGTTGCTAGCGGTGGGAGATGGGAAGTTGGGCAAAATGGGTGAAGAGAGTCAAAAGGTACAGACTTTCAGGGGGGGAAAAAAGCACTTACTTTAAATTAGGCAATCCATAATACTACAAACCTCAAAGGTACAAAAATGCCTGTAATAGATGGTCCTTCCCACCCCTGATGCCCTCTTCAGAAGCAATCAGTGTTACCGGTTTCTAGAAATAATCCATGCATACATAAGCCTGCATATTCACAGTTTTTCTTTTCATTCAAATAGTGGAATTATATTTCCAGTGTCCTTTGCCTTGCTTTTTCCCCTTACCTTTTTTTTTTTTTTTTTATTTTTTTTTTAGAGAGAAAGAAAGGAAGCCTTAAAAAGTGAGGGTCAGAGAGAGAGAAGGAGAATAGAGAATCCGAAGCAGCTCCAGGCTCTAAGCTAGCTGTCAGCACAGAGCCCGACACAGGGCTCACACCCATGAACCACGAGATCATGACCTGAGCTGAAGTCGGACACTTAACCGACTGAACCACCCAGGCATCCCCCCTCCCCCACCTTTCCTTGCTTTTTCACTCAACCTTCTATCCTGAGACCCAGTTTCATTACATGTGACTGTCATGAGCTGTGACTGCTCTGTGTCCTTGGGATTCTTCATGGGCACGAGGGGGTTCGTTCCCGCTAAAACAAAACTGTCTGACTTGGGACTGGAGAGTTGGGCCCGTATTTACTCATATTTACTGACCCTGGAGCCCATCATCTGGAGAAGGACAGCCCCTGCCCGGGGCCAGTAGGGCAGTACCCGGGGTCAGACGATCAGCACCAGCCTTCCTGTGCTTGTCACTCAGGGACACTGGTTTATTTCTAGAGCTTTTAAATAATTTTTTATTACAATGGAAATACACAAATATATTTCTGTGGAAAAAAAAGTTGAACCGTTCACTTAAGTAAAAAGAGCCAGCCCATTTGACTCTCCAAACTCCTGTCCACTGTCTACACAAAAGGGTCTACCATAGCTTGGGTGTTTTAAGCCTTTTGCTCCATGGGAAAGATTGTTTTGTTGTGTTTTCCTAGGTGGGATCATATTCTCTACAACATACAACTTGCTTTTCTCAGTTAACATTTTGTCTTGGCCCTATTGGATATGGAGTGGGTGCTTTGTCCTTTGTAACCACCATATTACCATTGTATCATATAAATATACCACAGTTGATGTAAGGATCTTCCTTTTGATGAGCATTTAGGTTGTTCCTAATTCTTCAATATCCCAAGAAACTGGCATCTTTTCCCATTTCACAGCACAGGGGAAGGCAGCTCCCTTCCTGGGATTTCTGTAGATTCTAAGGTCGCTTATGTTTTCCTGGTCACTTCCTGTCCCTGTCCTGGTCTTGAATCTACTAGGGGCTTCTCTATTCTCACCTCTCTCCTCATGCTCATTATTGCAACTCTTCCTTGTTTATACTCCCAACACCAATGTTTTCGCTAAAGTCTGATGGTAAAGGAGAGGGGTCACAACACAATGCTAACAGGAAACACGTTACAACAAATGCTAGGCATTGCTCTTCTGGAAAACTCCTTGACCACTGTACCTTGGGGAGGAGCCACTGGTTGAACTTCTCAGGGCCTGGTACCTTGCCAAATTATCTCCTCTCTCACAAGGGACCTCTGCCAGCTTCCTAAATCCTTTCTAATTTCACTGGCCAAGGAATAGCTGCTGAATTCCTACTACTTCATTTTTACCTGGCATAGCAGTTTTACAGCGTGGTTAACGGGGTCCCTGTGTTCAAATCTGGACTCCGCTACTTGCTTCCTGTGTGACCTTCAACAAGTTACATAGCCTCTCTCAGCTCCAGTTTTTTATTCTGTAACAGAAGCCATATTAGAATATATTTAAAGCCCTCAGGAAAGCGCCTGGTACATTAGCTCATATCATATCCAGGAGGATATCACCTCTCACACTGGGAAATGACCCATCAAGGTGTTTCCCTCTCGCAAGAGCAGTTACCGCCCTATATGAGTTCTGCCACCAACCTACAACATCCAGCAGGTGTTGTGTGGTTGTTGTTGTTTTTTAAATACTTTATTTTTAAGTAATCTCTACAGCCAACCTGGGGCTGAAACTTACAACCCTGAGATCAAGAGTCGCACACTCTACTGACTGAGCCAGCCAGGAGCACTCTCACCCAGCTTTTTTTTTTTAAGATTTTATTTTTTACCAGCAGGTGGTTTTCTTCCCCATTGGTGGGCTGTAGGAAAGCTCCCTTTCAGCTTTATCCTTACAACTGTTGCTGATGCACTGTATGACATCTTAGGGGTTCGTGGCCAGCCTGAAAAGAGGGTCTGGGGCAACTTAAGTGTGCTTTATCCAGGCCACAGAACCAAGATTCAATGCAGTCCCTCCCCTTCACTCCCTGCCACCATCCCTCCCTCCACCCAGGGGCTCAAGGCAGACACTTGGGAGTCACCTTTGAGTCCACTCTTCCCTTCCCTCTGCTCTTAGGCTCTCAGCAAACCTGGTTGGGGGTACATGCAGATTCTACCACCCCAGTACTCTGGGCCAGGCCACCATGGGGTCCCCCCACTTCCCCGGCTGGGCCACTGTAGCAGTCTCCTGGCTGGGCCCCCAGCTTCCACGCCTGCCTTCCTACAGCCCGTTGTCCACCAGACTAGCAGAGGCATTCGAAAACATAAACCAGGCCATTTCCCTGTCCTGATTAAAACCCATCGGTGCTTCCTGTCGCTTTCACAGTGAAATCCAGGCTCCGTGGCAAAGCCGGCAAGCCTCTGGCCAACCCTCTCCTACTGGTTCTCCAGCTCTGTCTTCCGGGTCCCTCACAACTTACCCCCCTTCTCCTCCTCTAACCACCATGCCACCCGCTCTGGGCCTTTGCACTGGCTCCTCCCTGGAGACCACCTCACAGCCACAGAGGCCATGGCGGGTCCTGCTCAGCTCGCCAGCTGCAGGGCAGAAAGGCCTCTCCTGACCACCCACTCTAATCAGCCCACACCTCCAATTTCTCTGGCTCAAACCACCCTACTTATCACCTTCCAGGTCTCTTCCTGTGCATATGTTTACACTCCTCTCCCCACAAAACAGGGAGCTCCACGCTGCCCTGTACCCAGTGTGGTGCACAGCAACCACAGGGCGTCTAATGGTTGAATAAATGAGGAAGTCTCCAGAGGAATGTATGATTGGAAAGCATGCTCCAAAGGAGGGTCCCAAGGGAGCTATCTCTCTCCAGACTGGAGACTGGTGCCTCACAGTGAGCAGGTGTGGGTCGGAGCCAGGAGTGAGGCCTTGAAGTCCCAGGGCTTGCCAGGGCCTCCTAAGACAGGAGAGGAAATGTCTGCTCACCACTCGGAAGGGCCTTGATTGTCACAGCCAAAGGGCAGAGCTGCTCCCTCCACTGTTGATCTCCATGCAGTGCTGCCCTTCTTCCACCCACCGGAGAGCCCACTGAGTTGCCATAGCAACAGAGGACACCACCAGAGTCCAACAGGGATGTCTGCATCTCCAAGCACTTCTGCAAGGGCAAGGAAAAGGGGGGCTCAGGCCAGAGGTGTGTCCTTGCTCTGTCTGCCTCTGGCCTTTCCTGGTCTAAGCAAAGAGCCCTCCTTGGCCCCTCCAGCCCTACCTCAAGGGAACACAGAGGAAGCTCTCCCTTCACAGTCCTCTCCTGTGCTTTCTCTCTCCCACTGTGGAAGGAAGGCCTCATCTCTGTATCGTGTCCAGGCCCACAAATTGGCCAGAAGAACCAAGGAGAAGGATTCTCTGAGGGCACGTCACTCTCAAAACAGTCTTAAGCACACTTTCTTTTTAAATTCGACTTTGTTAGTCTCAATGGTCATCTGCTGGAGTTTTGAGTCTCTGCTGGCTGTCTTTCCATCCCCCTGAAGAAGCCAAACTTGGTTTTTGAATCCCCTTTGAGCAAGGGGCCGGAAGCAGCTTGTAACGTTCCTCAAAACAATGACAGTAGCATTCACCACTCTCTAAGTAGGGGTGGGGGGGAGGGGGGCGCATGCCTCACTTCTCTCAATCCTTACATCTGCCCTGAAAGAAAGGCATCATAGTCCCTCTTTACATGCAAGGAAACGATGCCGCCTGATCGTTCCTGGGGTCACACGGCGGCAGAGAAGCCCAGCCACCACCTAAACACTGCACTCTCAGACTCTGAAACTCAAGCCTTTGGCCACCGCTCTGCATCGGGAGGCCCAGACAGCTACATGGAGTGACAATTCTGCTTCCCCAACCACAGGCAGCCCCTTGAGTCCTAACGTGGCCCCCTCCTGGCCACCGTGGCCAGCACTTGTTGGCTCTGGCCCCACGCCACATCACCCCCGCAGGGATCTGACAGCAAGTAGCTCAGAGTGGGAACAAAGGCAGCTTTTTTAGCCCCTTCTTTAGAAACCTTGACTCCTTGCCACAGAAGCGCTCCGCTGATTGGCTGCTACCATGGCAACCGCCTGCTGGTCTCTGTCCAATTATGTCAGTCCAGAACTGCAGTGCCTCCGTGTCCATTTCCTGCCCAGGCTCGCAGCCTGCCAGTCCAGCCCTTCTGACCTCCAGGCAGTTTTGAATGCCTACGCTTTCTAATTACAGCTGCCTTTCAATTCCCTGCTCCTGATGAAACCTTTGTAATCTGCATTGAACTTCTATCGCTTGTAGGCCTTTTGGCTACGATCAAGTGTTGCATTGAACTTCTCCTCCCTGCAGTCCTTTGTCACGCTCGGCTGCCGGCTCTTTATCTGTGGTTTATGAAGCACCGATTGTGCACCCGGCCTTGCCTCCAGTATACTTGTGCACCTGATGGGCAGATAATTTGGACACACAAATTTCAAACATCCGGGACTCAGTTCTGGCACCGAGTTCTGCTGGTAGGGGGTCTATGGTGGCCTGATTTTAAGCCCAGATTTCTTTGTTCAGTGACTCGTGAGCACCTACTATGATCTAGGCACTAGGGATACCATGTTAAACAAGACAGCATGGAACTTGACATCTTCCTAGGGGAAAGGGGTGACAGAAGTGAACAGGTAGGCAAACATGATTTGGGGAGTGGGAAATGTGGTGAAGAGAGAAAGGGGCTGAGGAGCTATGATCCTGGGATGGACATTTCCTCTGTCCTCATCTAAGCTTCTCACTTCCAGAGGGGGTGGTGCACCTGAGGAAGCAGGGCATTTGGGGGCATTTTTGGATGCAAGTGGCAGAGACTAATCTTAGGGAAAAGGATCTTTATTTAGGCAGTGATACAGCTGGGGGTCTGGGGCCCGAAAGTCATCGGGACTTTATCACCATCTCTTCCCTCTCCCTGGCAGTCAGCCTCCTTCCTTCTCTTTGCAGTGGCGTTTCCCACAAGACAGGCAGCATGGCTGCTGAGCTTTACTTTTCCCAGCCACAGTCATGGAAGATGGCCTGACCTCAAGCACTCTCCCATTTTAAGACCATAACACCTGGCCACTTGTTGGCCTCGGTCAGAAGTTCCCAGCCTGATTAACCAGCCAAGTCCAGGGATGGGATCAGAGTACTAACAAGGAGGCTCCTGAGTTCTTTGTGGTTGGGAAAGGCAGATAGTTCCAGGGTCCAGACCACCCTTACAGAGGGAGACCCATAGAAGTGTGTGCCCCTCCACCCCCTCACCCTCCCCCCATCCCACCCGCACTCCTGGTTTCTTATTTTTATGGTCTCAGTTCTATTCTTGAGAGGCGTTCGTCCCTATGCCCTGGTTCAGTCCCAACTCAAGGTCATGTTCTGCTCCAGGGACTTCTCTGCCCACCGTATCTTTGTCACCCTCATGTGTAGTCCCACCAAACCATGTAGGACCCAAAGCCACCACTAACTCTGGTTGCTGTGTATAGCAAGTTTGACTGAGGTCTAGGGGGTAACAGATGGGGAACACTCTAGAGCTCAGAAGACCAACATACGCTCTACAAGCTGAAACACTTCTCAGTGCCTTCCACCCTTAGTGCTCACTGTAAGGAAATCACATGATTTCCCTTCCTCTTTGACCTTTCTCTTGGAACTCCCAGCAGGAACCGTGACATTCCTTGTTACTTTCTAATGCAGAGGTATTCAGCTTTCTACCTCCACTCAAGTCAGATTTCTGAGCTGACCCTGGCATATGCTAACAACACATTAAGGTACTTTGCTAAATAAAAGCAAAGCACCTTCATCTTGGGGCGCCTGCATGGCTCAGTTGGTTAAGTGTCTGACTCTTGCTGGTTCAGGTCATGATCTCATGGTTCATGAAATCGAGTCCCAAGTCAGGCTCTGAGCTAGGCATGGAGTCTGCTTGAGGTTCTCTCTTCCCTCTCTGTCCTGCCCCCTGCTCTCCCACTTTCTCTGAAAATAAATAAACATTTAAGGAAAGAAGAAAAGCCTTCACTCTGAGCCTACAGAAGTCAGGAGAGGCTTTGGAACAGTCATTATTTGCTTAGCTTATCCACTATGAAATTCTTAGGGCTCCTGTTACCACTGGCCAGAGCAAGGACAGGAGGTCAGGGTGGAGGGGTTCATTCACAGAGTCTAGTTTGGCCTCAGTGCTGAGCTCTTTTAAGTTTAGGAAAACCTACATGTCTCATATCTCACCACATCTCCCCTGATGTTAGATGAGGTCGCATGCTTGCATCCCTTAGATATCTTTTGAGGGATGGGCTCAGCAGGTCATACATTAGCCCAACACCCTGAGGGTGACACAGAGGAAGAAAGAATGAATGGCTCCCAGACTATAGGGGTTAGTGATGTGTCAGCAAGGGACACAAGATCCCATTCAGAGAAGAGAAAGGGTAACATGGACCCTCTTGCCCACTGTCAATTATATTATCCAGCTGAGAAAGTTCAGTTCCATGCTTGCATTCCCAGGGCCTGCCTTTTTCACTCTCACTGGGGTGGAGATCTGCAAATACTAGAATTCTGACAGGGTTGCCGCCTCTAAATCTCCCTACTGGCTTTGTGAAGGTTCAAAGATGACAGTCATCTGGGAAGCTGTGCCCTTACATGTTTCCCGCTGCCTGAAGCTATTTCTGTGAACAATCAGAGCTTTCTTTCTCTATGGCCTCAAAAAACCTATGCAGAGGCAGACTGCTCACGTAGGGCACTCGTGTAGCACGGCTCTAGTGCCTTGTCTTAGAGGATATTTTCAATGTTCTGGAGGGATGGGAGCTCGGGACAGTTGTCCATTCTGCCTCTGTCCTGTTCTCCCCCATAGATTTCACATGATGAGAGTTACAAAGATCTTCTTGCTCATTCCTTATAATGCTGGGTCCTTCTCATTGGCTCAGGCTTCCTGGAGCCTGGACCTATTAGTGGACTCCTTCTGACTTTGTGGTCTGACCAAACTATAGGCTATTGCTGCAAATGTATTTGACTTGGAGTATAGGGACTAGGCTACATAGTCACTGAGATCCTTTCCCCTTCTTACAAAAGGGAAGCAACAGGTGTGTAGAATGAGCACTGGACCACAAACCAGGTAAGTTTGGGGATCTGGTCTTAGTTCTGATAGGGTGGGACTTTGTTCAAGTCGCTTGCATCTAGGGGTCTTGGTTTCTCGACCTTCAAATGCATGGTGTGACAGGCCATTTTCTAAACTCTGGCATCCGTGGCATCCCCCCTGTACCTTTGTCCTTTTTGCCACACCTGTGTAGCACCTACACTATTACATACTAAATCAAATATTAATATATTGAATTACCTTTTATTTTTATTTTTTATTTAAAAATTTTTTTTAATGTTTTATTTATTTCTAGGAGAGAGAGAGACAGCGTGAGCAGGGGAGGGTCAAAGAGAGAGGGAGTCACAGACTGAAACAGGCTCCAGGTTCCGAGCTGGCAGTCAGCACAGAGCCCAACGCGGGGCTCGAACCCATGAACCGCGAGATCATGACCTAAGTGAAAGTCGGACGCTTAACCTAAGCCACCCAGGCGCCCCATATTGAATTACCTTTTAAACTTGGCTTTGCGATAGGCAATATACCCATGATATCACATATTTAACGTACTATTTTTATTTTTTCTACCATGTGCTAACACAAATACTTATTTTTAATTATACTCATCTGTATAATCCCTGAAATCTTCCTGAGTACCATACACATATACCATCCTTTGCGAAACACTGAATTGGAGCATCACGTTGGGGACGATCTTTACCTTTATTGTGAAATTCTAATAATCCTCAAAAAGAAAAGAAATTCCAGAAAGAAAAAATAAATCACTCCTGAGCCAACAGCCAGCAAAACCCTTGGAACAAAATGGTTATGTTTGACAACTTTTTCTTTCCCATCATAGTTAACAGGACCCAGCTGTGATTTTAATTTCTTGACCTGAGGAGTCTACAGGGCCCTGCCCACTGATCTGCCCTTGGATTTCCACATGGCCTACCAAAGACTGCAGTCCCAAAATGCCCCAGGGCTGCACCTGTGTTAGGTGGCAGGACTGCTGTGGCCAAGTGGAAATGGTTAACTCTTCCAAGTGGCTGGAGGATTGGCCTTATATCCTAAGCACACAACCCCAAGGTCAGAGCAAGTCTTGTTGGTTGGCAGCCTCCTCCGGTTCCCTTCCCCACCATTACTTCCTGGAACTATTTGGATGATGTAATGCAAGAGACTCATGGGGATCCTTGGCTGGAACCCTCTTCTCTGGTAAGGTACTGGCAAGCAAGAGAGAGGAGGGTGGGGCTCCTCAGGTAAGAGAGGGAGAAGAGGTAACTTTTCCCTGGTGAAAAAGAAGGATGCTTGCACAATGAGAGAAAAATTGAACAAATCATCAGTCATCAGGAGTGATGCTCCCACTACCTCAGGGATTCCCAAATCTGGCTGATCATCAGCATCACCTGAAGGGCTTTTATCAATAAAATTCAACTATCCCTATGCTATTAGTCAGTAATTCCACTCCTTGGTATTTGCCCGTAAGAAATGAAAACATATATGTGGCAGCTTTAGTCATAATAGCCAAAAACAACATGGAAGGCCCATCAGTAGGTAAAGAGAGAAACAAACTGAGGTATAGCCTTAGGGTAGAACATTACTCAGCAATAAACAGGGATAAATCCCAAAAACTTTACGAGAAGTGAAAAAAACAGACACAAAAAAGTGAATACTGCACGATTATGATTCTACTGATATGACGTTCCAGGACAGGAAAGACTCCTCTATGGTGACAGAAACCAGAACAATGGTGATCTATGCAGGATGGGGGTTGATTTAACTTTCTGAGGCCATGGAAATGTTCTATACCATCCATACATTTGCCAAAAGTCACCCAATTATACTCTGAAGATCTGTGCATTTCCCCATAGGTAAATTTTACCTTAATTTAATACACACACACACACACACACACACACACACACACACACACATAGATATCTCCTTCCTTTGGCCCCTCTCCCATTCCTACTAAATTAGAATCTCCAGAGGTATAATCTGGAAATTTATATTTTAAAAAAATGATTACTCAGGTTTGGGAACTTCTGGATCCTAAAAAAGCTATTGCTGACTCTCAGTTTAGCAGATTTGGGGAAGTTACTGGCCTCCTACTAGAAAGAAAGACGAGAAGAACAGCTATTGCTTATTGAACACTTATTATGTAATAACCTCACAAAGTAGGTATTATTTTCTCCATTTTATAGATTAAAGAAAACAAAACAAAACAAAACAAAACAAAACAAAAAACGAGAGCAAGACACTTGCCCAAATCACACAGGTGGTAAACAGCAAAACCACTTAACCTAAGTCTTCTTTACTGCAAATACTTCGTTTTTTCCGTCATTCATTCATTCACTCTTTCATTCAGATAATCTAAGCCAAATAAGTATTGTGTGCCTTCTTGGAGCCAGGCACTCTGCTGGGCATTATGCCACACCAACCTCTCTGAGAAGCTAGTAAGGAGGACTGATGGGAGAGCAAGATGAAGTCTATAAGGCAGCATTTACCTTTGCTGTATAGACTTGGGGAAGAAAAGGGATCCCAGTCCTCTTTTAATTGTCATTATTCGGACGGTTTGAGGAAAGTCAGGGGGTTTATGGTTATATAAGCATAACTAAAGGAAGCCTCTGTGCTGCTTACTTTGGGAACTTTCCAGAGCTAACACCAATAGCAGGTAATGTTTTAAAAAATGGGTTAAAATCATTATGGGATTATGAATAATTCACAGGCACCCCCTGTTACCCATTATATTTTGTTCTACATAATTGCCTCCTGGAAATCTGCTCCCAGGGCAGGGAATTGGGACTATGCATGAAATTGAATATTTCTGCCTTTGACAAGTAAATTTAAACAAAATTGTGAATTAGTTTCAGTCCCCTGCTGCCTATCCCCTTCCAGTCGATGAGACAGGTCCTTTACTGAACAAAGTAACTGCGCAACCAAAAGAGTATAACTCTTTTGAAAGGGAAGTGAGCCCCAGTTCTTATTCATACCAGGAAATGTTCCAGGGGTTCTAAATATTATGGAGGATTTGGGGTAGAATGGGGGACTAGAAGAGAGATATCTAGGAGAGAATCAGAGTCAAACCACAAAAAGTACTCTGGATGGTATGATATAAAGATGGGAATGACCAGGATAAGAGTAATCCTTCTTTAAAAATCAAGATGGATGGGGTGCCTGGGTGGCTCAGTTGGTTAAGCATCAGCTCAGGTCATGATCTCACAGTTTGTGGGTTTGAGCCCCACATCGGGCTCTGTGCTGACTGCTACCTCAAAGCCTGGAGCCTGCTTTGGATTCTGTGTCTCCCTCTCTTTCTGACCCTCCCCTGCTCACTCTGTCTGTCTGTCTGTCTGTCTGTCTCTCTCTCTCTCAGAAATAAAGAAAACATTAAAAAAAATTTTTTTTAAATCGAGATGGAACATCTGGGTGGCTCAGTCCGTTGAGCATCTGACTTCAGCTCAGGTCATGATCTCGTGGTTTGTGAGTTCAAGCCCCACATCGGGCATGCTGCTGTGAGCACAGAGCCCACTTGGGATCCTCTGTCTCTCTCTCTCTGCCCCTCTCCCACTTGTGCTCTCTCAAAAATAAATAAACATTAAAAACTTTGAGATGTAATCCACACACCAAGAAGTCACCCTTTTAAAGTGTACAGGTCATTATATCCCAGCCCCTCACAGCCATTGATTTATTCTGTCTCCATAGATTTGCCTGTTCTGGACATTTCATATAAATGGAATCATGCAACATGTGGCCTTTTGTGACTGGTTCCTTTCACTTAGTCTATTTTCAGATTTCATCCATATTGTCTAATGCATCAGAAAGAACTTCATTCACTTTTATGGCTAAGTAATATTCTATTGTATGAATATACTATACTTTGTTTATCCATTCACCAATTAGTTGAAGGAGTTTGGGCTATTATGAATAATCCTACCATGAACATTTGTGTACAGGTTTTGTGTGAATATATGTTTTTAATTCTCTTGGGTATATAGCTAGGAGTAGAATTGCTGAGTCATAAAATCTGTTCAATTTTTAACTTTTTTTAAAAAAATTATTTATTTTGAGAGACAGAGAGAGATCAAATGAGAGAGGGGCAGAGAGAGAGAATCCCAAGCAAGCTCCACCCTGTCAGAGCAGGACCTGACACGGAGCTCCAATCCCATAAACTGTGAGATCATGACCTGAGTCAAAATCAAGAGTCGAACACTTAACCTACTGAGTCACCCTGGCACTCCAAATTGTTCAATTTCTTTTTAACATTTATTTGTTTTTGAAAGAGAGAGGCAGAGAGAGGGAGACAGAGGAACCAAAATAGGCTCTACACTGAGTGCTGAGACCATTGCAGGGCTCAAACTCGTGAACTATGAGATCATGACCTGAGCCAAAATCAAGAGTTGGCCGCTTACTTGACCCACCCAGATATTCACTTAAAAAAAAAAAAATTTTAATTCTAGTAGAGTTAACATACGGTGTAATATTAGTTTGCGGTGTACAATATAGTGATTCAACACTTCCATACATCACTGGGTGCTTCCCTGGAGAAGTGCTCTCCTTAATCCCCATCACCTACTTCACCCATCCCCACTGCTCACCTCCCTTCTTGTAGCCATCAGTTTGATCTCTGGAGTCTGTTTCTTGGTTGTCTCTCTCTCTCTCTTTTTTCCCTTTGCTTGTTTGTTTTGTTTTTTAAATTCCACAACACAAGTTCAGTTTTTTTGAGGAAGTACCAAACTATTTTTCACTGTGGTTGTACCATTTTACAACCTCCCAGCGGTGTGCAAGGAGTCCCCCTTTCCTAGCAATAACCTCCTCCTCTAGCAATACTCTTGCCTTACCTTTTGTCCAAATTTATGTTCTAAGTGGTAGTCACAGCTTATCTGAAAACCTAGCCTACATTACTGGTTTCATGTGTCATCCCTTTGGATAACTCCTTTACAACATAAGAGAGCTTCCTGGAAAGGGCCTAAATGTCTATCAGCTAGTGAATGGATCAAGAAGATGTGGTTTATATACACAATGGAATACTACATGGCAATGAGAAAGAATGAAATCCTGCCATTTGCAGCAACATGGATGAACTTGAGGGTGTTATGCTAAGTGAAATAAGTCAGACAGAGAAAGACAGGTATCTTATGTTTTCACTCATGTGTGGAACTTGAGAAGCTTAACAGAAGACCATGGGGGAAAGGAAGGGGAAAAATAGTTACAGAGAGGGAGGGAGGCAAATCATAAGAGATTCTTAAACACAGAAAACAAACTGAGGGTGGATGGGAGGTGCGGGGAAGAGGGGAAAATGGGTGATGGCCACTGAGAAGGGCACTTGTTGGGACGACTGCTGGGTGTTGTATGTAAGTGATAAATCATGGGAATCTACCCCAAAACCAAGAGCACACTGTATACACTGCATGTTAGCCAACTTGACAATAAATTATATTTAAAAAAAAAAGAGCTCCCTGGAGATACACTAGTACATTATTCAGGACACTTCCATATTCAAATGATCTGAAGCAAAGAGAGGATTTATTTACTCATGTAACTGGGAATTTAGTCAGGTAGCTTACAGAATCTAGGGGAAGTTACAGGAACCAAGGCTTCAACTTCAAGATGAATTTCTCACTTTCTCTCTGGCCCCTCCCACCTGAATCTGCCTCTTGTTTCTTGTTTCTTTGGTGTCCTCTTTCCATGACGCGCCCTCCACCTCTCATCTCTGTAGCCTCCGCTTGGCCTCATTCCATATCAGGTTCTTTCCGAGTACGAGAAGGATGGCTGCCCACTGCTCAGACTCACATCCTCCCAACTTAGCAGCACCGAGGATAGTTTATACTTAGGGACAGAGAACTTCTTGCCCTCCATCATGTAAGTCATGCCACCCTTGTATCAATAGCATGTCCAGGAAAATGAAGTCTAAAATGTGTGGTCCCCACTGGCTCCCACACCCACCTCTGTGCCTGGACCTTCTCTCAGACTCACCACCTAAGCTAACTATCACCTCCTTAGTCATTTCACTCTGTTGCAATTTCACTTTTTCCAAATGAGTGGAATGGAATCTTTTTTAGAAAATGGAGGAAAAACTTCAGTAATTGAAAGCACTTTCTATTTTACTCTCAGTGGGTTCCAAAATCTGAAAAGGATTCTCAAGGACTTCCAAAACTTCTCAAGTAAAGTTAAACACCTATTAGAGCCCACATGTTAAAAAGAGAAAACGAGCTGAATCCTTGAATGTTAGAGCTGGAAGACCCTGTGGCGACCACCTAGTCTCCCGACTCATTTTACTCCAGGAGCAGCTGAGGCCCAGGGCTGGCAGGCTCCTGTCTCATCACGCAGATGAAAAGTAGTAGAGCTAGCTCCAAACCCTGATCTCCAGACCATACCCTTTCTTCTTGCCCAGGCTCTTCTTGTCTTCACCCTCCCTCAGATAAAAAGAAAGATGGGGAGGGGGTTGGGGGAAGCTCTAGATTCATAGTAAGGGTATAAGAAGGAGGTATTGAATGGACATACAGACTTTGTAGTTGCAATTCATTCTGGGCATCACAGGGACCCAGTTTATTCTGTGGGGAGGACTTTTTGCTGAACTCAGCACTGCTTGGGCCATCATCTAGCTGTGAGTCACAGGCTGCACAGGAAGTATCTGAATGAGATTTCTTTGAGTGAGAGAGAACTGAAGGATGAGGAACAGAAATATATGCAGGCATTTTTGGAACTGTAATGAAGAGCTGCAGTCAACGGAAACATTCAATGAGTCCCACCCCTGTGCAATGCTCTGAGGGAGCGCAGTGACTGCAGACACAACCTTCTCTTTGCACACGTCCTATGCAGCAGAAAAGGACACATTTTAGAGTCTTTTTTCCCCCCTCACACGAATGTGTAAGAGCTCTTTATACTGAGTTTTATTCTTGTATATCTTATAAGTGTCAAATATTTCTGCCCAGCTTTCATTTATCTTTTACTTGTTTTTCTCTTCTGCAGTGTTTAATTTTCATATGTGATCATATTGTTTAATCATTTCTTTTCTGTTGTCTGAGCTTTGATGTCACAATTCAATATCCTCTCTACTTCATTTTTTTAAGTGATGAATATCATTTCTTATAAAACCACTGAAACTTCTCTTAAAAGCCTAAGTTTGCAATAATTTGACCAAGATGGAATTAAGAACTCTCATATCCGTCCTACTTCAATGTATCCAAATTTTCTTCCAGTATTTTTGTTTTTATCTTTTTTTAAATGTTTACTTATTCTTGAGAAACAGAGAGAGAGAGAGTGCGAGCAGGAGAGGGGCAGAGAGAGAGAGGGAAACACAGAATGTGAAGCAGGCTCCAGACTCCAAGCTGTCAGCACAGAACCCAATGTGGGGATGGAACCTACGAACCATGAGACTATGACCTGAGCCAAAGTTGGTTGCCTAACCACCCACGCACCCCTCTTCCAATACTTTTGTACATTTAAATATTTCAATTATCTGGAATTCATTTTGGTGCAAAATGTGAGATAGGGATCTAAGGTTTTGTTTTCTTTCTTAAAAAAATTTTTTTAATGTTTTATTTATTTCTGAGAGAGAGAGAGAGAGAGACAGTGTGAGCAGGGGAGGGTCAGAGAGGGAGATACAGAATCTGAAACAGGCTCCAGGCTCTGAGCTGGCTGTCAGCACAGAGCCTGATGCAGGGCTCGAACCCACAAACCATGAGATCATGACCTGAGCCGAAGTTAAACACTTAACTGACTGAGCCACCCAGGCGCCCCCCCCTTGTTTTTTTTTAACCAAATGGCTAATCCGTTATCATAATAACACTTCTTAACTAGTAATTCTCTTCATTCCTAATAATGTTTTCTAGTGGTGCAGATTGTGAGAATATATGCTTGGTTGCTATTGTTTTAAAATATGTGCACAAATTCATGCCACTGTTCTCTTCAAAAGGTGAAATTAACCCCCCTCCCCTTGAGCGTCAGCTGGACTTATAACAAAGGGTAATGGACAGTGTAAGTGCTGGTGTGTATTCACAAGGCTAGATCATAAGTGACATGCAGCTTGATTCTCGTTCTTTCTCAGATCATCCACAGTAGAGCAGGGCAGCTACCAGATTCCACACCCCCCACAAGTGCAACAGGGAACCTCTGCCTCTGTCAGAGTGCCCCGGGTCTGTCTGGGAGGTGCTGAGAGGAACTTCACAAGAGCACACCAAGTAGCCTATCTCTGTAGTCACCGGGCAGCTGCTTGCCTTTTTTTTTTTTTTTTTTTTTTCTCCTCTTCGGCACCACTGCTTCTGATGGTTTGAAATCTCCTTGGAAAGGCAGCACCTCTGCATAAATTATCATGAGAGGCCCTGGAGCAGAGTGTTTCCTGTGGGTTGAGGATGGAATTGGCTGCTTCTGAGCTACAGCAGGTGGCCTGGGCCCTTGAGGGGCTCTGCTTTGCCCTGAATCTTGAGGTGTCCATCTTGAATTTCTCTATCAGTTTCTTTCTGTAAGTCCGTCCCTCTGGAGAGTGCTCAAGGCAATCCAAAGGAGTAGGCAGGGGCACAAGTCCTTCTATCTGCTTCCAGACATTTAGTCTCTTTCGCCCAGAGAAACATCCCGCTTAATTAGATGGAGCCATGGGCCTCCATGGGGATTTGGATTATAGCCCTCACAGCAGCCAAGACACAATGCTCTGTTATTCCTCATGCCCTTTTTATAGACCTCACCTAAGAGACCCCTCGGGTCCCTCTGACTCACCTAGTTAGCACATCCCCTCTCACAGATACGTCCAGAGAGCTCTTTCTTGAGAAACCCAACAGCTCCCTCTCTGCCCCGGGAACGTGACCTGAGTTTCTGCATTAAGAGCCGACCTAGCATTCTTAGACGACCAGTGCCTCCTGCACATCAGATCTAGGAAGGAGCAACTCTGTGTTCTACAGAAAATTCTCTCGCCCTCTTGCCTTCACAATGGCATTCACTGAAAAGAGATAGGGTTTTGCTGTCAAGAGTGGGGACGAAGCCACTCAGGGAGACAGACCAGCAGCCTTCCAAACATGCATAACCAGCCTTTTTAACAAGCAACTCCACTGTTGGAAAAAATTTAAAGACGGGGCGCCTGGGTAGCTCAGTCAGTTAAGCGTCTGACTTTAGGTCAGGTCATGATCTCGTGGTTCATGAGTTCGAGCCCTGCATCAGGTTCTGTGATTACCATTCAGAGCCTGGAGCCTGCTTCAGATATTGTGTCTCCTTCTCTCTCTGCCTGCTCATGCTATTTCTCTCTCTTTCAAATTAATAAACATTAAAAAAACTTTTTAAGTAAAAGAAAAAATTTAAAGGCAAGAACAAAGATTTGATGGCAAGGGTGCTCATTACAACACCATTTATAAAAATGAAAAATTGGTAATAGCCTAAATGCTCAAGAGTAAGGGGACTGATGGATTACGGCACATCCATAGAGTGGAATATCATTTAGCTTTAAAAAACTACACTGTGGATGAATGCTCATGGGCATGTAAAGATGGACATGGTAAATTGTTACCAAAACTTACTGTAATATGATGTCATTTTTTTCACTATACACACTAATAACTAATAAATGTAGGATGGATATATATCAAAGATTAACAGGAGTTGGGATGATGGGTATTTTTACTGTCTTCATTTTGCCTGTGTATATGTTCTACATACCCTTTAGGTAGGTGTCTGTCACCTTGTAAAGAGAAGAAAATGGTAAAAATTATTTTCAAATCAAAATCTGTCTGTCTAATAGGCTGGCTAAAATCAAAAGGACTGGCAATACCAAGTGCCAGTGAGGATATGGAGCAACCAAAATTCTCGTCCATGGCTGATGGGAGTGCAGATTCTAACAACCACTTTGGAAAAATGTCACACAATATTACTACAGCAAAACGTGCATCTACCCCATGACCCAGCCAGTCCTTTCCTGGATATATACCAATAAAAGTGTACACACAAAATCATTACAGATTATTAGCAATAACTTTACTAATAACCCAAAACTGGGAAAACACCAGTGTTCATCAGTGATAGAACAGGTAAAATAAACTGCCTATTTGTACCACAAAATGCTACAGAATACTGAAAAAATAAACCTCTACAACATGGTAGAACATGAATGATCTTCACAGATCAAATGTTGATCTGTTTACATACATTATTCTATTTACATGAAGGCCAAGAACAGGCCAAATGAAGCTATGAGAGAGATCAGGAGAAGGGTTACCTGGGGGGTATTGATGGGAAAGGAACATGAAGGAGGCTTCTAGGATGCTTGGAATGTTCTATGCCAGCACTGTCCCAAAAATATATAATGCAAGCTGTATATGCAATTTAACATTTTCTAGGAGCCATGTTTATTTATTTTTTATTTGAGAGAGAGAGAGTGAGCGAGCAGGAGAGTGGGGCAGAGGGAGAGAGACAGAATCTCAAGCAGACTCTACACCCAGCACAGAGCCCAATGTGGGGCTCAATCCCATGACCCTGAGATCATGACCTGAGCCAAAATCGAGAATCAGACACTCAACCAAGTGAGCCACCCAGGTGTCCCCAGAAACGAGTGAAATTTAATTTTAAGGATATATTTTTATTTAATATCCAAAATGTTGTCATTTGGACATTTAATCACTAGTTAAAAATTGTCAATGATATATATTCCTTTTTTTGTAAGTTGTTGAAAGTGCATTTTATGCCTGCAGCACATCTCAATTCCAACTACCCACCCTTCAACTCTTCAATAGCCACACATGGCTGGTGGTCACATATCAAAAGCCACAGGACTGCACCTTGATTTGAGTGGTAGTTTCATAGGTATATACTTACATAACAATTTATCAAGCTGTACATTTAAGATATTAAAGTTATACCTCAGTAACATAAATAATTATATTTTTAAATAAACCTTTAAAAAAAGAGGGTTGAGAGACACCTCGAGCAACGAGAAGCGGCCTATGGCTGCCTAGCTGAGCTGGCCAGCCCTCTCCGGGACTGAGGATACTGTTCAGGGTTCTGAGGGCAACCCTGCCAGTCAGCTGACTTGCCGGCACTGCAGAGGCTAGAGCGAGGGTGTGGTAACAGGGTGAAACCAGCAGGCTAATACAAGGAAGAACAGAAACTCGGGGACAATTCTCCAGTGCTAATAGAAGTGTGGGTGCTTCTCATAAACACAGTGCCTCCTAACCGGGTTTGCCCTGTGGAGTCGAAGAGAATGCTCTGGGACTCATGTAGAAGAAGGCCTGACAAGACCCCAATCCACTGGCCAGGAAGGTCCCCACGGCCATGGCTGACGTTGGTTCCACTCAAGCCTGACAGAATCCACGTCCAGAGTTGTACTCAGAGCACCATATCTTAGGCCTGTGCTCCTGAGGTAGAGTACATATACCTGATGATTTCTGTAAATTTTTTTCACTAGTTAGGTGTTTATGTAAAATTGTGTGCATAGGGACTCCTGCCTGGCTCTGTCAGTGGAGCGTGTAACGCTTAATCTCGGGGTTGTGGGTTCAAGTCCCACGGTGGATGTAGAGATTACTTAAAAATAAAATCTTTTCAAAAATCGTGTGTATATAAGTACCTATGTGTATAATGGAACATAAAATCTATGATTTCATAGATAACAACTGATTACGATAACGCTAAGGTTTAAAAAATGACTAAAAAATATTAAGTAAATAACACAGATGGTCCACAGATAATAGCAAACAAAAAACTAATGAAGTGGTATACAATCTTCGAATTTTAGAAAGCAGTGGTGTATATACAATCCTCCCTTCATGAACTGATACTGGACACCTAGGCTTTTTGAGATGGGAGAGGCAGAGGTATTTAAGGGACTGGCCCATGTAGATGAATCAGGTAGAAAAAAAAGATGAACAATTTGTTGAGAACGTCTGTAAGAGGCATCAGAAACTGCCTGGTTGGGGGGCACCTGGGTGGCTCAGTCGGTTAAGCGTATAACTTCAGCTCAGGTCATGATCTCATGGTTCACGGGTTTGAGCCCCGTGTAGAGCTCTGTGCTGACAGCTTGAAGTCCGTAGCTTGCTTTGGATTCTGTGACTCTCTCTCTCACTGCCCCTCCCCTGCTCAGGCTCTGTCTCTGTCTCTCTCTCTAAAAAGAAATAAACATTAAAAAACAATTAAAAAAACAAAAGAAAGGAAGAAAGAAAAAGAAAAAGAAACTGCCTGGTTGGAAGTCAAAGGCAATTTTCCAGAAAAACCCAGCCCTCAAAGAAAACTACCAGCGCAGGTTTATGCTGTAGTCATGATAGAAATTCTTTGTTCTCCTGGGGCAGAGAAAAAGGCCCCAACTCCTCACCCAACCAAAGCCCAGAGCCATGCATTTTCCACGTCAGCAGATCTCTCCACATGGCACTTCCTGGTTGTCCGGGGGCCCTCAGACCAAACGACTGCTTGCAGGACTGACCCACGGGTGAAGGCCTGACAGAGAGCAAAGTCAGGGGAAGTGCACATCTGTAAATACTGAATTGCCGAACAAAAACAAAGAGGAGTACCCTAATTTTGAGTGGATGCTCCCTTTTTTAAGTCTCTTAGTACATAGATTTGGGGAATGTGTCTTTCCTATCAATATTCTGAAAGCCTTTTCTTTCTGATCCTTTTTCCTGATTCTGACCTGAGTGCTTCCCAACTTGGAAAGAACTAGCTCTGTATACCAGAGCTAACCTGCAGGGTCTTTGAAGGAAAGCAAGACGTAGGGGTTTTGCCTGGCCTTGAATTCCTTGAGGGCCCTCAGCATGTGCTGAAGAGAAGCCTCCCACACTCCCAATTCAGAAAGTGCATGGGGGTTTCCGCTCTATTTCTCCAGGGCCCTCTGAGCGTAAAGCCTGATGTGGAGGAGCCGTTGAAGGAATACAAAGATGTCATCAGCTTGTTCTTAAGGAAGCTCAGTCCAATTGGGAGCAGAGGAGAACAAAAGTGTAAAAAAGGCAGAAGGAAGCCAAGAAAGGAGTGGGCTGAGGAAGGAACCAGCCAGGCTTACAGCCCCAGTCTGGTCCACAGGACAGGGCTGGGGGATGAATTTTATGCCCCTCCTCCGAGCTCCCCGCTATATGGAAGCACCCATAATGGTCATGAAAATTGTGTCTCTTCACTGTCTGTTTACAGTGTGCCAGGCACTGTATTGAGTGCTATCCATGCACTATCTCATTTGGCAGAGAGATTGCGAGTACAGGCTCTGGAGGTACTCATTCAGCTAACATGTTTTATTGAGAGACTACTATGTGCCAGGTGCTCTTCTAGGTACCATGGGGAAATGGCAGCATCAAGGCCAAGTTCCTACCCTAAGAAGTTACAGTAGAGGCTTCACTTGGACCAGATCTGGGTTTCAAACCTGTCTCTGCTTTTCAGTGGATGACTGATCATTGTTAGCCCCTTGAGCCTCAGTCTCTACATCCATGAAATGACACACACACACACACACACACACACACACACACACAAAAGATTTACCTTAAACGTTTGTGTGAGGATTAAATGAAACACGCATGTAAAGTTCTTAGAGCATCACTCAGCACATAGCACAGGCTCAATAAATACTGGCTATTATTTACAATCCCTGAGGTAGGTAACTTTATTGCCCCATTTTTCTTTCTACTGTAGCAAAATATACATAAAATAAAATTTACTATTTTAACCATTTAAAAAAAATTTTTTTTTATTTATTTCTAGGAGAGAGAGAGAGACAGCATGAGCAGGGGAGGGTCAGAGAGAGAGGGAGTCACAGACTGAAACAGGCTCCAGGCTCTGAGCTGGCAGTCAGCACAGAGCCCGATGCGGGGCTCGAGCCCACGAACCGCGAGATCATGACCTAAGCGAAAGTCGGACGCTTAACCGACTAAGCCACCCAGGTGCCCCTATTTTAACCATTTTTAAGTATACAGTTCAGTGGCACTAAGTACATTGACACTAGTGTGCAAATGTCACCACCATCCGTCTCCAGTTTGTTTCCATCTTCCCAAACTGAAACTCCCTTCCCCATTGCCTCCAGTCACTGGCAACCACCATGCTGTCCTCTCTCTGAATTTGACTACCCTAAGTACCTAATATAAATGGAATCATGCAATATTTATCCTTCTGTGACTGGCTTATTTCACTTAGCATAATGTCCTCAGGATTCATCCATGTTGTAGCATGTGTCAGAATTTCCTTCCTTTTAAAGGCTGAATAACTTTCCACTGTGTGTATAGACCACATTTTGTTTACCCATTCATCTGTCAGCGGACACCTGGATAGTTTCTATCTTCTGACCATTGTGAATAATACTGCTAAGAACTCTTTTCAAGTTCTTGCTTTCAATTCTTTCGGGTGTACGCCCCCAGTAGGATCGCTGGTTCATATGGTGATTCCATTTTTAATTTTGAGGAACTGCCATACTATTTTCCATTCCCACCAGCAGTGCCCAATAGTTCCAGTTTCTCCACATCTTCATCAATACTTGTTTTTTTCGTTTTTTCGTGTGTGTCTGTTTTATATAATATCCCAATGGGTGTGAGGTGGTATCACATTGTGGTTTCAATTTGGATTTCCCTATTGGTTAGTGATCCTGAGTATCTTTTCATGTGCTTATCGGTCATTCGCAGATCTTCCTTGGAGAAATGTATACTCAAATCCTTTGCCCATTTTTCAGTTGGGATTGTTTGTTTTTGTTGTTGTTGCTGAGTTGGAGCAAGGTGTTTTACATGCCTTTATTCCTTTCTTCCCACAATGCTCCTAGAGCCTCCTCTTAATCCTCCAGCCAGCCACAGACTCAGGCCCAGCCTCCTCTCCTGGCATCCCCAAAGCAAGTCAGACTGATCAATGAAACCTGCAACAGCAGTTGGAGAAAAGAAAACAAAAGCAGAAAGAAAGGAGGGAAGGTCAGCCAAGGAGATCAACAAACTGGCTTCAATTCTTTCAGTCCAGGGCATGCTAAATGAGGTCCAAAATAACAGGGCCTCAAATCCAAAGGAAAACTGATTCATGTGAATTTCATCTTTGAATTTCCACAAGGGAAATGGGTTTTTCACATTCTAGGAGCATCCTCCCTGCCTTCCCTATGATGAAAGAGTAGCACCAAAGACCAAAAGAAATAAGAAAAAGGATGAGGGGCCTCGAAGGATGGTGGGTACTACTATGCGATCAGCCTCTGGGAGTAGAACCATGTCTGGGAGAAGGAGCAGGGACAGCCCCCCCCCATTGCATTCTCCAGAGGTGGCCCCTTAGAGCACTAATGTAATAATTACATTGATGTTAAAAAGGCAAGTGAGGCCATGATGAAAAGTTGTTGCAGGGAAGACATGGGAGAGCAGAACAGGAGAACCCTAGAGGACACCTAGCTGACTCAGTGGCAGAGCATGTGGCTCTTGACCTTGGGGTTGTATGTCTGAGCCCCACACTGAGTACAGAGATTACAAAAAAATAAAAAATAAAAAGCAGGAGAGCCCTAAAAAGATGGCCATCCACAAAGCATTTTTTAAACATACTTGTTCCTCAGGGTGCTTGGGTGGCTCAGTTGGAGCATCCAACTCTTAATTTCAGCTCAGGTCATGATCTCACGGTTCATGAGTTCAAGTCCCGCATCAGACTCCGTGCTAACAGTGCAGAGCCTATTTGGGATTCTTTCTCCCTCTGTCTCTGCCCCTCCTCTTTCCCTTTCTCTTAAAAAATAAACTAAAAAAAATTTTGCTCTTCTTGTGGTAGGGTCCCCTCCCTAAGTAGGAAAAAAAAAAACAACCTCAAGGCAACCCGGTTATACGCATATGAGATAACATCCCTCATGACCTAGTAACGTGAAACCACTTAATCAGACTACATGTTTGTGTGTTTCATATATGGGAGACAAAGAAGTAGAAAATATATAAAAAACTACGCCACATGGCATTTGGGGCTCAGGTCTTCAGTACAAACCCAAATGAGCTGCTGTGCCGGCCTGAATAAAGTTGCTTCCTGGCAAGAAAAGCCTCCGTATCATGACTCTTTGTGGGAGAATCCTGTTACACTCTGACAGTGACCCCAGCCTTGCCTCAAGCTCTTTCTCCTTGACATTAGAATAAGACGATGACTCTTCACCAGAAAACATGCTAAATGCAGGTTCATGGGCACCATCTCCAGAGATATGGCCTCAGTGTGCCTGAGGTAGAGCCCAGGAACATGCCTCTTGGCCAAACCGCTCATTGTGACAGTGATGTCAATGGTCAGAGCCTGTACTTTGAGCCCTTCTGGCTACTTTCAGTGGCAGAGACAACTCTGGGCTTTCCCCAGTCTGTGGGACAGCCATCATGGTCTCCGCATCCCCTTTCTCGCCCCAAATCCCAGATTCCCAAGATTGCAAACAGAAAAATTAGGGGCTGATTGCTTATTTACACCACGACAACAGCATTCTTTCATCCTCCAAATAATTAAGCTTAGAGATGTTTTTGTTTTTTAGGCACTTGCCCTTAAGTCTTTGCCACATAAAGAGCGTGAGAGAGAAATTTGGCAGATGGCATTCAAGGGAGAGACGGAGAGCATCTAAGAGCCGTGGTGAACTGATCATCACTGAGCAATGAAGATAAAAGGAGAATCATAACCTAAAGTTACAGTGAGAATAGGATTTTACATACTTGTCAAGAATACACCCATTGTAACTGTAATAATGACTCATGAGTCTCATGCCAGGCCCTGGGCTAAGTGCTTTATTCACTAATTTATTAAAAATATATTTAAATATGGGGGCACCTGGATGGCTCAGTCAGTTAAGTGTCCAACTCTTGATCTCAGTGCTCAGGTCTTACCTTAGTTAGGGCTGTGAGCTCAAGTGCCACATCCAGTGTGGAACCTACTTAAAAAAAAAAATATATATATATATATATATATATTTTATGTATACACACGTATATATATCTTGATAGTAACAACTACATAAACAATTATAAAAATGTAAACATAGGCTGTATTTACAGACAGCCGCAGGTCATTCAAGCAATGTAGCCTTGTGGATTTAGCACATGAGCTCTCGACAGCCTTAGGTTCAAATCTTGGCTCTGTCATTTATCAACTATGTGACCTTAGCAAGAAATCTCTCCTGGCCTCCGTTTCCTCATGTGTCAAATAAAGAGGCATGTAGCTCACAGGGCTGCTCTGCTGATGAAATAAGATGATAAATGCAGAACTGCTAGCATGGTCCCCAGTACGTAGTAATGCAGCTGAAGAGTGTTTGTTACCATTATTGTTGCCAGGGTAGAGTGTGAGTCTTTGACCTAAAGTAGGGCGTGTTGGGTCAGGGCCCACTTCTGACTTCATACATCCCCAACAAAGATCTAGAGAGATCCAGGGAACACTGCGAGGTAAGAGTAGTCACTGAAGTGGTACCCAGGGCTGGGAGCTGGCAGCCTCTAGTCTTCATGCTGGAGGACTCTCCCTTCACAGACGGCATGTCCCAGAAACAGCCAAGGACCTTATAAAATGGGCATGAGGTTGCTTGAGGAGTTAAATAAACAAGCAACGCCTGTCACAGAGCAAATGTCCAATCATCATTAAGCATTATTATTATCATCTTTAATTTTATAAGATACTTGCTAAGAACACGACTGGAATAATAACAATTAGCATGAATTCAGCACATACTCCAAGACTCTTGGAGTCTGGATGTCTCGGGTCTAGAGGCCCAATCCTTTCACTGTTTCCTAATAACAGCGTCCCACCTTCCTTCGGACAGACTTCAGCCCTCCATCCCACAGTCATGGTGGGGCTGCCACTCACAGTCCTCTATTCCAGCCCCCCACAGTCCCATCAAGCCTCATCAGCCAGAGGCCACCAGGAAGGAGCCTGCAGTCTGATGCAACTGGATTTCTTGACCTGATGCGGCAAGGTGGGGCTTCCACAGGACTGTTTGTGCTGCTCTTTTGGACTCGGGATTGAAAAAAGCAGAGTTTGGGGCACCTGGGTGGTTCAGTCGGTTAAGCATCCGACTTCGGCTCAGGTCATGATCTCACAGTTCTTGGGTTCAAGCCTCGCGTCGGGGTCTGTGCTGACAGCTAGCTCAGAGCCTGGAGACTACTTCAGATTCTGTGTCTCCCTCTCTCTCTGACCCTCCCCTGCTCATGCTGTCTCTGTTTCTCTCGGAAATAAATAAAACATTTTTTAAAAATTAAGAAAAAAAAGAGCAGAGTAGAGTCAACTGGTGTGCGTGAGGTGGGAGAGTAATTGGTCGTCCTCCGTAACAGATGAGAATGGCAAAGAAGGCCTTTGTCACAGATCAGAAAGCATTGATCACCCAAAGAGAGGTCCTTATGACATTTCCCAACTTTTACGTGACCTCCGGGAGAAACAGGGCTTCCTGTTGGCTTTCCAGCTGGCTTTGTCTTCTCCGTCTTCCCGGCTTCTTTCCTTGGCAGTGCATGCTGACTTTCACTGTCTTCAGTCCCAGGAGGGACTTTGGACAGAGATACCTTTCCTCAAGATGTGTTACCGGTATTTGCTAGAAAATTGTCATAATGAGAACGCAAACCTCCGATGACTGTAACGGGAAGAGACTCCCTGGAGTCGTGCAAAGACCCACCAGCAGTGAGAGGCCGCACGTGCAGTGGCACGCAGGCCCCGGGCAGCGGCAGGAGGCTCTGGGAGCCGGGCAGGGCGCCCTCAAGTAGAGACCAGGTGGGAGTATGGGACCAGAGCCCCAGGGGAGGCAGAGCCACGCCTGCTGGTGCAACATGCCTGTCACCGCCTGGCGTCTTCCCTTCTTCCCGGCCTCCCGGAGGGCTGACTGCTTAGTTATTCTTTTGATTCTGGGAGCTACTGTAATTTTTTTCCAGGAATATCTGTTAAACCAAGCCACTCAGTTCCTGCTGCTTTCCACCCCAGAACCCTAAGTGACACACCTCTTTCTGTAGGCCCTGTGTTTGCTGCTGGGGAGAGAGAGGCATGGGCTGCAGTCCCACTTGGGTGGACTCACAGACTACTTGTGATTAAAGGGAGTGGTTATGCTCATGACAAAAAAGATTCTTCCTTTTGGGGCTCCTGGCTCTCTCCATTCGTAGAACATGTGACTCTTGACCTCGGGGCTGTAAGTTCAACCCCCATGTTGGGTGTAGAGATTATTTAAAAATAAAATCTTTAAAAAAATAAAGATTCTTGGAGCACCAGGGTGGCTTAGTCGGTTAAGCGTCTGACTCTTGATTTCGGTTCAGGTCATGATCTCATGGTTCGTGGATTCGAGCTGACAGCACAGAACCTGCTTGGGGATTCTCTATTTCCCTCTCTGTCTGTTCCTGTCCTGCTTACTCTCTCTCTCTCTCTCTCTCTCTCAAAGTAAATAAACTTAAAAAAATAGTCCACTCCAGGGTCCTCCCCATCCCACCCCATTTTCCTTCCATAAATTCAATGAACGTCACTCTGACCCTAGCACCTGGCCCACAACAGCCCTCAGCAGATGCAGTGAAGAGATGGATGGATGGATGATGGGATCTTCTCCATTTCTATGCAGAAGGAGACAGTCTCAAAGAGGCTTACAACTAGCTCACACACATAGTATCAACAAGCAGTAGAACAGAGATTCCAAACTATGCCAGCCTGTGTCTTCACTGCACCACACTGTGTTTCTCTTGTTTGCCCTGGAAGGGAGCTTTTGCCTTTGCTTGGATAGGAGAGAACCAAGATCCCAAGAAAAGACTCCAATGTCAAAATAGCACATTCCAGTTTGGGGGTTCCTCAAAAAGGGAAACACAGAATTACCATGTGACCCAGGAATTCTGCTCCTAGGCTAAACCCCAAAGAAGTGAGAACAGGTATTCAATACATGCACACATGTTCACAGCAGCGCTGCTTGAGGGACAGCACTCCAACCCGTCCTCAGGGTTAGCTTGCTTCAAGCTTATGCATTCCTTGCTTGGTAACTTGTCCCTTGATGCACGGCAGAAACAACTTACTTTCCTTGACACTTGCAGACCACTGGTTTTGGGGCGTGAAGAACCAAACTTTCCCAGAAGATAAGGCCTCACAACATTTGAAAACAGCTGCCACTGATGCCAGGAAGTCTGCTCAGGGTCATGTCTACATAAGAGTAACAGCCTAGGTACCTGCTTCTCCTGGGTGTAGCCCCCTCCCTTTTCCCATGCTTTCTCCTTTAAACCCTACAGCTTCCCCTGGACAGGGAAGATGGTCTTTGAGACATTAGTCTACCATCTCCCCATGTTGCCAGCTTCCCGAATAAACCAACCTTTCCTTTCCTTCCATCGCTCCTCTCTTGATTTTCAAGCGGCGAGCAGGTGAACCTAAGTTTGGAACTGGTTCTCTGTCTTATAACATCTGTAATGGTCAGAATGTGGAAAGAGCCCAAATGCCCATCAGTGGGTGGACAGATAAACAAAGTGTGGTATATGATATGATGGAATCTAATTTAGCCATAACAAAGAATGGAGTACTGACACCTATTACAATGTGGATAAATCCTGATAACAATATACTAACTGAAGGAAGCCATACACAGGTCATATATTTTATGATTCACTTTATATGAAATATCCAGGATAGGTAAATCCACAGAAACAGAATGCAGATTTGGTGGTTAGAGAGGCTGGGAAGGGGGAAGAATGGAGACAAACAGCTTAATAGGGAGGTAGGTCCTTTTTGGGGTAAGGATGATGTTTTGGGACTAAATAGAGGTGATGGCTATACAGCATTGTGAGTGTACTAAATGCCACTGAATTGTTCACTTTAAGGTAGTTTTATGTTATGAGAATTTCACCTCAAGTAAAGAAAATCACATTCAAGAGTCTCACTAACACTGAAACATCAAATGTCTCCCATGGCACCCCTCCCAGTCCCAGACACATAGTAGATGCTCAGTGAATGCTTGATGCTTTTTCACTGGTTTTTAGGCTATGGTGGATAAGCCCTTTTTGGGGGGAAGTATGATTGAATGGCTAAGACTGCAGACAGCTGGGTTTAAGCCCCAGATCACCCACTTAAATGATCTTGGGTGAACTTCTAAACCTCTGTATTACTAGTTTTCTCATCAGTAAAATTGGAATAATTGTGCCTACCCCAGTGGGTTGTTCTAAGGACCAACATGATGATACACGCAAAGCACCTAGCACAGCCCATATAACACAATACGTTCTCAGTGAATATCAGCTCCTAGGATGATGGTGATTATGTGCTACACAGTAGGCTCTACCGCTCCCAACCCCTCTGTTTTCAAAAGTTTTTATCATTCTCTCTCTCTCTCTCTCAAACATTCTGCACTGTAGAGATCTGTTTTTGCCAGGAAGGAAGCTATGACTCTCCAGTGAGAAGACTTCTAGCTCAAATTCCAAGGACGCTCTGGAGTAGCCTTCTTGGTTTTTATCTCCATCGGCAACAGAGAGATCCCAGGACGTGAACTCTACACGGAATAATGAGAGTGGTTCCTGTCTCCTTTCGCTGCCTTTGATATTTAGTGCCTTTGTTGTGAGCTCTGCTTCTTGGTCATATGCTATGTGGGATGACATTGCTCTCCTTCCAGCCCCAGGCTGCTTCCTGTGCTCTGTGATGTGGACGAGACTCAGAGACGTGGGAAACATCCCACACTGCGGGTCCGCCAGCCTCAGAAGTCCACTCTAGTGCAGAAGGGTCACCAGGTTCCGGAAACATCCCGTCCACACCCCCAAACATGTCAAACCTGTGCCTTTTGTCCATGCCCAGGTCACACACTTGATTTTTGAAATCACTGTTTTAAAAATAATTACAGGTGGGACATCTGGGTGGCTCAGTCCGTTAAGCATCTGAGTCTTGATTTTGGCTCAGGTCAAGGTCTTGAAGTTGGTGAGATTGAGCCCTGCATCGGGCCCTGTGCTGACAGTGCAGAGCCTGCTTGGGAATCTCTCTCTCCCTCTCTCTCTGCCCCTTCCCTGCTTGTGTGTGCCCACACACTTTCTCTCTCTAAAAAAATAAACTTAAAAAAAAAAAATCAATAGTGTTTAGTGTAGGTAATACACTCACAAAGGATAAAAAAATCAAACAAGGGGTACCTGGGTGACTCAGCTGGTTGAGCATCTGACTCTTGGTCTGACCCTGCGTCATGAGACTGAGCCCCATGTCAGGCTGCATGCTCAGCAGCTTGAGATCCTCTCTCTCTCTCTCTCCCCCCCCCCATCTCTGATTCATGCATGCAGCACTCTCTCTATATATAAATAAAAGAAATAAAGAGTTAAAAAAAGTCAAACAGTATGAAAAGGAAGACTCTTCCTTCTCCTTTTGCTTCAGCTTCTCGGCTTTTCAGCCCCCCCCCCCCCCAAGGGAGATCATCACAACTGTTCTAGAATATCATTCTAGAGACAGTCTGTAGGAATATATTATTTATTCCCTCAGGACCCCCATGCATACTTCAGTGCAAATGGTACCATACCTGGAGTTCTGCATCTTGCTTTTTTAAATTTATGCAAAAAATGTTTGCGTTTATTTATTTATTTTGAGAGAGAGAGAGAGCAGGAGAGGGGGGTAGAGAGAAAGGGAGAGAGAGAGAGAGAGAGAGAGAGAATCACAGGCAGGCTCCAAGCTGTCAGTGTGAGCTTGATGTAGGACTTGAACTCACAAACTGCAAGATCATGACTTGAGCTGAAATCAAGAGTCAGATGCTCAACTAAGTGAGCCACCCAGGAGCCCCTATTTTTTTAAAAATGTTTATTTATTTTTATTTTTTGAGGTGGCGGGAGGGGCAGACAGATGGGGACAGAGAATCTAAAGTGGGCTCTGCACTGACAGCAGAGAGCCTGATGGGGGGTCAAACGCATGAACAGCGAGATCATGACCTGAGCCAAAGTCAGACACTTAACCGACTGAGCCACCCAGGCGCCCCTCTTTTTAAAAAATGTTTTATTTTATTTTTTGAGGTGGGGGAGGGGCAGGGAGAGGGAGACACAGAATATGAAGCAGGCTCCAGGCTCTGAGCTGTCAGCACTGAGCCTGATGCGGAGCTCGAACCCATCAACAGCAAGATGATGACCTGAGACAAAATCAGACACTTAATCTAATGGGTCACCCAGGCGCCCCTGCATCTTGTTTTTTTAAAACTTAACTAAGGGGGGGGGTCTTTATCGCAGTTCACAGAACTCCTCCATTTTAACTGCTGCATTATAACCCATTGTACAGATCTGCAACACTTTATCCAACTAGTTCCACCACGATGAGCACTTAGGTTGTTTCCAATATGTCCCTTTAAGAAGCAGGGCTCCCATGAACGACCTTCTAGGAGGAAATGAGAATTAGAGTTCCTTCCTTTGGAGGGGGAGATTCTTCCATTATTCTCGAACTTTCCCCAGAGTTGCCAGTGTATTCAGGACATGTCCTGTACTTTGTCCTGTACTCTGTATTAACTGTCAGGATGCCCTGAACGTACTCAGCTTTTTTATTAACTTATCTTTTAAAATGACTATTATTATTCTTTTAAAAAATGTTTTTATAGATTTTCAGAGAGAAAGAAAGAGCATGAGCAGGGAAGAGGCAGAGAGAGAGAATTCCAAGCAGGTCTGCACCGTCAGTACAGAGCCAGTGCCAGGCTCCATCTCACTAACCAGGAGATCACCACCTGAACTGAAATCAAGAGTGGGACGCTTAACCGACTCAGTCACACAGGTGCCCCCTATTTTTTTTTTTTTTTATTTTGGAGAGAAAGGGGGAGGGGGGGAGAGAGAGAGAGAGAGAGAGAGAGAGAGAGAGAGAGAGAGAGAATCTTAAGCAGGTTCCACGCTGATTTGAGCTGAAATCAAGAGTCAGATGCTCAACCGAGCCTCGCAGGCGAGCCTTGTACTCAGCTTTTAAAAATTAAACTACTAAAAACCTTCAGCGTTACTTTCCCCCCACCACAATCGGTATTTAAATCAATTAAATGGCCACACAAACTGAAAAGCCTATCCTACAGATAAAGATCTGGACAATCCCTTATGGTCTCCAGCAGGTGTAACTGAGATAAGTATAAAAGGGAAGACTGCAAATTAAAGCTACTTATTTTCACATTCAGGAAAGGAAAATACTGTTCTTTGGCTAAAGTCCCAAGGGGTGAACAGTAACTACCATTAATAAAAGATAACGATTTTTGTGCTGAAAAAGGCCAATCAGTGTTACTCACCCCAGTAACCAGGTTTCTGACAGCCAGCACGTCAAGGGAGGAGAGCCCCCAGCCTCGGGAAGCCAGCCAATCAGTGCAGCCCGGTGCGCCTAGACAACAGCCAATCAGCAAGCCCCTCGTTCCACAGTCCAGCTTGAAAGTCAGCAAGTCGAAAGCAGCCTTGTGCTACAGCTATGCTGACACAGCTGACGGTCCTTAACTCCCTAAATAAGTCCTCTTCTGAAAGTGCCCCAGCTCCTTGCCCCGCTTCCCCAACCCTGAAATCAGCTCTAGCTTTGTTGGGAAGACTTTGCCTTAAAAGCACACTTCTCACTTTTTTTTTTTTTTTTTTACAAATAGTTGATTGTCAGGTTGGTTTCCATATAACACCCAGTGCTCATCCCCACAAGTGTCCTCCTCCATGCCCATCTCCCTACACTTCTCACTTTTAATCAAGTATGAAGTTCATCTTTTTTGCATCAAGATATGAAGTTCAATTTAATATTAGTTTGCAACTTTGCACCTTTTAACGTCTGGACTCCTGTTGATGGCTGGTTGTGAGGTCAGATTTGTAAGTGGAGGTGTGTTGTTGCAGCTGTGAGATCTTCAACTTCAATCTCTGACTCTTGACATCGTTTCTATTATCTATTTTTTATTTGTATATATTTGAACCCCCCACAAACAAAAGCAAGCATAAATTTGGTGCTCATCTCTCTGAGCAGTAGTCATTTATGGAACAAGGAAACATTCCTTTTGAAGCTTTCCACAGTGTGGTCATTTCATAGTTTAAAAAATGGTGGAAAGCCAGATATAAACCAGCATATGTTAACAGCTATGCAGAGAGACATATGATTTCCTCAACTAGTGTTAAGGGGAGTGATAAACAGATTTTTTTAAGAGAGAGACTCAGGTTAAAATGATAAAATAATTGCAGCAGAAATGTAGTGGCCTTCCATATTGTATACCGCCATCGGTCCAGTAGCTCAGAGAACCATTCAAAGGTACTACTGCTGAAAATGTTTTCTGATTCCAAAATTGCACATTTTCAAATGGTAGCATGAACTCCATTTCTGTAATAAAATTGTAAAAGCTGCATTTCGTATCACCAAGATGATGAGAGATCAGAACGTCTCACCTTATGGCATAGCCACAGTACAAGTAATCTCAAGGCATAAACAACTTTTCTTTTGTGCAATATTTTTCTGGTTAAAAAGGCTTGCTATCACAGCTATTGTGAGTAGAATCTCTTCCAGATAAGACCTCAGAAACAATAGCAAATTTATGCAAAACTCTCAGTGAGTTCATCTCACACACACACACACACACACACACACACACACATCCCAAAAGGGCACAGGAAACTTCTGGAGGTGATGAAGATATGTATTACCTTGCCTGCGGTGATGGCTCACAGGTGTATGCATATGTCTGAACTCATCAAATCACATACATTAAATATATACAGTTTATTGTGTATATAAAAAAAGAGCTATTGAAAAACTTTTTGCTGGAGAGAATATGAACACAACTTTTGGTGAATGTTTGTATAAGGGTATAAATCCTGCTTACTCAAGGTTGAAGCACAACATAAATAATTCTCTGGGTGGTTATCCTGCTGTATTCTGCATAATGCTACTCAACAATACCTGATGTCTTTTTTAAAAAATTAATGTTTATTTATTTTTGAGCAACAGAGCATGAGCTGGCGGGGGGGTGAGAGGCAGAGAGAGAGGGAGACACAGAATGTGAAGCAGGTTCCAGGCTCTGAAGTGTCAGCACAGAGCCTGACATGGGACTCGAACCCATGAACCCCATGAGATCATGACCTGAGCCAAAGTTGGATGCTCAACCGACCGAGGCCCCAGGCGCCCCTACTTATTTCTTCTTTATAGTTTTCAGGATCAATTTGGCAGCAGGATGGTGCAAAATGAAAGAAGAGCTAACAATGTTATTGAGGTGCTCCATTACTAAGGAACTGGCTGAATGTGTTAAAGGAGAATTGATGAAAAACTTATCCCTTTTATTATCAAAGCTATTCTTAAAAGAGACATTATGTGAACTGGAAAATAAATTTCAATCCAGTAGATAACTATTTCAACACCTGCTATGACTATCTTTTGAGATGGGTTTCATCTATTAAAAATTTGATTATTTTACTTGGATGTTACTGAACACTCTTTCAGCATGAGAACAAGTAGAATCAACATGTGTAGCACAGAAGAAAGAAGGAATAAAAATTGAAGGCCATGTTCCTTTTTGCTAGTGGACAGTTTACAAAATTTGTGATCAACAGATGCAGTGTAATCCTGAAAGAGTGGAAAAGCAGGCTATGCTGTGAAAGATGGTATTACGTGCTTCAGCCAATCACATTTGAAGAGCAACACTCAGGATTGTTAAATTTTTGCAAGAGTGTGTTCCACATGCTGGCTCTAAATGCTAATACTAAGCATGATTTCTCATTAACAAATGTTCATTAGCCAGGAACAGAACAAGCTGAATGTGGGCACGTGGGGGGCTCAGCTGGTCAAGCGTCCAGCTCTTGATTGCGGCGCAGATCATGATCTCCCAGTTTGTGGGATCTTCCAGAGTTCAAGCTCTGCGTCAGGTTCTGTGCTGATGGTGTAGAGCCTGTGTGGGCTTCTCTCTCTCCCTCTCTCTATGCCTTTCCCCCGCTGTCACTCTCTCTCTCTCTCAAAATAAATAAACTTAAAAAAAAAAAAGAATAAGTTGAATGTGATCACTGCAGAAATCATGTTAGAATATAAATGGAACAAAGACTGTAACTTCGAGGAATTTTATAAGCAAATTCTGCAAAATGAGGAACTATTAAGGAGAGCCAAATCACCAGGGAAATATAAGGAAATAAATAGGTGTGTAATTTAGATACTTAGAATTTATTTCAGATAAACAACTCTGATTTTAGAATAAGTATGTCTTATGTAATATTTATTTTATCTCAAAGTACATGCATGTAGGCAATTAGAAATAATTCAAATTTAACTGTGTCCTGTGTTTTTGATTCTTGAATTGGTGAACACCTCTCCCCCAGCCTCTATGCCTCCGTGCCTTCGATCAGCCCTGTCTATAATGCCTTCTCCTTCAATGACCAAATCCTAATTCTCTTTTGAGACCCATCTCAAAATGATCCCTTAGCTATGGCTAACTGTGCCAGGCACTGTTCTAAGTGCCTTACATCTATTAAAATCATTTATTCCTCCCTGATGTAATTATTCTTGGTTATAACAGCATATACTATAAGGAAGATATTTTTCATATTTTAGGGATGAAGCAATTAGGGCACAGAGAAGTTAAGTGACTTACCAGAAGTTACCCAATCAGTAAATCATAGAGCTGAGATTCATAGCCAGTGTGACTCTGAAGTCCATTCCGCGATATACCATCGATGTGTGTCGGACATGGTTGCCCTTGGAACCCAGCCACCATGTTGTGAGGAAGCCCAAGCCCCAAGGAGAGGCCCAATAGGAATGTTCCAGCTGACAGCCAGCATCAACCACCAGGCATGTGAGTAAACGAGCCTCATGATTCCAGCTCCACCCTTTGAGTCTTACATTTGAGGCTCCACTGTACCCTGTCCGAATGTCTAGCATATAGAAATCATGAAAGATAATAAAAAATACATGTTTTTAAAAGGATTCTTTAGGGCAGTTTTAGGTTCACAGCAAAATTATAAAGAAGGTACAGGGGCACCCGGGGGCCTCAGTCAGTGAAGCTTCACTTTTGTGGTTTGTAGGTTCCAGCCCCACATCGGGTTCTATACTGTCAGCACAGAGCCTGGTTCAGTTCCTCTGCCCTTCTCTCTCTCTCTCTGATGCTCCCTGACTCACATGCTCTCTCTCAAAAATAAATAAACATTAAAAACAACAAAGGAAGGTACGGAGAATGCCCATTCGCGCCCACCCGTGCACAGCCTCCCCCTTTATCACCATCTCCCTTCAGAGTGGTATGTTTGTTATAACTATTGAACCTACCCTTACTCACTGTAATCACCCAAAGCCTATGTTTTCATCGGGGCTCATTCTTGTACATCCCATGGATTTAGATACATGTATAGCGACATGTATCCACCATAACAGCATCTTACAGAATAGTTTCACTGCCCTATATAGTTTCACTTCGTCTTTCCTTCCTCCTCCCTAACTGCTGGAAACCACTGATCTTTTTTTTTTTTACCCTCTCTCTAATTTTGCCTTTTCCAGAATGTTACACATTTGGAATCTTATAGTAGACATAGCCTATTCAAATTGGCTTCTTTCAGTTAAAACACACACTTGAGTTTCCTTTCGTATCTTTTCGTGGTTTGACAGCACATTTCTTTGTAGCCCTTACTGAACTTATTATTTTTAGCCATTGAGTTTTGGGATAATCTATTGTGCAGCAATAGGTAAGTATCCTTCCAGAATTTCCTCTAACTAGCCTCATGGTAAAGAAAGGAAGGAAGGAAGGAAGGAAGGAAGGAAGGAAGGAAGGAAGGAAGGAAGGAAGAAGGGAGGGAGGGAGGGAGGGAGGAAGGGAGGGAAAGGAAAGGAAAGGAAAGGAAAGGAAGGAAAGAAAGGAAGGAAGATTAAAAAAAATTATGTATGTTTCCTCTCAATAACTTACCCAGTTATTGAACTTAGTGATAGATATATCTGACTTCAGACATGGCTCAAATGATGTCATCAGGGTTCTGTATCTTTTAGATGGTTCTACTTTTCTCACTGGCAGTTCTAAGCTTTCCTGGATTTTACAGCTCCCAAAAACGTATATCCTCAAAATACCAGCATAAACCCCAAGGAAGACCTGACTCATCTGCTGTAACGATGAGTCATGTTTTCAATTTCAAGTCACAGAAAACTCTACTAATAGTGACTTAAAGTTTAAACCATAAGGATATTTCTTATTTACTTAGGAGAAGTCCAGAAGCAGGAGTCCCAGGACTGGTCAAATATTAAGAAGCTCAATCTATCCTTACACTTATTGCCTCATGGTTATAACAGGGCTTTTCCAGCTCCAGGCATCACACCTGCCTTCACGGAAGGAAGAAAAGGGAAAGAACAGAGACTGTTTGGCAAGCAGGTCACTTCTCTCAGAAAGTAAAGTATCTTCCCAGCGCCATCTTTTTACTTCATTGTCTAGAAGTAGGTTACCTGGCCACATCCTGGTTGAGGGGCTGGGAGGGTAGCTAACTTTCCAGAGGCCACAGTAGGAAACCGCCAAGGAGAAGGGAGCCTGTGAGTGGCCCTTGGGTTAGTATCTTCCATGTCTGCCGAGCCCTGAATCAATCATGGCCAGGGCCATGGAGCTCTCCAGTTGATTAGATTTTAGGCCAAAGGGCCCAGCTTCACAAACCTCATATGAACCTTAGGGACCAAGCAGGATTTTTCTGGGCCTGGGAGCAAGGTGTTTACTCAGGGCAGGGGCAATGAAAGAGTACAACAACACCTGTCACGGAAAAGCTGCAGAGTGTTCCACTGTATGGGTGGATCCACCATTCTTTCAATTAGCCCATTTTAGTTCTAAAAAGGGAGGATGGGTGTGAGTACGTTGAACCCCAGGCAGGCAGTGGGAGGAACATGAGGGGCAGGTGGTTAGGGCAGAAAGCATTAGGAAGGTAGAGAGTGGGCTGTAAGGAAGGTGGGAGGAAATAAGGGGTAATCGTGGCTGGCCATAAGAGCCAAGCTCTGCTACTGTCCCATCTAATACCCCCACAGATACATAAGGTCAATGTTAGTAATCCCCACTCAATCCCCTTCTTCCAGAAGACAAAAGTCAGAGCTGGAGAAGTTGAATCCTTTGCTTGAGTCGCTCACTCAAGAACTGGGAATTGACTAGACGAGATCTTTCTGATTAGCCCCTAAGGTCTCGGATTCCAGAGCTGTCAGCCTTAACAGGGACCTGAAACTGGTTCCCTGCGAAAGGGTAATGGGTGTGGGGGTGGGAGGGACAGGCCCAATCGAAGTCACATGAAGTCACTCTTCGTGGACAGACCAGGAGGCAGCTGCCTCAGGCAAGGATCCCCTTATCTGAAGTGTTTGGAGCCTGGGGTTGTGAAACATCTACAGTCCTCATATGGAGATGAAATTTCTGACTGCAATTTTTTTTTTTTTTTTTTAAATTAGCTCCACCACTCCATCTCATCAGGGCCTCACCGGACTAACACCACCTCTATCAGGCTGGCCTGGCGTTGCAGCTGGGCCACCAGGGAGCCTCAGTCCAACGACGGGCACTGAAGAAGGTGGCCACCTAGCTCACTGTGGATAGCAAGCGTGGTGTGTTCCATTTCTGTTAAACAGAAGTATATTCAAGGAGAAACAATTTGGAGATGGAGTCTAAACTGTTAGCAATGTTATCTTTTTTTTTTTTTCAATTTACATCCAAGTTAGTTAGCATACAGTGCAACAATGATTTCAGGAGTAGATTCCTTAACTCCCCTTACTCATTTAGTCCACCCCACCCTACAACCCCTCCAGCAACCCTTTTGTTTGTTCCCTATATTTATGTTTTGTCTTCTGTTTTGTCTCCCTGCCTGTTTTTATATCATTTTTGTTAGCAACGTTATCTTGAAGTGGAGACCTGGAAAGACAAGGGATCTTCCTTTTTCTCTAGTATAGACTGCTGTAATGATTAAGCTTTACAAAAAGAGTAAGAAAAATCCAATTATATTTAAAGCAAAGAAATTGTAATATGTAGGTAAAACAACGACATCTAAAAGTTAACCTGAAGGCAGAGCTAGGCCCAACTCTAGGAGCCTCTGAGGAAGCGATTCTGCTCTTCCTCCCCCGACCCTCCCCCAGCAGTGAACACTCAAGCCCCAGCCCCAGGGCGGGCACTGCATTCCTGGGAGTCACCTGGGGCCCCCAAGTCTCCCGCCTCTTGCACAGACCCAGTCTCCAAGCCTCGCCTGCCACGGCTGTTCCCATCCCTGCGCGTCCCTGGGGCCGGGATGAAAGGGTGGGTGGCCCCGTACTGGGCAGAGTCCACCGAGAGCCAGGGCCCCCGCAGTCACCCGGCCGAGTCAGCCCCTCCTCCCGAGAGCGGCTCCGCGTGACCCGGGGCCACGTGACCTGCGCGGGGCGGGGCCGCCAGCCCAGTAGCTGCAGCCGCCGCGGGAGGTGTCGGAGTAAGTGGGTAACGGGCTGGCGGGGACCCTCCTCGCGGGTGGGCGCGGGCGGGGGTCCGGGCGCTGCCCCGGCCTCCGGTCCCCTGGGGCCGGGGCCCCAGCGAGCTGCTGAGACCGCTTCCCCAAGCAGGGCCGGAGGGGCAATAGGATCGCCATCGGGATCGGAAAACCACTCCCGAATCCTTCGGGTGGCCGATCCGGACCCATCCGTCTCCCACTCTGACAGCAGTGAGAGGGTAGCAGACGCCCTCCCTGCGGAGCTATTACATTTACTCGGTGTGCTGTGGGGGAAACTGAGGGTCCACAAAGGCAGGCAGGCTTGGGGGGAGGGGCACCCTCTCCAGTACTGAAAGAGAACACACCTCTCCAGGCAAAACCCATGGGTCTCACCTGCTCTAGCGTCCCAGTAGGATACCACGACCCCTCTATTTATTGAGGAAGAGGCTGTGGGTACAAAATATTCAGCCGGTGGGGGTAGACAGGTCGGGAAAGGGGGGTGGGTCGAGCTACAAGGTAATTAATTGGCAACATATTGAACACCGTGGTTTACATGCATCCTCATTTAATATTCACCATCGTGGAATGTGTCAGGAAGGTACTATTGTCCCCACTTTCACGTCTGAGGAAACAGTCTCGGAGATCTTGAGTCCTTTGACCAAGGTCCTGCAGTTGGTAAATGGAGGAACGATTAGAACCCAGGTCTGTCTCAGAGCAGCGCCTCCTGGTGGGTGGTGGAGGCACTTGTCCCAGCCGATTAATTCCTCTGTGAGCTGAAAGTTGGGGTCTTCCTCTTCCTGGCTCATACAGCCTGGGGAGAGGGTGTTGCTGGTTGAGAAGGGCTTCTTCACTGTCCCCAACTGCCTGCACCCCTTTCTCCCTGTCCCTTACCACTGATTCCTTTTGTCACCTCCCCCCTACAGGACAAGATGAAGCTCATCATCCTGGACCATTATTCTCAGGCCAGCGAGTGGGCAGCTAAGTACATAAGGAATCGCATCATCCAGTTTAACCCAGGGCCAGACAAATACTTCACCCTGGGACTTCCCACTGGTGCGTTGTGGGATAAGAGAGGGAGCCGTGGATTGGAGGCAGGGGGAGAGAGTGAGCATCTGGGTTTTTAATGTACCCGGTTCATGGGCCCATTAAGCCAAGGGACTTTGAAGGAGGACTCTGAGGTACTGGTGCTTTGAGTGAGTGAACAACCTTGCTTCCTGGACATGCAAAAGAGAGGACACAGTTTCCTTTATGGTCTGGTTTAGTTGCTGCCTTCTCCTGAAGAGTTCTGGTGTAGAAGGGATCCTGGTTAGGCAGGAATAACCTGATTTTTAGGCTCCATTGTAAGTCTGCCCTGTCCACCAGAAATCCTTAACAGAATTGAGTCCTAATGCCTTCGAGCATACAGTTCATCTAATGAATGAATTTCTGTGCATCTAAAGTGCTAATAGCTGAGCATTATCCTTGGGAGAATTGAGAACATAGTCCACTCAAAGCATTTTCTGTAAGGTTTAAACAAACACAGGACCTAAGTGAAAAACAGTTCCAGTTTCATTCATTCATTCATTCATTCATTCATTCATTTTTAATGTACATCCAAGTTAGTTAGCATATAGTGCAATAATGATTTCAGGAGAAGAATCAAGTGATTCATCCCCTACATATAGTGGCCAGTGCTGATTCCAACAAGTGTCCTCCTTAATGCCCCTGCCCATTTAACCCATCCCCGCCCCCACAACCCCTCCAACCACCCTCAGTTTGTTCTCTATATTTAAGAGTCTCTTATGTTTTGTCCCCCTCCCTTTTTAAATATTATTTCTGCTTCCTTTCCCTTATGTTCATCTGTTTTGTATCTTAAATTTCACATTTGAGTGAAGTCATATGCTTCTTTTTAATTTCGCTTAGCATAATACACTCTATAGTTCCATCCACATAGTTGCAAATGGCAAAATGTCGTTCTTTTTGATTGACGAGTAACACTCCATTGTATGTATATACCACTCCTTTATCCATTCATCAGTGACGCACATTTGGGCTCTTTCCATACTGTGGCTATCGTGATAGCGTGTCTATGAACATTGGGGTACGTGTGCCCCTTCGAAACAGCACACCTGTGTCCTTTGGACAAATACCTAGTAGTGCAATTGCTGGGTCGTAATTTTTTGATGAGCCTCTAAAACATTCCCAGTTTCGTATGGAAAAATCAGGATGTTGCCTTTAGGAGAGGATATTTTGACGCCAGCTCCATAAGGCAAACGTCCTGATTCTTTCTTTTAGAGTTTGGGTGGGTTTGCCCCTCATTGTGCCATCCACTAGAGCAGGGACCTTCAAACCTTTTCTGTAAATGGTCCCATTGTCAATATTTTGCACTTCACTGGCCGTATAGCCTCTGTTGCAACTACTTAGCTGCCCTTATAGCTCATAAGCAGCAGCGGACTATACATTGATGTATGTGCATGGCCATCCACCAATAAAGCTTTATTAGTGGACATTGAAGTTTGAATCTATGTACTTCTCATATGTCACATCGTAATATTCTTTTGATATTTAAACCCCATTCTTCACTGATGAGCTGCACAAAAACAGGGAGCAGCCTAGTTTTGGCATGTAGTGTGAAGCAGGCTGACCTCTGCACTAGAGGTTTGTGAGAGCAGTATCTGCACGTACCTGGAAAACCACCAACGTCTCAGGCCGTGTGGGGGCTGCACTAACATCCTGTTTTATAACTGGAGCTACTCTAGGTCAGAGTCTGTGCTGCTGAAATCTCTCCATAATTCCCCATCACCTGCATAATCAGATCCTGGCTCCTCGGTGTGGCATTCAGGGCCTTCAGAGATCTGGCTCCTTCCTGGCCTACTTGAACCAGCATGGCATGGCCATGTGTGGGTTCCTTGGAACATGCCTTCTTTTAGGTGAAACACCTAAAAGGTAGAAACACCTTTAGTTGGTGGAAACCAAACAAACCAACTCTGGCTAACTCAGGTAAAAAAGGAATTTGTTGGCTAGATATTGGGGCGCTCACAGAATTGACAAGGAAGCTAGAACTTTGGGAAATGCACATGATGAATCTCAGGGGAAGGACAGAAAAGCTATGTGGCTCAGGCATGGCTGAGGGCATGTCACAGGGACAGACTGATTATGGGGGCCGGGAGGAAACTTGGATTCATTCAGCAGGTATTTATTGAATGCCTGCTGTATGCCAAGCTGTTCTAGGTGCTGGGGATACAACAACAGACAAAAAAGAAATAAATTCCTGCCTTCCTAAAGCTGAAATTGTAGGAGAGAGAGATAAGTTCATTGACAAAATAGAGTATGTTAGATGGTGATGATTGAAGGAGAAAAATGAAGCAGGGAAAGGGCTTAGGGAGTGATTAGGCAGGGGTGGAGTTTGCAGTTATCAGATATGGTGGAGGGGAAGGTCCATCTGAGGAAGTGACGTTTGAGTAAAGGCCAGAAGAGGTGAGAGTTATGTGGATACCTGAAGGAAGAGCACTGCTGGCAAAGGGAACAGTATGTACAAGGGCGCTGAGGTGGCAGTGCCAGGAGGATGAGCAAGGGTGAGAGAGGTAACCAGGGGCCAAGTTAGGTACGTATTTTGTGAGGATTCTTACTCAGTGAAATATGAAGCAGTAGTTTGTGAAAAGAGCCATATGATTTGGGTGGGACATTTCCCCCCATCTTCTTAGTTTAGAAAATTTCAAATATTCACAAAAGCTGAAAGAATAAAATAGTACCATTTTCCTAGGTTCACCAATTGTTAACATTTGCCACATTGTCTTCTCTTCTGGCTCATGCTGTTTATACACACACACACACACACACACACACACACACGCACGCACACTTTTTTAAATCTTTCGGCATGTATCTCCTCAGAATAAGGACATTCTCTTACGTAACTACAGTACTATTATCATACCTATTAAAAATCCTTCCATTATATCATCTGATATACAGACTGTAGTGACATTTCTTTCCAAACCATCCACATTTATTTTTTATGGTTTTCCCCCCAGTAAGCCTGTATCCAGACTTCATGCAAATTTAATTTTTTAATCTACAGGGGTCCTGCCTTTTTCATGTGCTTTATGACCTTGACTTTTTAATGACACTCAACTCGCAGGAGTTTGCTGCTCCTCAGGGAAGTCTTCCGTGAACCCACAGACTCACTCTGATCACAGCAGACACTGTTTCATGTCCCCTGTCCTAGACAGTGAGCTTTTTCAGAGTGGCTGCTGTGTCTCCTGCTCCTGTGTTCCCATCCCGTGGCCCGCTGCCTCACACAGTCTAGCTGCTCAGCGAACATTGCATCAGTAAGTACGGTGATATTCACTTCAGTCGGCAGTGTGCCGAGCACTGGGATTCAGCAGTGAACAGGACAGACACGGCCCTTCCCCTCCTTGAGCTTACAGTCCCGCAGAGAGGTAGGCATTCAGAAGCCCTTAGGATTGGAGCAGTGGGATAGGACTCCAGATCTGCCTTGTTCTCTCAGATCTGACAGGTTCTCCTGGCTGAGCGGCCCTGACTCATTCCTGGGCATCCTCAGGAGCTGGGAGCTGCAGGGGATTCATGGCTGTGGCCTCTCTTGCAGGGAGCACCCCAATTGGCTGCTACAAGAAGCTGATTGAGTACTATAAGAATGGAGACCTGTCCTTCAAATATGTGAAGACTTTCAACATGGATGAGTATGTGGGTGAGTCTGTCTCTTTCAAGGTCTTTCCTGATTCCAGGAGAGTCATACCCCTCCCCTTTTAGATCAGCCCAGGAGAGGAATAGGGAGGTCCCGGGGAACCAGGGATGTTTGGTGATAAGCTCGGTTAGCGATACCTGTTCTCTTCCAGGCCTTGGTGTTCTCAGCTGCACAGTGGTGCTATGAGAGCTGACCTCCTAGATGGTACGCATTAAGTGATCCCACAGATGTGGAGGCCTCTTATACAGAGCAAGCATTTTTTAAATGTGATTTATTTTGAGAGAGAGAGAGAGACAGCGTAAGCAGGGGAGGGGCAGAGAGAGACACACGGAATCTGAAGAGCCTCCAGGCTCTGAGCTGGCAGGACAGAGCCTGACGCGGGGTTCAGACTTGTGACCATGAGATCATGACCTGAGCTAAGTCTGAAGCTTAACCGACTAAGCCACCCAGGTGCCTCTAGGGCAAGCATTTTAAATAAATATTAGAGCATCTCCTTCTCCTCTGCCTCTTCCCTAACTCCATGCCATTTCTTTCTGGAGCCAGTGATTGCAAAGGGCATCGTGGCAGGGGTGTGTCGCTGGGTGTCTCTGTCAGGTCCTTCTCCCCAGTGTTCATCCTCCACTTCCCCTTCCTGGTGTCCCTTCCACGGCTACACTGGTGTCCCTTCCATGGCTGAAAAGCTACCCCTTGGTCTCCTGTCTCCTCCACCCCACCCCCCAGGTTGTCATTTTGTATGGCTTCTTTTTAAACTTTTTTTTTTTCAATTGTGATAAAATCCACATAAAATTTACCATCTCAACCATTTCTGTATGTACAGTTCAGCAGTGATTAGTCACACTGTTGTGCAGCCAATCTACAGAACTCTTTATCTTGCAAAACTGAAACTCTCTACCCATTCAACGCCAATGACCCCTTTTCCACTTGCCCAACTCTAGCAACCACCATTTTACTCTTTCTGTGAATCTCACTACTCTAGGTACCTTATTTAAGTGGAATCATAGAGTAAATGTCTTTTTGTGACTGGCTTATTTCACTCAACAAAACATCCTCAAGGTCCACCCATGTTGTAGTATCAGAATCTCGTTCCTTTTTAAGGCTGATGTTATACATTCACAATGTTATTAAACATGTTAAACATTCACCTTAAACATGCTTTTTCTTCTTGGCTAAAAATCATTTTGGGAAGCCCGGAGATAATTCTGTCCAACCACCTGGCATTCAAGTTGGGGTTCAGGCTGAGCTGGGTATCACTGGGGGTGAATGGTGAGGTGGGAGGCACAGGGCAAGGGGCATGCTTGCTTCCTTTCCCGGATGGGCCACACTCTACCCCCAGGTTGCTAGGCCACCTCCAGAAGCCCAGAGCGGCCCTGGCCTCCAGCCTCCAGTAACTCCTTTGTGAAAAGGAGATCCGAATGAGGGGATCTCTCAGGCTCCTGGTGTGTAGCTACCCTGGCTCAGTCCTGTCGTCACAGCGGTGGTGGGTGGACACAGGGAGACCAGCTCAGCCTGTCCCAAGCATCTCGGGCTCAGAGGGGTGGTACCCAAGGCTCCCTGATGGGTGTTCCCCTGAAGGAGCCTGTGGAGGTCTGGGGGTCTCCCGTCTGGCCCAGCCTGGACATGACTGAGTATAGCCAGGGCCCCACAGGCCTTCCTCGAGACCACCCGGAGAGTTACCACTCCTTCATGTGGAACAACTTCTTCAAGCACATTGACATCCGCCCAGAAAACACCCACATTCTGGATGGGAATGCACCTGACCTGCAGGCTGAGTGTGACGCCTTTGAAGAGAAGATCGAAGCTGCGGGAGGCATCGAGCTGTTCGTGGGAGGTAAGTTTGACACTCTGCAGCATGGGTCCAGGGCAGGCCCGGGGTGGCGAGAACACGTGGGAAGGGGGACAGGCCCTGCCCGTCTCACTGCAGCTTCCTCACTGCACTGTAGAAGTAGGGATCATTTATTACCATGAGGCAGGGAGGACCTAGAGTCAGAGCCCTCACCTTAGCTATGCTGCTCAGTAACTGTGTGATCTTGGACGTCTCCTTTTCCTGCACTTCAGTGCCTTGTTGGTAAAGTGAGACGTTTGGCTATGGACTCAGATTCTATTCCATTGCCTAAAGGTTTTGCATGGATCAGTTCACAGGACTTACCTAAACAGTTAAAAGCAAAGACTTCGTGTAGTTCCAGAAGATTGCACATTCAGCCCCTGCACACTGCTATAGCCATTTGAACACCAGAGAAATTTTGTGACTTCCCCAAGGTCAGCCAGAACAGTGGAAAGAAAGGAAGAATCTAGGGTGTCCCCGTCTCATTTTGAGGTTTGTTCCTACCCTGGGCTGCCCTCTTACATTTGTCTGTTCCCACCTCCGGATTTACCCATGGGGATGTTAAGTTGGGCTTTTCCTGCTCTAGATTTAACTCTTCTTTACTTCAAGGTGGGAAGGAAGAGTATAATGTCCTGAGCATTCATGTTCTGAGATTTTATAAACTTTGCAACCACTGACCAGGCCAGTTTATATTTGCTGTGACTCTGTCTCAGCAGCAGGTCTCCTGACTACTGGGAAGGAGCGAGAAGTTACCCATCGATGATCTTGGAAAGCAGAAGCTAGTTGCAGTGCTGCTTACTTAGCTTTCTGAGGGTGGTAGCGAGGCGATGATGCCTGTGTGACCCTAAAACAGAAATGGCCAGGAGGTGGGGAGCGGTGAAAACCTTATGCTTAAGGTATACCTGCCTAGGGTGAATGGGAAGACAGAGAGAATTCAAGGATTTTTTCAGACCCCAGGTGGGGAAAGATAGATTGTCCATTCTTGAAATCTTGGATCCCTGGGACTGGCAGGCCTGTTCTCGTTTCTCCTGCGCAGGCATCGGCCCCGATGGACACATTGCCTTCAATGAGCCAGGCTCCAGTCTGGTGTCCAGGACCCGCGTGAAGACTCTGGCCATGGACACCATCCTGGCCAATGCGAGGTTCTTCGATGGTGACCTCACCAAGGTGCCCACCATGGCCCTGACGGTGGGTGTGGGCACTCTCATGGATGCTAGAGAGGTAAGGGCACAAGAGGTCCGTGGGCTTTCCTTGGGCGGGTTGGACTGGCCTTTTTATTATTAACTATACAGGTACCACCTGAATACACTGTTTTTAAAAATGAAGACCTTACAAATAAGGCTAAAATCCTAACCAATCCCTTCACTGCTCCTCCTTCCTCTTTGGAGGCAGCCAGTGTTTGCAGTGTGAGGGGAACCCTTTTCAGCACCAACTACTTGCAAGAGGCTGCAGGCCCCCCGGCCTCTGCCTCCCTACTCCTTTAGGGCTTCTCCCTGGCAGAGAGGAGCCCAGGCCTACTGATGTCAGAGTATGAATCTGCACCTGCCCGGGTCCTGAGAGGGGCTGCTGGTTCCCTGCAGTTGCCGGTCACTATTTGAAGGGAGCTCCCACTGCCACCCTAAGATAGTTGTGGTCCTAGGCCTGTGCTCGGGGATTCATAAATGTGGAGAAGTGTGATGTGAAAGTAAGGGTCTTAACTCAGTTCAGTGTGTCTTTCCCTAGAAAGTTGGGTATCATTTGAATTTCTGGTGGTTCCAATTTCTTTACTGTTTTTCACGAGAATTTAAAAAACCTGTTCTCTTCTTTCAGGAGTATATTCAGTGGGAACCAGCCACATACATTTTAGCTTCAAGTTTCTTTGCCCAACAAACATCTATATTAGTGAAAAAGGCTCCCTGTTTCAAGTGAACTTTTATGAAATGAGCGATATTACCAGCTTTCTCTTGGGTAGCCTTGACTCAGTATGTAGGGAGGTCACCCTGCTGTTTTTGGCCTTGCAGCTTGTAAATCCTAGGGTTTCAGGGCCCTCCTGGTCATGTGAGGGTATTATGATCTGGGAAAGGACCTGGGTCTGGAAATCAGGAGTCCTGGGGTCCTGAACAAAGAGTTATATACTCTGTGCCTCTGTTTTCACATCTTTTAAGAGAAGAACAGTAAATCCTGTTCACAACTCCGTGGTACAGCGGAATTACAATGAAGGGAGATCTAGAGAGCAGAGTTCTTTATAGTCACTTTCTAGCACTTACGTTCTTGATATTTTAACTATTGAGGGAAGGCTGTGCCTTTGTTTTATTTGAACAGAAAGCATCACCCTAAGTCCTATTAGTTGGTCTAATACTTGCAATTGAAAGTGACCAGATTAAGGGGCAGCTTTTCTGGGCTTCAACCTTAGGAGCCACACACGTAAGAATTACCATCACTTCCGTGGCCCTTTGTAGATGGGGCAGGTCAGGACCCCTCTTATGCAGACTGCGCTTGAGAAAACTCACCTAGCCCAGGACCCCTTGGGACCCAGTGTCAGAACCGTTGGAATAAGGGGTTGTAGGCCTGTGTCCTGCGTGTCTATTCATAGCCGTCGTCACAGGAATCAGAGGGCACCATCACAGGGCGGTCTAGATCATGGCCCTTGGGTCAGAAATGACCTGGGACGAGGGACTTAATCCCCTAAAGCCCTTTTCCTCATAGAAGAAGGGGATAATGATGCCCCTGCCTCAGGTTATTTGTGGAATAAGGCCCAGACAGCAGGGAGCACAGCGCCATGCAGGCTAACTACTTAAAATAGTGTATTAAAAACAAGGGTTCTTACAGCTGGTTGGGGAGCCTGGGCCAGAATTCGGGTCTCTGTGCTCCGGTCCACTGCTCATTCTCCTCCCTCACTGGCTTGTCTCCCGGCCCAGGTGATGATCCTCATCACAGGTGCCCACAAGGCTTTTGCTCTGTACAAGGCCATCGAGGAGGGGGTGAGCCACATGTGGACCGTATCTGCCTTCCAGCAGCACCCCCGCACGGTGTTTGTGTGTGACGAGGACGCCACCCTTGAGCTCAAAGTGAAGACCGTCAAGTATTTCAAAGGTGAGGGGGGTCCAGGCCTGGGAGTTGGTGGCCAGAGTTTAGGGTGTGGCAGTTGTGATGACTGGATCTGGTTTTCGTGCTCTGGCCACTTTCGTCGACAACTCTGATTTCAACAAGAATCAAGCCTTATGGTTTCAGAATATACAGTCAGTGGTCCTTCTATCCATAGCTGCAAGGGGCTATTTCTAGAAGCCTCTTTGTTCTGAGGAGGCAGACAGCAGAATGAAACGTTGTAATCCAAGGGCCATGTGGCAATCTCTTGGCAGCGATGTTGAGCCGCGGGCTGTTTGCAACTTCCCCGGTCTCCTGCAGGCCTTGCCGGCTAGGTGGGCCACTGAATTCTCAGGAGGATCCTTTTCTCTTCTGCTTTAAAAAGGACACACTGCTTTGAGGAAACCTTATGTGAAAAGCCTCATCTAGTAAACAGGCATATTAGGAATTTATTCTTTGGTTGACAGATTAACCTTTGAATGGCCAACACCCTCCAAAGACTGGATTTAAAAGTCCCATGGATTCTAGCATTCGTTGGAAATAACAAGTCCTTTTCCTACTCTCGGGTTTTTGTCTTTTGGAGCCACAGAAAGATGATGAGGCTTCTTTCAGGAAGAGGACAAAATCTGAGAGCTCCTGGATGGTATTGTTCGTAACTGTGGAACTTGGCTCCTACCTGCCTTAACTGCTTTTCGTCTTTAACTTTCTGCAGGCTTAATGCTTGTTCATAACAAGTTGGTGGACCCCTTGTACAGCATCAAAGAGAAAGAAACCGGGAACGAGTCTCCTGAGAAACCATATGGTGATTAGCCTGTGTGCACCCTAGCATCAAGGGCCTCCTCAGGACAGGCGGGACGGTTCTGGAGATTGCCTTTAGGGGGACACAATTGTGTTTCTTTCACCCAGTATGGTGACTCCATATGAACGGGGATGCTAATTGTTCTTGGCTCTGCAGCATGGAGCCTCTTTGTCAAAGTTTAGGAACAGGAAGAATGACTTGTTTTGTAACTAAATCAGGAAAAAACATCTCTGGAAAATGTACTCGATAATTTTTGATGTCTGCCCTACATAGATGAGGGCTTTTTAGCTTTGGTTCTCTGTCTGGCACTGTTCTCACATACAGCACACTCCCACCAGTAACTTCTGTCATTTGTACGCTGATTCTCAATGTGTGGGGGGTGGGAGGGGGAGGTTAGGGGTCAGTGCACACCAGCCAGAACCTCTCTGGAGAGGCTCTGAAAGCCCCTCATCTAGGGATCACTACTCCAGATGAAGGAACAAATTCTCAACCTTATGTTCAGTTCTAAGTGCCATGGAAAGAAAGAAAAAGTTTCCTTGCTTTCCCTTGTTTTCCTCTGCTCTCACAGTTGGCCTTTCCGTGAACTCAGAGGATTCCTTAGGGGAGGATCTGGGTGGTGAGGGCTAAAGAGAAGGCTTTTGCTGATAAACTCAGAGCCTCAAGGGGCAGAGCCACGTCACCCTCCCCTCCCTCGGGACCCTCGATCACAGAAGGAGGGCGGAAACCCTCTTCCCACCAAAGCCCTTGTTTTCGTCCCAAAGACTCCCTGGGGCGACAGATGCTGCCACCATGTCACTGTGTCCAGCTAAGGAGGCGAGGGCCAGGGCAAGCAGCTAAGTTCGGCCTAAGTTTAGTCACAACGCAAGTGACATGTTCTCCTGCTTCCCTGAGAGCTGAGTGCCAAGGCAACATACCAAATGCTTCTAAAGTCACCTAATAATAGCCTTTCCTCACCTAAATACCCTGCCCTCCAACCCTCTCAGGCTCCTGTGGTGTGGTCATGTGTTCCCAGACCACCAGGAAACACAATTGTTTTGCCCCTTTATCCTTCACCCCTTGTTCACAAGATGAGTTCATTGCTCTGCCTTTTGACCCTCTTAAGCCTTCGTGGAGCGGATGCTGCCTTTTCCTCCCGATCTCTGTGCCTGTTTGAGGCTGCTGCTTCCTCTATTTCGGGGAAAGATCTTTCCGAGACTGGCTCCGGCCTCTCCTTAAGTGCTGTGTTTGGTCCTGGTGTTCTGTCCTTAGCTTTTATATGTGATCGTGCGGTCATTCTGTCTTAGGCTAATGGATCGATGGGCTTGTTTACAATGTGATATTTTCTATTAAATCTGTTATTTTCCAATAAAATGTGTCTTTGTGGACTTGCGCCCCCAGAAGTCACAGGGTGGTCTGCGTTGGTACTTATGTATTTTGGTGAGCCAGGCTTCACATTCACTCCTGACAGCAGCCCCGCAGGAAGGTGCAATCAGAACAACTGCTCACTTCTTGGGTCACCAGGGGGAAAGTAAAGTCATTCATAAAAATGAAGCACCTGTGCAAAATGGCAGGCATGAACAGACGAGCAGTAAATGGTCGTGTTCTGGCTACGCCTGGGACAGCTTCTAAAAAGAATGAGGAGACTTGTGACAGAGGGGGATATAAACACTGCAAGGTATGAAAAATTAGGCTTCGGTGTTTTTTTTAGTTGGAAAAGTAAACATAGTGGAACATCTTGGGTCAATATAACCAGCTGAGGTACAAGGAGAAGCTGGCAAAAGGGTTTAATTTGTTATCAGTTGTACTGAGATAATTTACATCCCTGTAAAAGTCATCTATTTTAAATATAAATTCAGTGATTTTTATTTAGTCCACCACGAAGTTGTGCAATTCCCTGCCACGTCCATTTCTATCATCCCTGAAAGCTCCCTGTTCCTACCCGAGCCCAGGTGACCAGTGATCTGCTTTATCTCTACAATTTGCCTTGTCTAGATATTTCGTAACAGTGGAATCTTACCACATGGCATCTTGTGGCTCTGGTTTCCTTCATTGAGCATAATGTCTCTGAGGATAATCCATTCAACATGCATCAGTATTCCCTTTTTACTGCAAAACAGTATTCCATGGTACGGATATGCCACATTTTGTTCATCTGGTAAAGAAGGGCTTACGTTTCAAGTAGGTATGTTCTAGAAAAAATTATAGTAGAATGATGAAATGAAAAAAAATTTAGTCACAACAGCTAAGCTGGAGATGCCTGTATGAACTCAGGACCTTAAAAAGATCCCCTTCCCAGGCCTGTTTCCCTGGGGGCCCAATAGCAGTGTCATCCTGTACAAACAGTTCTTCTACAGATCAAGCGGGATGTATGCTCTTGGGGGAGACTGGCCCTCTGACACTACTCAGGGTTCCTTGGGAAGGAGCTAATGACGTTTGGGGGCGGGGATCACAGCGGGCCTGGAATATCTTGTGGCCAAAAGTAAGGGTGCTTTTAAAAAGGTTTGTGGCAGTAATGAGAGGACAACGCAGCCAGTGTAATGGGGCTCTGAATGGCCAGGCTGTGACCATTTGATCAGTAAGTATTAAATACAGCCAAGTAAAACAAGTTCAATCTGTGAAACCGTAAGTCTGATACTCAAAAAAAGGTAGTATTAAGTTAAATGGAGTTGCATTTCAGGAAGAGAGGACTGAATGTGTTTAAGGTTTTATTGCATTTAGTAAAAAGTGGCAGCCTGTTGACATAAGTAGGTGTCACCTCTTCTATCAAATTGGTTTATAAAGTAGAGACAGATACAAAAGCCAGATCCACTATTTCCCTGGTATAGCTACGGCTTACTTCCGGACTTCCTTCACGTCTCCACTCAAATGTCACTTATCGGAGATCTTCCCTGACCCTCCAACATAAGGAAGCAATCCAGACTCCCTATTCCCCTTCATCCTGCACTTTTCCTGCCTGATGTGTGTTTTGTTTCCCACTAAATGGAAGCTTCATGAAGGCAGACTGAATACTGCTCTATCCCATCCCTAACAGTGCTTTGATATCTAGAAGGTATCTGTTTTTTGCTGAACCATAAGTCTGACAGTTCCTTCCACGAGTAACAACCATAACAACCACCAGGGGGAAAAGGAGCATATTATATGATCATAGATTAGCCAATTGGCCTCCTAAGGAGATCTAACTTTGCAAATTTGATTCCTCATTCACGGGAACCCAAATCCTTACTGTGAGGAGATGCGAGTGAAACATGCATATGTTTCCAATAAAATATACTTTAACAAAATACTGACTTATGCAGTAATGATAAATAAAATAGAACATACTAATTCAGGCTTCAAGGGAGGCCTTACCACCAGCTGGCAACCATATGATATTTCCCCTATTCCCTTCCATCTCCTCTAAGACTAATTTGTGAGGTCTCCAGCCGCTTTTCCCCCAGCTCTTCTCTTGGCTGTGACCTTGAAAATCAAAGCCATCAAGACAGGACTTTCACAAGCCCCATCATCACATGCACCCACCTGCCAGCCCTGCTCTCATGGTTTGCCGCTTTCTTGTTACTTGCTCCTGGTCCAGTCCCTCCACTTGTGCACTAGATCCTTCTCTCACCTCCTTGAGGGCATTGTTCCAGCAAGACTCTCGCTCACCTGCAGCTTCCAACTGCCCTGCTTTCCTGGATCACTCCTATCAGCATGCAAAACAAATGCATGTTTTGCATTGAATACCCCTCAAAGGTATTCATTTCTGTTGTGTTGATAGCATTTCCTTTTGATTCTTAGTTTCCATGTTTTGCATACATGATTCACCTGTTCTTGTATGTTGTCCACTTTTTCCACCAGAGACCTCAGTATGTCCATCAGTTACTTTAGATTCCCAGTCTGCTAACTCTAGAATCTCCGCCATACCAGCATCTGGTTTTGTGTCTGGTCTCTTTGGATTCTTTTCCTGCTTCTTAGCATCCTTGTATATTTTTGATTGGAAGTTTGACATGATATATACTGGGTAATAGGAACTGAGATCAGAAGGCCTTTAGTATGAGGTTTTATGTTTATTTGGCCAGCAGCTAGACTGTGTTCAATGTCTTCTGTATGTGTCAGAGGTTTTGATTTCCTTCAGTGGCCTGTTTTTCAGTTTTCTTAGCCTTTTTTTCTCTTATTTGAGAAAGGAAGGAGGCAGCTTAAGCCATCCAACAGCCCTCTCCCAAGTCAGAGAAGACTTAAGTAGTTTTCCGTGAGGGCTGCCTTCTGCCAAGGAAACAGAAAGCTCTGCGTGTATTTTGAAATGGCTATTCCCCCCACACGAGGAGATTTGTCTACGATCTTCACATTGAGAACCTGGGGAAGCTCCTGGAGGTAAAACCCAGCAAAGTGTGGGCAACGCCTTAGATTAAATCCCAGGAGTTGTAAACTCTCAAGGTAGTCCACACTCGGCCTCCAGTAATTAGCTTCAATCCTGATTATCAGCTCCAGCGTCTCCTTTAGGTGACGTGACCTGTATTCTCTGCATATTCTTTTTCCTCTAGTTTTTGTGGTGGCTTGCCCTGTGTGACCTCTCTTCTTTGACGGGTCAGAGAGAAGCTGATTTTCAGTGTGCTCAGCATTTCTTCTTGTTGTGAGGCTACCCAATTTCTTCTCAAACACACTCCAGATTTCCCCCTCCCTTCACTGAAACACCGCTTGTCAAAGTCACCAATGACCACATTGATCGCTAAGTCAATGCTTAGAGCTCATATTACTTGACCTGTTTGCAGTATGTGACAGCTGACCACTGCTTCCTTCAAACTTCACGCAGCTTCCAGGATATCACTCTCGGCTGATTTTATCTTGGTAGCCACCATCTGCTCTGCTGGGTCCTCCACATTGCCCTCAACTCTTGGCATCTGGGGTGCTCCAAGACTCAGTCTTTGGACCTCTTCTCCCCATAAAACTCACTCTCTTGGTAATTTCATCCAGTCCCATGGCTTCACATACCATCTGTACACTGACTCCCATACTTCCATCTTCAGCCAGAGACTCTCCCTTGAACTCCAGACTATAATACCCAACCGCCCACTCAACATCTCCACTGAGGCAATTGCCAGGTGTCTCAAACTCATCTGTCGGAAAGTAATTCCTGATCTTCACCAGTCAGTTCTGCCAATGTAAACTGCTGAGACAAAAAGAGCTACAAATCAATTCTGATGCTTCGCTTTCTCATGTTACACAACCAATCTACTGGCGAATCCTTGAAGTTTTACCTTTAAGGTAAGTACACAATCCGACCACTTACCAAGATTCCAAGTGCAGACACAATGGTCCAAGCCACCTGTACTTATTGCCTGAGTTCCTGCAATCGTGGGTTGTTTTTTGTAAACATTTTCTTAGTACTTTTTTAAAAAGCTTATTTATTTTGAGAGAAAAAAGTGGGATTGGAGCAGAGAGGGGGAGGAGGGAGAGAATCCTAGGCGGGCTCCACACTGTCAGCGCAGAGCCCAATGTGGGACTCAACCAACAAGACATGAGATCATGACCTGAGCCGAAATCAAGAGATGCTTAACTGACTGAGCCAGCCAGGCCCCCCATTGCAGTACTGTCCTAACTGGTCTGTTTCTACCCTTGCTCACATGCTCTCTTAAAACCTAAGACCCTATCACACTTCTGTTCGAAGCCCTCCAAGGGCTCCTGTCTCAGAGCAGAAGGCCAAGTCCAAGCAGTCGGCCTCTGCCATCCCACCTCGTACTACTCTCTTCAGCTCTTACTGGCTCCCATGCTGTTACTGGAGCCCACCTATACGCTCTTACTCCAAGGGTCCTGGCCCCAGCTGCTCCCCTCTATCTGGACTCTCTTCTCCTAGCTGCCCACATGGTACACTCCCACACTGCCAAGCCTTTGTCCCAGGGCTATCATGATGGAAGTCTTCTCCACTCTTTAAAATTCCAACATAGGGGCACCTGGGTGGCTCAGTCAGTTGAGCGTCTGACTTCAGCTCAGATAATGATCTCACAGTTCATGGGTTTGAGCCCAGTGTCAGGCTCTGTGCTGACAGCTCAGAGCATGGAGCCTGCTTCGATTCTGTCTCCCCCTCTCTCTGACTCTCCTCTGCTCACCTGTCTCTTTCTGTCTCAGAAATAAATAAAAAACATTTAAAAAAAAATTTTTTTTAAATCCAACATCACTCCGCTTTCCCTAACTCCCTATTCCCTCAACCAACTTCACTTCTCATTAACCATAGCATTTCCTTAGTGTCTGTTTCCTTCTACCAGAATTAAAAGCTTTAGAAGGGGGGAGATTTCGGTGTGTTTTATTCACGGCTACATTCTCAGCACCCAGAAAAACAGGAAGGCCCATCATGAGGTGTCCAATACTTGGTAAGTAAGTGAATGAATACTAGGAACATAGTAGGCTTCAAGAAATGGAAGGGGAATAAGACACACAATCACCTTTTACATTTCCACACATTCACTGATATATTAATATTAGTTTAGTTTGTTGATTCAGCGAAGGGGGGGGAGAGCCAATCAAGGAAAAAAAAAGTTACTATGCTGACTTTGTATTTACAACTTTGGCATCAGAATCTAAGTTTTCAGTGTGCACAAACCTCTCCTAGGTGTCCTCTGGCTCAGAGAAGTATGCAAATCCTTGGAATGGTAAATCTTTAGTACCTGAATCATTACGCAAGGACTGGACTGTGAACGCTGCAGGTGGATAATTAGCATTAACCTTTGTTAAAAACATCCTCACAGTCAGCTCTCTGACCACAAAGGACCTGGACTGGGTTGCTGGCCGATTTTTTTTTTTATTGAGCCAAAGTTCAGGGAGCAGACTGTTTGGCTCTTCTTCCCAGTATCAGATGGTATCAGTGTTGGGAATAATCCGTCACACTTAAGAGCTTCGGATATAATAATCTGTTTACCAGGGGATGTATAAGTGACACTTTCTTTGTAACAATGAGATGCCAACTCTGGTTCGAGTATAGTCTTAAGTGGCCTCACAGCTTTTGGTAGCACTGCTGTTCCTACCCTGCTGCTCTCATTAGCTGCCATTCCACCTACCAGTGTGGATATCAGACTATAATAAAACACAATGGGGAAAATTAAAATCCCAGAAATGACCGTTTCTGTAGTAAAATAACATAATGCTCCTCTCTTAATCATTTACTGCATTTTTATACCATGGAAACTGCTGCCACCTGCTGGTGATGCTTATGACAAAGTTAGTACTTAGTGGGCTCTCCAAAATTTCCTTCCAAAGCAGTCAGCCATATGAATGGATTTATAATTATTCTATCTCATCAACTCCACTTTTCTCTTAACAACAACAGGGGTGCCTGGATGGTTCAGTCGGTTAAGCGTCCAACTTCGGCTCACGTCATGATCTCGCGGTTCATGGGTTCGAGCCCTGCGTTGGGCTCTGTGCTGACAGCTCAGAGCCTGGAGCCTGCTTCGGATTGTCTCCCTCTCTCTCTGACCCTCCCCTGCTCACGCTGTCTCTCTCTCTCAGAAATAGATAAAAAATATTTTAAAAAAACAACAAAAATAAATCTTAAGTGTATTAAGGGATTTCTAAAGTAAACTAGAACCATCTACTACTAAAATATAACCTTGCTGGGGCACCTGGCTGGCTCAGTCGGAAGAGTGTGTGGCATTTGATATCAGGGTGGTGATTTCAAGCCCCACGTTGAGTGTAGAGATTACTTCAATAAACTTAAAGAAAAAATGACCTTGCTAACAATACTATGTCTGGGAGAGTGGCTGCCAAGTCTTTTCTCCGTGATCCATCTCCTCAACAGGAAGGGATGTGTCCACACATTGCTTACTTACTGGATTCAGTATTTAGCTGAGACTGCAAGCTTACACTCTCATGCCAGTGCTGAGCCCTGTGGGTCTTGATGACTCACAGTCTAATCAGCTTCCCCAGTATAGGGGCACCTGGCTGGCTCAGTTGGTAGAGCATGAGACTCAATCTTAAGATTTTGCGTCTGAGCTCCACATCAGGTATAGAGATTACTTAAAAATAAAATATTTTAAAACAACAACAAAATACTTATCCAGTTTCATGATTTCCTCATGAAGCTGATTTGGAAAATGACCATAACACGTACATCGCCTAAAATTCCATACAAAGCCAGTGAAATGTCCTGAGATATAATGGATTGAAAGCTACAAAAAGACCTCAAACATACAAAATGTTCAATGATTGGCTGAGTCTGATAGGGTTAGGTCATCAGTCTTCAAGGAAAGGTTTTCAGGGGTGCCTCAGTGGCTCAGTCAGTTGAGGGTCCGACTCTGAGGCTCAGGTCATGATCTCACAGTCGTGGGATTGAGCCCCATGTTGGGCTTTTTGCTGGGCATGGAGTCTGGGATTCGATCCCCCTCTCCCTTTGCCCCTCCCCCCCATTTCTGCTCATGTGTACATGCATGCACATGCGCACACTTTCTCTCACTCGCTCTTTCTCAAAAAAAAAAAGAAAAAAAGAAAAGACTAGGTTTCAGCTCCTGACCAACCCAGGTACATCAAGATCTAATCGCTGTTTAAGTAATACTAACAATAAAAATGGATGTGACAAATGTGCCAGCCACAAGGAACCTAAGAAGGCATGATGACTAAATGTAGTACGTGGTATTCTGAATGGGATCTGCCAACAGCTCGAGGTCATTAGGAAAGAAACTACAGAAATCTGAAACAAGCATGGATTCTTGTTACTAATAACAATCAATATTTGTTCATTATTATGACAACTGTATCATACTGATGTAAGATGCAAGTAAGAGGGGAAGCCTGTGTGGAATAAGGGAACTCTGTACTACCTCTGCAATTTTTCTGTAAATCTGCAACTTCTTAAAATGTTTACTTCAAAAGAGAATGGGACAAGATGTAATTCAATAGACAAAGTGCGTCCTTAAGTCAGTTCAATCACAACCTTAAAAAGTCACAAAACTTGTATTTTGACTTTAAAAGTTCTTTTGTAGCTTATTTTCATTTACCTGTTCTAGACTCAAACCTTTTGTTTAAATCAAGAGACGCAGCCTCTTCAAACTACACTTTTGAACACGACCTGGCAATCTGCACAGGAACACTTTGCTCTCTCGCACCCACCAAAAGGTACATGAGGTTCAAGTCAATTTATGACAAATCTCCGCCCACTTATAACAAAAGGCCTTTATGAAATTAAACTAGGTACAAAACTCTTTGTGCTATCATATAGTTTCTTGATATATTAACCTCCTACAAACTCATATATTTCACAGGGCATTTGTGTTTACCCCAATCTCTCATTTTACTCAGAGACAAAAGTACTCTACCCAAGGGGTGCCTTGGTGGCTCCGTCGGTTAAGCATCCCACTCTTGATTTTGGCTCAGACCATGATCCTAGGGTCATGGGATCTAGCCCTGCATCAGGCTCTGTGCTGACAGCACAGAGACTGCTTGGGATTCTCCCTCTCCCTCTCTCTCTCTGTCCCTCCTCTACTCATGTGTGCGCTCTTCCTCTCCAAATAAATACGTTTTTAAAAAGTCCTCTATGGTCCTTGCTTTGGCAGCACATATATTAAAAAAGTACTCTACCCAGAACCGTACCATCTTAAAATTACCTCGTAACATGTGCTTCAAAAATGAGACTTTATAAGCTCTATTTATTGTCTTTGTTAAAATTGGATGGTCAAGATTTTGCACCTAATAAGGATGAAACATTCAGATGAACAAACAGGTCTAAGACTAACCACCTGTGTTTTTTAAAATCATAAAGGGAACCTCCCATTTCTTTCACAGAAGTGCATTATAAAGCTTTCTTTCCTACTTCCACTTTATCATCAACATAATGTGCAAAAGTCTAAAATAGGCATGCCTGGGTGGCTCAGTCAGTTGAGCATCTGACCTCAGCTCAGGTCATGATCTCATGGTTCATGAGTTCAAGCCCCGCATCTGGCTCTGTGCTGACAGCTCAGAGCCTGGAGTCTGCTTCACATTCTGTGTCTCCCTCTCTCTGTCCCTCCCCTGCTTGTGTGCTGTCTTTCCCTCTTTCTCAAAAATAAACAAACATTTTTAAAAAATTAAAAACAAAAGCCTAAAATAAAATAGTCTCTAGCAAATACCAATTAGCCCATGAACAAAAAAACTTCTGAGTGGCTACTAGTGAAAAAATATCAAATGAATTCCCATTCCATCACGAAGCCACTCTTCTTAGGTATATACTGTACCATTGCTTTAATTTCCATTTGTTATATTCAACTAACTCTTTAAGAAATTAACTTTAGTTCAGGGGCGCCTGGGTGGCTCAGTCATTTAAGCGTCTAACTCTAGATTTTGGCGCAGGTCAGGATCTTGCAGTTTTGTGGATTCGAGCCCCACATCAGGCACCATGCTGACAGTGCAGAGCCTACTTGAGATTCTCTCTCTCCCCCTCTCTCTGGCCCTCTCAAAAATAAACTTTATATATATATATATATATATATATGAAATTAACTTTAATTCTTATATAAAATGTGCAAAACGAAAGCTCATGAACCATATGGTTGAAACAAAATGTGGGCTCTAAAACCTAAGTTCAGTCACCAGTCTGGGTAAGAGAACAGGTGCTATTCCATGACTTTTTCTCTGTTCACGTGAAGAATATGTGTTACATGCCAACAAGTTTTTAAAAATGTTATCAGTTGCCTTGGAGACAGAACAGCAGCAACTCAGCTCTAATTAGAAGACAATTTTTAAATTATTTTTATTTTTAAGATTAAGCAGCCTCGTTGACAATCCAGAAACAGTCCTCGCTGACTCTGGATACACACGCATAAAATGGTTAAAAGTGATTCCCCAATTTTCAATGACACATTGGGAAAAAAGAACATCACAGCTGCAGCTGTATCCCTCTGTCCTCTTTTTCAAAAAATATTTTGCTACCAAGCCATTCACCAAACCACAAGGAAAGACAATTTTTCAAAAAACCATCAAAATCCAGAAACAGGGATCTAGGAATCAAGCCAAAATTATCCCCCAAAATAGTGCTGTTGCAAAAAACGGTAGGAAGCCAAATTTCCATAGCTCATTAGAGACGACCTTTGAAAAGAATTCAGAAAATCACGACTATAACTACAATGGTGTGGAGTTCAAAATAGAGGTAATTTTAAAAAATACAGCTTGTTCAGCTTGGGAATATATTAGGCTTTCTCCTATTCCAGCAGAAATAAAAATATGAGCTGCTGCAGTTAATATTAAAACTGTCCTCACTGATGGAAGGTAGGGCACGAGTGAAGGGAGAGAGCGTTGAACAAAAGGTAGCAAAGACAAGTCATTTTGAATCCAGGGTCTACTGCCCAGAAGAGCTGAATAGGACTCAAATTCTTCTGAGCCACTATCATTAAATTCTAGACTCGGCTCAAAACCAGTGGACCATATACCACTAATAAATACCAGCTAACCCACAGTGTTTGTGGCAATAAAAAGATTTTGTAAATTATCTATAAATTTCTATTCTGAAAAGCAGTAGATCAAAATGACACTGGGTCATCCAATCAGTTATTGAGTAAAGGGCTTCCTCCAAAGAAAAGTCACTCGGCAGAAACTTAGGGTGAAGGGAATGTGACATGGACTAAATGACATCAGGCTCTTGGTACAATTTTCATAAGGCTTCTTTCTACCTACCCCAGTCATAAGGAGTAGTACTGAGGGGACTCCCACATAATGTCCTAGAGGCATGCTTTCAGATAAAAAGGTCTGTAAGTTTAACTCTTGACTCCTCTCCTCACCTAAAGCTTAGGGAAGAAAATAAAAATAAATATTTACTGTTTAACTATTCAGAGCTTCGGGCACACTGTAGTATTTAATATTCTCTAGTTTTCATTTTCTGAACCTTTGGCTTATAACTTTCTCTATGTTACACTGAAAAACATGTGCATGTGCCTTAATCAGTAGTACCACACGGAAATATAAACCTTGTTCTTCCACACCTTCTACAAAGGATAAGTGAATAAATGGTACCCTAAGTATCCTGCCAAGTTTTTTGTGTACTTGACACAAGGTTAGGGTAAACCATTCCACTTCCTTATCTTGAGCAGTAGGAGTTAACTAGTCTTCAATCTCATCTTCCCAAATATCTCCATTAACATCCACAGCATGGAACAACCTGGAAGCATAAAATAAGGTACATTTTTATGCACTTGGAAAAATCTCTCTTTCCTTCTCTCAAAATCACTTTCTGCACTCGTCTGATAACATCTTTGTGTAGCTTTTCCTTTCCCACAATCCCTACACTGAGGAAGGCTAAAAAATGGGTCCCTCTGAACAAGCGGTCTCAAAGTTTACCAGAATAGCCCTCTTCGGATCCAGACAAACTCTTTAAGGCCAAGGATTAACAATAATGGGAAATGGGTATCAGCCAATACTCAATGTATACAGCAAATGGAATGCTCCAGGATTGGGGAAGTCAGGCAATCTAGAAGAAGGTAAACTCTTCTAAACCACTGTAACTCTATCACATGTGAGTTACTCTACTCCACTTTATCACCCTTGCATTCGCCACTGGTAGAATGCTTTATAGTTGCCAACTTGTTTTTCTTTCCAATGTTACCTAAAATTAATTAATTTTCAACACTAGATTTACAATGGTTCACAGAGAGAACCTGTTTCTTTAACTTCTCTTACAGTTAGGTAACACCAATGATTTTAAGTACTATACATATGCCTCTTAAGAAAGGTCATCAACTCACAGAAATGAGAGCTGTTGAAAAATAGGATATTCGCAGTGTACCACGAAATCATCCCAGATATTACTTATGAATTACAAAAAAGAAACCTTATGTTTTTTAAAAAAATTATTTATTTTGAGAGAGGGAGTATGTAAGGGGCAGAGAGAGAAGGAGAGAGAAATTCCAAGCAGGCTCCACACTGCCAGCACAGAGCCCGACGTGGGGCTCAAACTCAGGAACCTCAGGAACCGTGCGATCATGACCTGAACCGAAGTTAGACGCCTAACCCCTGAGCCACCAAGGCACACCAAGAAAACTTACATTTGCAATGGAACAATCAAGACAACTGAGCAGCACACTAACAATGGGACAGCCTGACATTATGGACCTAATATGATACAGGATGTAGTACACATCACGCCTCACAAAGTATTCATGTCAAAAATGTTACTCTAAATATATGTTCAAACTCAGTCTAGACCTAACTGCCAATTTACAGGAGAGAGGACAGAGTAACTAAAAGACAACATGGAGAAATAGGATTCTAGAAAGTAATATGTTCTACAGGACAAGTGGCCTGGACTCTCTAAAATGTCAATGCTCCCCTCAACACACCCCAAAAAAAAAGATGGGCAGGGGATGGCTTAGTCGGTTAAGCGTCTGACTCTTAATTTTGGCTCAAGTCATGATCTTGAGGTTGGTGATTCTAAGTCCCATGTCAGACTCTGCACTGACAGTGCAGAGCCTGCTTAGGATTCTCTCCTCCTCTTTCTGACCCTCCCCTGCTCACATGTGTGAGCACTCTCTCTCTAAATAAATAAATAAACATTTAATTTTTTTTAAGTGGGAGAGGCCCCTGGGTAGCTCAGCTGGTTAAGCCTTTGACTTTGGCTCCGGTCATGATCTTACAGTTTGTGGGTTTGAGCCCCACGTTGGGCTCTGTGCTGACAGCTCAGAGCCTGGAGCCTCCTTCTGATTCTGTGTCTCCCCCCCCAACCCTCCCCCGCTCACCGCCCCTCTCCCACTTGTGTGCTCTCTCTCAAAAATAAATAGGGGTGCCTGGGTGGCTCAGTCGGTTAAGCGTCCAACTTCGGCTCAGGTCAGATCTCATGGTTCGTGAGTTCAAGCCCTGCATCAGGTTCTGTGCTGACAGCTCAGAGCCTGGAGCCTGTTTCAGATTCTGTGTCTCCCTCTCTCTCTGCCCCTCCCCTGCTCATGCTCTGTCTCTGTCTCAAAGATAAACAAACTATTAAAAAAATTTGTTAATAAAAAAATAAAAACAAAAAAAAAAGAGTGGGCAAAACTATTCTCTATTAAGAGACTAAAGAGACAGAACCAAATAAAATGTTTGAACTTGATTAGATCATAGCTCAATAAACAGCTTTAAGAGTTATTTTTAGGGGTCATTGGGAAGTTTTAAATATGTTTATTAGAAAATAGTATGCCATCATCATTAAATTTAAGTACTGTTATGTACAAGAACTTTCTTACTTTAGAAGATAATGGGGACATATTTAAAATTTTTTTTATTTATGTTCTTTATTTATTTCTGAGAGAGAGAGAGACAGCATGAGCAGGGGAGGGTCAGAGAGAGAGGAAGATACAGAATGTGAAACAGGCTCCAGGCTCTGAGCTAGCTGTCAGCACAGAGCCCGATGCGGGGCTTGAACCCACGAACCCTGAATTCATGACCTGAGCCAAAATTGGACACTCAACCAACTGAGCCACCCAGGTGCCGATCATGGGGACATATTTAGAGGTTATCTCCAATTTAGGGTCAAGTATTCGAAAATAAATATGGCAAAATATTATTAATTTTTCATTTTGGTAGAAGGTATTCTGTTAATCATAGTCTTTCAACTCTTTATGTTTGAAATTTTTCACTATAAAAAGTTGAAGAGGATAAAAAAATCAAATTTCCCCATAGCATATTTTCATCATAAACTCCCAAGAAAAAAGAAGTCCATATATGTGAGAAAATATGTAAGAGAATTCTCTAAGCAAAATGGCCCCAAAACTGCTTCTGAGACTACGGGATTGTGTATACGTACCGATTAAAACACGGGGAAGCAGGATCAGTGAAATGTTTATAAGGGTTTGCTCTAGAGAGAGCACCCATGCAAATCCAGCAGAAATATTGCATACAGCCAGTACAAGTCATCTTGTTACAGCCATCCAATTTCTGGTGGAAAAGACAGAAAGAGAAAAATACCAAAGCTATTAAGGCACAAGAGAAAAGCATATACCAAAAAGATTCAGTACAACATCCTTCTAGACTTCTCCTTTTTCCCATGCAGGGTTTAGATATGCAGGTAACACGCTGTAACTATTATACATTACAAGTAAAATACAGAAAGTACTTAGCAGGTGTACCTACAACTAGATACTTAGCAAACCTTAGTGGAATCTAAGTAAACATTTGGTATCAGGTCCTCCACTCTGACACAGGGCTCAGGCATGTGTGAAGTGGTTAAGCAGAATGCCAGTTTCCTTAGTGCAGTAACTGGAGAATCACCACCAGATTCAGTTCAGATATAACGGATTAAAATAGGAGATTCAAATGCAAAGATAAATTCTTATTTTAAAACATACTAGGATTTTGTCAAGAAGCAATAGACTTAAATGTCTATTTTAGCTCAGACTAATAGGAAAATGCCATTTCCTCAGTGTATACTTCTTGAGCAGTTGTGTTAAATTCCAGGATAATTAGTTCTAGGAAGTCTGGCTTGATTTTTTAGATCATGTACAGGAGTTAAGAGTTGATTGTAGCTCTATTATGGCTTCGGCATAACCCGTTCCATTTTGATGTGGATACAATGTGAGAATAATTTTCACTTTATGAAAGCATTTTGGAAAGGGAAGTCTACATCCATTTAAGGTCAGTATTTAGTAGTGAATTTGCATCTTCCAAATAAGAAGGTTTGATAAACATGTTTTCTTAGTCATAAATAATGGGATTAAGGCAATCGTAACAAGCTTTCAAGTCTGTCTGCCAAGTCTGTCCAGAACGTTTACCTCTATGGGAGTCCCACAACACGGGCAGCTCTTTGAGTTCTTTTCTAGCCATTCCTTACTTTCCATCTCTTCCAGTGCCTTCTGAATTACCCTCTTGCCATACCTCTGTTCCAAAAACCTTTTATTGGCCTCATCTGCTCGCAGGTACTCATTTCGTAAGTCTATTAATTTCTCTGGAAAGTGAAATGGAAAATTAACTTTTATAAAATTTTGCAAAGCTGACTAAAAACCATCTGAAAATGGTCATAACCTTTGATTATTCAATAATGTTATTACTGGGACTTCAATCATAAGGAAATAATCCAAAGTAAAGTTATATGCATGGAGTGCATTTAACAATGGCAAACAAGTTAAATGTCCAAGTGAAAAACATGTGAAAGAGCCAGTTAATGACATATTTAGTTATTAAAAACTTATAAATGAGATGGCGACAACTCAATTAAAACACTCATTACAGAATCCAGAAAAAGGCATATTTAGGTTATAACTAGGTAAAAATGACACATGTAGAAATGACAAAGAACATAAAAGAATCCTGCAGTTAGAGAAGCTGTCTTGCTCAAGGGGTTAGAATAAGAGGCCATCTTTTTTGTCGACTTTGAGTTAATAGTTTTGACATGTTTGAGCAACTAGCGGTATACAGTTCAAGACTGACTTAGCTAAAAGACACAAAGGTCCAAACAGACACTCATTTTCCACGAAGTCAGCACCATTCACCCTTCAGTAACAGCAAGGACTACGAAATACACAAAAGCATCTCTGGCTTAAGAGCAAAGACTCTTCAATTCTGTATACAAAAAAGTCAGCAAATACGATTTACCACCCCCGGGTACTGCAAAGTCCCTCCTGTCAACTTCTCCCCTGGATACTCTTCTATCTGGCTGCACGACTCTACCACTTAACTCAAATGTAATGGGCAGCCATTCCCAAAGGCTTTACTTGCACACAAAGGCTTTTGTTCATATTCTACTACCTTAGTTTTTCAGTATGTTCACTGAAAACCTCTCTCAACCATGTTATAATTATTTTATTAGTTTATTTTCCTCATATTATTTAGAGGTCTGACTCCCTTTTTATGTAGTGGATCTTTTGGGGAAGCTTTCTTTCTCTGTAATTTGAATTCCCATGGGGTCCATCCCCTCTACTTAGAAGCTGCAGACCTGTATCTTTTTATCCTGTCACTTTTATCCCTCTAAAAATCCAAAGCACTTTTGTGTTCCCAGATAGGTGAAGAGCAAAGATTATTGCTCTAAAGTTCTCAAAATAACTGTTGGTACTTCATATATTTTATATGTTATTATCTAATATATAGATATGCAGATATAAATAGATACAGAAAGAGATGCTTAATTTTGCTGAAGCCTCCAAGCCTTTGATTTCTTCCACAAACGTTATGAAATACCTGAAATATACTTCAGCCCCTCAATGATAAGGTCACAGAAGTTAAGCAAATACTTTAAATAAAAGTATTTTATTTAAAAAAGCAAAGGCTTTTATTATACTCTGGTGAATTCTCCATTGCATCTGCCCGTATCTACTTAGGACTGTGTTCTAGGCAAACTGGAAGTATTCACTCATTCTGCCCTTAGGGTTACTTTCTTGAGATACTGACACTCTGCTTATAGTAGCAATTAATAACTACAGTAATAATGGCATTCATGGCTACCATTTTGCTTTTTACATGTATAAGCTCACTGTTCCCAAGCTATGTTGAAGGACTGGTATTTCCCTCACTACTCTGCCAAGGACTAGTATTTTCACAAAATACAATCAAATGAATCTTATTAGAAAAACAATACAAAGGCAAAAAAAACACAAGCTTAAATTTTTATTAGATCTGACATAAAATCACTCTGAAATCACTATAACTTTCTAGACCCAACTCTCAATTTATTTATCTAGTCACAGACCAGTTTAACAACATTATCAACTTCAAGGAGCACTACAATAGTTCATTTTAACCTGACAGCAGCCCTATGAATAGTAGCTATTATCATTATCCCTGTTAGTCTGAGAAAGACTAAGCCATCAAAGTCCAGTTAAACTGAGGTCAACGCCTGATTTCTCAATCCTTATTTAGATCACAATTAGCAAACAGGTTCCACCTCCTGTGTCCACTTCAATAAACAGTGGCTTTCTGAAGTGCTATGTGTTGAGGCAGATTCTGAGACTTTCCTGGGCTCAATGACAAAGAACTTGATGACTAATCAGATGTACATGCCATGGAAACAAGAGTGGCAGCTAAGACTGTCTGCATTTGCCAAGTAGGAGCTACATTATTACATGTTCATAGATAGAAATGACCTTGCCATTCCTTCTCCATAATGGTTCCTGGCATCTGCACGGCTGTGTCCTTAGTTCCTTCAACTCTTTATTCAAACTTCTTTGCCAGAGAGGCCTTCCCCTCATTTCCCTAAGTAAAACCTCAAGGCACTTGATATTCTGTTCCTGCTTTATTTTTTTTTTTCCTCCACAGCACTTATAGCCATTTAATATCATTATTGTTTTGTTTGGCTACCCATTAAAATATAAGTTCCATGAGGGTATTTGGTCACCACCATATTCCCAGAGCCTAGAACACAGGACAGTAACTGAAACAAAAGTATCTGTTGAATGAACACTTCCAAATGGAAGGATTGAAGAGATAAGGCTTTTGGGGGGTGGGGTAGAGGATAGGAGGATTGCGTTCGCACCGTTAGAACTTACCAGCAGTTACCTTACATGGAGAGACTCCGTGGTAAGTCAATCTGCACAAGGTACAGAAGGCAAAATTGCAACTGGAGCAGATGCCCATGGTGCAGCCGGGCTCCTGCATCACGGGCAGCTGGCAGCAGGGGCGGGGACAATATACCACATCCGCCATCAAGTCCAAGGTGGACTGGAGGAGAAGGCGGTCATAACGGGCAAATAACTCTGTTTCCACTAGCTCTTTGACCTGGAGGGAAACATAAAACAACCAAGTTTAATGATGTCCAAACGGTTCTGATTCTGGTGAGATCCTTAAAATGCTGATGCTAACTAGGTTCACATGAATTAAAACAATCTCACTTTGAAATCAAACCAAATGTAGCACGTCTAGACCCTGACTGAGGTGGTGGTTGCATGGGTCTACACATGTGTCAAAGCTAAGCCAACTGTATGTTTTAAATGGATATAATGATGGCTTAAGAAAGTTGATTTTTAAAAAAGAGTCAAACCAAGTATGCTGTCCTTGACTGTGACCCAGGCCAAAGATATGCTCTTCAGATCCTAACCTCACACAAAGGCAGGCTAGTGATTCTTCAGGGGTGATGGGATCCCAGCAGATAAACTAAGTAAATCACCGGAACACATTATAATTACTTTTCTAACACTCATCTCTGCCAAGAACTGCCCATTCCAAGCCCAGCAAAGGAAGCATTCACTCTGGCTTCAAGGGTAAGGCCACAGCATTCTTGATGTATACAGTGAAACTATGTGTGGGCTGGCTCCAAGGCCTCGGCCTGCCCTAATGAGCCCTAGCAAGGAAAATCCTGAGAAGATTGTGAAAGGGATTCAGGAGGCAGCTATGAAGAGAGCAGAGGATTACCTGACCAGGAGTGGCCACCGAAGGGCACTTGGGTTCTGGGCAGTTGAGGCACTGAACTTGGCCATCTCTGATCTGGATTTCAAAGTAGTCCTTTAGACAGGCTTTGCAGTACACATGCCTGCACTCCAAGAAGTACATGCATTCACTACCCAGCTTCTCACAGAAACAAATATTGCACAGGAACAATTTACTGTTAAAGCATTTGATCTGCCGAGCTTGATCAAAGTCCAAGATCTCCTGGATCAGACTCGACAGCGATTCCACATCCTGCACAGCTCTCTCATCCACAACCTCCTCTTGGTCTACATCGGATCCAGCAGCTCCTCCAAAAGCTAGCTCTGTGTTAGGGGAGGCTTGAGCCGTCCTTCTCTGCACCTTTTTCTGAGAACCCATCTTGAGCTCAAAAGGAGAGACAATATTCAGGTATGCTAGCGTCTCTTCCTTAAGAAACTGCATCCAAGCAAACAGGACCACGCTGCCACGGTGCTCTTCCCACAGGTTGTCTAAGTGCTTGCAGAGTGCAGACAGCTAGGAGAGAACACATGAGGGGTCTGGTGAGTTTGGAAAGATGAGGATACTGTCAACTCCTCATTTCTCTTGAAATATTTTAACTTCTAACTTAGGCCCTTACAATTCCTAACATGGTTTCTGTTTGTTTTGTTTTGTTTTACTGCTGTGATAAACTGTGCTGGACAGAGAGTGAGAATATTGTGTGCCACTTCAAACTATGCAACAATGTGAGCCACAGCAGAAAACAAAGTCAGAAGCTAAAAGAAGTACCATGAAAACAAGAGGCATGGCAAGACTCTACAGGAGCGCAGGTTTACATAGGAGCCACTGAGGTGGAGGATTCTTTTCTGTTCTTTATTTGTTCTTTTAGTACTGCTACACATTTCACACAGGAGAAAGAGATCTAGCTTTAAAATGGACTATTTCGATTCCTCTGGAGTCCTAGCCTTGTAGGTACCCTGCATAATGGTTAGAAAGAGAGCAGTTTAAAAAAATCTCATCCAAGTTTTTAATTCTAGCTTTCGGCCCTATCAAAAAGCCAACTCAAGGGAAAGAATCACGAACAGAATCCAACCTCAGAGTCCTTGTTATTTGGATTTATAAGCTGGTTCTAACTAAGCAATCCGGGCTTACAGCAGATCCTGGTTAATGAAGGCAGACAGAATGCTACAGAACCTGGACACGATTATAAGCCCTCAACACGGTTTGGCTGCCACAGGGAAAGCTCACACTCCCTAAGCTGAGCGGCCAAATTTTCAACTACTTTGACTTTCCCTCCTTAAAGGTGGTATGTTCAATTTGAAAGGCAAATGTAAGAGGATTTTCCATTAGAAATGTAGAATATTGGTAAGTAGAGCTCAGGAATTATAAGCAGCTTTTCTTTTTAGCTAAACACAAAAAATAAGCCTTCCAGATGCAGACAAATTTTGTAAATTTAAATAACAAGTGAAAAAGGACATTTTTTCTGTTCCTTGCTCTGCACAGTGCCATTCACTGAACCCTATATAGACACGAACTTAAACACTTCCTGAACTTAAAAACTTAGGATGTTAAATAGCGTTCAAAATGCTTTTTCACATGTACATGAATATGCTTATAAGATCAGTCATACTTCTGAGAAACCTGCTGAAATGTATAAAATGTACTAAATATGAAAAGGGAATGGGGTGCCCAGGTGGCTCAGTTGGGTAAGCATCTGACTTCGGCTTAGGTCACTATCTCATGGTTTGTGAGTTCGAGCCCCGTGTCGGGCTCTGTGCTGACAGCTCAGAGCCTGGAGCATGCTTCAGATTCTGCATCTCACTCCCTCTCTGCCCCTCCCCTGCTCACACTCTCTCTCTCCTTCAAAAATCAATAAACATTAAAAAACTTAAAAAAGAAAAAAGGGGGGGGGCTCTGAGTGCCACTTGAGCCACCAAGTGCAATGGAGAGCCATTCTCCATCCTCTTTTTTTCTCCACCCAACCTCTAAAGGGGCAGCTGGAGTGCACATAAATGTAAGGATAGGGGAAGAAAAGAGGAAAAGAACAAGAGAGAGACTGTATTTGTATATATATCAGGTGAGGCATTATGGAAAATACTATGAGATTAAACCCACTTCCCTTCTACCAACCCCAACCCAGTGAAAGACAGGACCATGTGTCAACTTCACTATCAACAGGTGAGATTCACAATGTCAAGGAATCAGGGCCCAGCAACCAACAAGAATTGAGCCAAGAAGGAATACAAGGCCAATTAAAACATCAATTATATGCCTAACAACTTATCTGATAGAGGACCCTCTGGTATTTCAGCTGCAATACATAAAGTAGCCAACAACTCTCCTCTCCCCACACTCCCAAAGCCAGCAGTAAGTAGATGACTACTTGGCTGGAATCTGAAACCGCATCCCTGCACTCGGTTAATCTGTCCTTGTTTTGTGCTTGTGAAAAAGTGTGTGTACACAGGCATGGATACAAAGTATCAAAAGCTCTCTGGAGAAATGAGGTTACAAATATCTAAATAATTCAGTCAGCTCTCAGTGATCTAAATGTCAAACGGCCTTGACATTCTTGGGCAAATAATGCACTGTCTTGCATGTATTGCCTCTGGCCCAGATATCAGAATGTAAGGTAATAATACTCCTTTCCATTCTACATGTATTACCCTTTCGTAAAATTTAATTTAGTTTTTAAACCATAAGCTCAATTTTACAAAAGCACTCTCATCTCAAAGATTAGACTAGTCAGTGGGGTGGAATGAAAACACCGTGATCCAACAGGAAAAACTGACAAGCTGTTCCTTGAGGTCAAGGAACTCTGACAGCTTTCGTCTTAATATACATCAGCCTATCAATCTTCATCATGACTTCTAGAAAAGTAGCTGCTATCGATCCATTATCTATCTCAGAGTGCTTTATATTAGCTTCAAGTCATATTTATGTCTCAATCAAGAGTCGGGGTTATTACTTGAAAAGGATATATAAACTGTAGGAAATGAAGGCTTCATAATACAAGGTTCATAATATAAGGTCTCAAGCCTTCGTGAGACAGGATACAGGGATCATACACATTTCCATCTGTGTGCATATACATCCATGTGAGACCAGTCAACAATTATTTGTTATTAATATACAGATCTCTAAAAATAAAAGCATTTTCTCTGTTTACTTAGCTTATTTGTTTATTATGACTACATGAGCTCCATTTTAGCCCTCCTAATTACACTTAAATCTTTCATTTAAGGAATGGATAAGAAACTAAAAAAATAAAAGTCATACCAACATCTAAGGAAAACGAGGAGGACCTTAGAGTCTCTATTATAATAAAGATTAAGTGGGAAAAACAGCAAGATAAGAATATATATTTGATTAAAAAGTACTCATACTGCAATTCATAGTGATCAGTCATCCTAATTACTGCCATTCCTTTCTAAAACACCACTTTCAATTCATTACCATTATTAGGATTCACGAAGGCAAGGGGGAAAAATTACAAAATCAAAGCCATTTGTTCTTCATGCACTGAATTCAAGATCATCAAGGTAGTAGTCTTCAATTAAAGATGATTTTTTAAGTTTCTAAAAATGGATAGGAGAAATTAAGTTTCGGGTCTAACCTGAGTTGGTGACAGCCATTTGCCACTAAGTGTGAATGAAGGTGGGGAGGAGGATGGATAATCTGGTGGCAGTTCAAAGTTCAGCACAAGTGGAGGCAGAAAGCAAATGGTGTATTCAAAGCCACTATTCTGGAGACACTCATTTGAATTGCCTGAACCAAAAACAAAAATTAGAAAGAATCAGTTGGTCAACACTTGAGTGTCCATTACTGTTGAGCAGGTGCTCAAGAAAGACTAACGCTTAACTGAGGGGATAAAACCCTCCCCCAAAGCACTATTTCCTATTTCCTAATGGTAATTCCACAGCCACCACCTTAAAAAAAAAAAAAAAAAAAATCTTGTAAGTCCCTGAAAAATCTACTAAGCACCATGACATTTCTAATGAAGACACATAACTTACTCTTGTACATACTTTTGAGTACTATTCCTAACACTAATAAGCAAGTAATAAACAATGTTTTCTTTTCTTACTGCTGTTTTACAGTAGATGATTAAAGACACGATCTAGAGAAAAGGATTTCTAGGTCTATCAAAGAGCTATGACCTACTTAGACCAACCAGCATGTGCCAACACAATCTCAGGCTCGAGGGCAAGATACAGCACACAACACTCTCACAATCAACGTTTCATTTTTAATTATTACACTTACTTTCTTTACTCAATGCCTTTTTGGTAGAAACATTTTGAGATAGTGTGCGTCAAAGTCTTCTGTGAATGTTTATATCAAAAGTGGCAGTTTTTTGCTTTTTTGTTTCTGAAGCAAAAGGTCACAGAGTAACAGCATATGTCACAGGTTTATGGCAGTTGAAATGATTCTGGAAACCAAATAGTATTAACAACCACCACGGTACTTTTAAAACTTTCCAAGCGTTTTCATGTACGTGATGTCATTTTCTCTTTTATTATCCCTGTTTAACAGCCAATGACTCATAGCTGATAAAATGCTAGTTAGAAGATTAGGATGCATGAAATACACAGGATAATATCCAAATTCAGTGGTCAAAAGGCAAATCAAATTGAAAACTATGCACCCTCAGTCCAATTTTCAATTAAAACAGGAACATGCATTAAATCTGTAATACTACCGTCTATCACCAATGCCTATGTACACAAGACGGTAAATAATTTAGGGTTCACTAAGAAATCGAAAATAACCTTTATTTAGAAAAATCTGTTTAAGAGAGTATTATTAACTAACCGCTCACAAATATCTTGAAATTCTGTGGCAAGTCCAAATAGATCCTGGTTTCTCCACCTTGGACAGACTCTGCTTTCCTAAATTCATCTCCATCGTAAATACTTGCCAGGGCCAGCAATTCATCCTCCTGAGCTTCTCGGTCTTCTGACGACATTTAATTTTCTGGAGCTGAAGACAATCATCCAAATCAGTTAAGAGTAGAAGAGGCAGAGAGTTTGGGAAAAGTCTAGGGGTAACTCCCGCCCTTACCCCTCCAAAAAAGGTAAAGTTCCACACAAAAAAAAACCGCAAAGAATTCATCAATATTATCACTTTTCTGCCAAACTGAAAATGATAGACGTATCTAATATTCTACTATCTTTGCAACAGGAACAGCTTTTTCAAAAAAGATTGTGGTGCTTCTAATTGCTGACTCTAACAGGTATTACAAATTTAGGGGAAAAAAGGCATGATCTGAATTTTTAAAATTTTCAAATTATTGTGATTTGCCCACCAATCCTAGCAAAGTGCCTTGTTCACAAAAATAGTCAAAGTAGGGGCCCCTGGGTGGCTTAGTCGGTTGAGTGTCTGACTCTTGCTTTACGCTCAGGCCATGGTCCCAGCGTTGTTGGATCAAGCCCCGTGGTGAGTGTGGAGCCTGCTTTTGAGATGCTCTCTCTTCCTCTGCCCCTCTCCTGCTCACACTCTCTTTAAAAAAAAAAAAAAAAAAAGTATATGTGATATCCTTCCTAAAAATAAATGAATTATTTTATTATTTTTTAAAGTTTTATTTATTTAAGTAATCTCTACACTCAATGTGGGGATCAAAGTCACAACTCCAAGATCAAGAACCATACATTCCTCAGATCAAGCCTGTCAGGCACCCCTAAACAAATTTTTTAAATCCATCCATAAAAATCTCTAGGGCAAGTTTTCTTCAACCTCGGTACTACTGACATTTTGGAACAAACAGTTCTGTATAGAAGGAGGCTATTCTGTGCCTTACAGGATATGTACCAGCATCCGTGGCTTTAACCTACTAGATGCCAACAGTGCGCAAACCCTCAACATACTCAAATGCACCCCCAGGGGTGCAGTGGGGGATGGCTCCCAGTTCAGAACAGCCTGCTCTAGACAATGTTACAGGGACAGATACTATATAAGAGGGTTAGATAACTGAAGAAGCAGCAAAATAACATTAAATTTTCATATTTTTTAATATTTGAAAGGCGGGGGCAGGCAGAGAGAGAGAGAGAGAGAGAGAGAGAGAGAGAGAGAAAACCAAGCAGGTTCCACATTGTCAGCACAGAGCCCAACAGGGAGCTTGATCTTACAAACTGAGAGATCATGACCTGAGTTGATATCAAGAGTCAGATGCTCAACTGACTGAGCCATCCAGATGCCCCTAACATTAAACTTTTAAACTACCACCAGACTCTGTGACAATAATTTTAAGATTTACCATTATTTCAGGTGAAACTAAGAATGAAAATATGCTACAATTAAAATGTAAAACCGATGCTTTTTAATCACAGCAACTGAAAGATGCACAATTTCAAGTAATTTAAATGTGGAAAAATATGTAACGAGCATCTATGAAAATTACTTTATTAAAACAATAAAAAATTACCATTCTGTCAATTAAAATATTGGACTATCACTAGATTTACAAACATGCCCCCTCTTGACTAAAATATTTTTTAATTGAAAAGTACACAATTGAAAAGTTAGGACATCATAAAAAGTGACACTTCAAACTCTGAATACATTTATTTAAAATGATTCCATTAAAAAACATTTTTTTCCAGCAGATGATCATGGTTCTGCTTAAACTACTACATTCCTATCCCAAATAGAACATATGGGCACATTCTAGTTGAGGTGAGTTACTACCTGTTAATAACAATCAGAAGAAAAGGCTATTAGCAATGCAGTCCGTGTCTTTCAATTCAGAATGTGGCATTCATGCAAATCCCATTTATTCTCCAGGAGGTGGAAAGAAGACTGTTGAAGTTGGATAAAAGGCCAAGATCTGGTACTCATACTAGAAATACTATAGAAATCCAGCCATCTGCAGAAAAACAAAACAGAACAAAACAAAAAACCCCACAGAAGATGGTGTTAAGACCGTCTCCAAATTTTAATTCCAAATTTCCATTATTACCAGTTAGGTCAAACACATCCTAACATACAGTCAATCCTAATCTACAGTTGTCTATTACGTTTAGGACAGCCTGACAGGGCCATGGGGTGAAAGGAGTGTTTGCCAGGCCCCAGCAATGTGAGAAGCCTTATCTGACTGTCTTCAGCCCTGGGAGGAGCCGAGGTGGAATACCAACCTCGTTAAGAGAGGTGAGAAAACTGTCTCATAATAAACATCTAAACATCTTTCTGGATTTGTTTTTGCTTCTCCCTTCCTCTTCAGCTTCTTCTATTCCTTCATTTCCTATCCCCCTTCAGTTTTTCCTCTCACCTATGAATTAATCCTGCTAGGGACACCCAACATTAGGTCAATGTAAGCATTGACAGCAAGATATTTAAAAACAAAACAACAAAAGCGTGCACATATGCACACATGCACCCACTTTCAAGTTCAATTTTCAAAACTTCAGAGCCAGACTTCTCAATGGGGAGTAAAGGGAAGTGGAAGGTGGTCCACAGACAGGTTATGGAGAAGCCTAAGAACACTGTGAAGTTATATTCAGAAATCTTACATGAAATGGTAATTTTGAAACTAGATTTTCAGATGTGTGACTCCCAAATAAACTAAGAATGAAAGTGAGAATCAATTTACATTTATTGAGCACCTACTACCTTAGCTCCTTTCACATTGTTACTTAATCCTAAACAATTTTCTGTTTCTTCCTGTCTAAACATGTGTAAATGGGGTGAGAAATGATTTTATATTCAGGTTTTAGGTTATTCTTCTCTAGTTTGTCTGGATATTGGAATCAGCTGGGGAGCTGCTTTTTAAATTCTCAATACCCAGGCTGTACTCTACAATTTAATTCTGCAATTAAATCAAGCCTCAGTAGTTAGTTACCCAAGCCCTCCAGGTGATTCTAATGTGCAGCTAGGATTAAGCAGCTCTACTCCAAGCAGTGTTTCCCATCAACAGCTCCTCATACCCTATGGCACCAGACCCCAGCTTCTGAAGCTGCCACCAGATCCCAGTCCCTTAATTCACATGGCAGACCTACATTTCATTTTCATTCTACCCACTGGGACTTCAAGACTCATGTCCAAAGCCCCTATTCTAGGTAGAAAATTTCAATTCGATGTCCTTTCTTTAAAAATCCAGCAAACTTTTTTTTTTACTGTAACTTTCCTATGACATGATCACATCCCACTCTGCATTACAGTAGTTTATGAACTTACACTTCCAGACTGCATTAGTTCCTTAAGGGCAAGGATCAAGTCTTTTGCATCTGTGTTGGGGTTGCTCTCTGCATCTAGCAGTGCCTTGGGTTTGACAACGGAGAAAAATATGTAACCGAACTGGTGTGAGATGCAGTGTGCTGAAAAGGGGGACCAGAATGCCAGGGTTTGGTGACTGCTTTGCTACAGTCCACTAGAAGCAGGAGTCACAGCACCACCAAGAAAAGTAACACTGAGCTCTTACCGTGTGTGGGGCGGTGTACTAAGCACTTTAAATGCATTCACTCCTGTCATAATCCCACAGGCCCAGGAAGCAAGTCCTCTATTTGCATTACACAGATGAGAGAAATGACAGTTTCAGTCCTGTTCCGGCCCAAGGTCACAGAGCTAATATGTAACTAAATCTGGGTTCAGACCACTCCGTTTCTTCATCCGTAACCCAGGAACGAGACTAAACCCCGTGCCATCAGATAGATGTTAAGTTTTATGTTAGTCTCAGCAAACGGGAAACCGCTACCCCAGCGAGGGAAGCCCTCCTCCGCCGGGTTTCCCTCGGCCTGGGAAAATCCTACTCATTCTTCCAGGCCACACCGTGCAACTGTAGAGCTGGGGTCAGCGCTGGCCCTGGAAGCAGCACGCCGCCGAGGGTATCCCCACCGCTCCCCACCCGGGGTGCTGAGTCGCTGTTGGTACGACTCACCTACAACCCGGGGGCAGGCCCCGGCCTCGCTACCTGCCCCGGCGCTCCGACAGAGAGGACGCTGTAAGAAAGCGTGAGGTGTGAGGCGGCCCCAGATGTCCCGAACCAACAGGGCCTGGACCTTCCCCCTTCCTCCTTTGAGCGCCCCGCGTGGTAGGGGGGTTGGGCGCTTAGCCGGGCCAGGCTGGGGACGTCCTGTCCCGGATTTGGGGTCTCGGGCCCACTGAGGAGTCCCGGCCGCTTTTCTCCGCCTCGCGCGCTCGCAGCGCGGTCCACACCGTACCTTCCGGCCACCCTGTCGCGCCGGGCCCCAAAGTTCCGCCCTCTGCCCTAGCCCTAGTCCCCTCACCGCCACCGACGCCGCGGCCTGGAGACGCCCGGCTCAACCTGCGCTCGGCACCGCCTCTTCCGTGTTTGTAGCTGTCAGCTGAGTCGGGCGGATCCGGCTGGCGCGGCCCGGCGAGGGGAGGGCTTTGCGCAGCCGCCGTGAGCGCCCGGGTCCCTCGGCCGCCCCCTGAAGGCCAAAGGCGGTCGTGCGTGGGCGACCGCCGTCACCGCCATCCGTGTCTCCCCTGGCAACTTTAAGTTTGCCTCTGGAGAAGTGGATACAAACGTAGATTCTGTGACCAGGCGGCTCCTGGGCGTAGTTCTGGGATGGGTCTGGAATTCTAAATTTTTCCAATCCCTACAGGTGAAAGGGAGACAGTGCTGTTTCCAAGACACACACTCCTGTAACAATCTCAGACGAGCTCGTCCAGGTAGACTAAGCAAGGTTCCCCCATTCAAACTTCTTTCTCAAAAATGCTGCCCATCTTTGGGGCACCTCCTCTACGAAAGCGTTCACTCACCTTTCATACTGTAACAGTAATAACTACCACGCTTATTGAGCAGTCAGGATACTTCAAGCACTTTACTAAGTGTGTGTACGTTTTCTCTATCTTCACCATACCTTCTGATTTTAGATAGTTTTTGTTATTTCTACTGTATTAATGAGGAAATCGAAACATAGAGAGGAGGTTCAGGAACTTACCAAAGGACCCATGGTTATTGAGAAACTGACCGGGAATTAAAATCACATGCCCTCTACCTCATACCATAATGCATAAGTAACTCAAAATGGATCAAAGACCTAAATGTAACGGCTAAAACTGGACTAAATACGATCAAAACCTTTTGTGCTTCAAGTACACTATCAACAAAGTGAAAAGACGATCTACAGAACAGGAGTAAATATTTGCAAACCATTGATCTAATATTCAGACTGTATAAAGAACTTCTGTAACTCCACAATACAAAAGGAAAATGCCCCAATTTTAAATGTTTTTAAGGTTTGCCCATGTTATAGCATGGGCAAAGGATCTGAATAGACATCTCTCCAAAGAAGATATACAAATGGTCAGGAAGTACATGAAAAGATGCTCAACCTCATTAGTCATCAAGGAAATGCAAACCAAAACCACACTGAAAAACTACTTCACACTAGGATGGCTATAAGAAAAAGGCAGATAATAACAAGTATCATGAGGCTGTGGAGAGATTGGAACCCTCATACCCTGCTGGAATGCAAAATGGTGTAGCTGCTCCAGAAACCAGTTTGACACTTCCTCAAAAAGTTGAACATAGAGTTACAATAAGACCCAGCATTTCTATTCCTAGGTATATACCCAAGAGAATTGAAAACATATGTTCACACAAAAACTTGCACAAACATATAACTACATTTGTACCCATTCTTTGTGTTTAGCATCCATAAATGTTTACTATAGCAACACTATTCACAAAAGCCAAAAGGTAGAAACAAGTCAAATGTCCATCCTTGGATAAACCGATAAAATGTGGTATATCCATACAATGAAATACTATTCTGCCATAAAAAGGAATGAAGTACCGATAAATGCTACAACCTGGATGAACTTTAAAACTATTATGCTGAGTGTAAGAAGTCAGACCTAAAAGCCCAGAAATTGCATAATTCCAGTTATATGAAATGTCCAGAGATGGCAAATCCACAGGGACAGAAAGCAGATTTGTGGCTGTTGGGGGCTGAGGCAGGAGTGCATGGGAAGTGATTGTTAATGGATATGGGGTTACTTTTGGGGAATGCAAATACTGTGGAATTAGTGGTGAAGATTGCACAATCTTGTGAATATACTAAAACTACTGGACTGTATACTTTTAAAGGGTGAATTTTATGACATGTGAATTATATCTCAATAAGAAAGTTTTAGGTACAAAACACTGTTCTCAGCGCTTAAGTGGGATGCTGAAATGTTGGCTCTGGTTCTTGGAAACCATCAAACTAATGTGCCTTAATGATCTAATAAGCTCCTGTTTCCTCTTTATCATATACTTCTCCCCCAAGAAAAGCAGCTTGTAAGGGTAGTCCTCTAATGCAAGCCTACAGGATTCTAAAAGTCTTTACCACCACTGTCTTCCAGGCAGGATTGGCTTCAGGGGCCAGTCACCTGTGTCGGTCCCACAAGACCTTTTTCTCGGGAAGGCCTCAGGCTTACAAGCGCCCTGCTCTTGGTCTAATGCTCTCCTACGGCCATCTTGAAATTCTTAATTTTTTAACAAGAAGCTCTCCATTTTCATTTTGCACTGGGCTCCACAAATTATGCAGGCAGTCCTGCACACAGGAGAGAAGAAAAACCGAGTGAGTAAATCGAGGCTTTGGAGGGGGTTCCCTGACTGCCACAAAAGTGAAACTCTTGAGATACAAATAATCACTCCTAATTTTCTACAGTGTCACAGACCAGAAACCTAACCAACCCTTGTGATAGACTCCCAGACCAGAAACATACTCCTTAAAGATGCAAAGGCAGAAGAGTCTCCAAAGCCATTCACTAATATCATTACTCATGTTTAGCCAAAGGAAATAAAACCAAAAGGAAAGCATATGACAACCCTACCTCACTGTGCTCACAGGTGAGATCATGGATCCTGTCAGAGACCTACCAGATGCAAAAAGTAAGGGAGCCTAAGAACCAGTTCAGGAATTCTCACAAATCTGAGCAGGAAGTGAATTATGACATGTCAGAAGTCACAGGATGGAGGAAATAGAAGAGAGAACTATAAAGCAGTGTTAATAATTTGGACTAAATGTTTAGAGTCCAGTTTTGAGGTCAGGATTGGATAAAGAGAGTATTGTAATAAAATTTGCTTTTAGACTCCCTAAAAATAATAGACTTTTGTATCTTTGGTTTCATGTCCTTTATCGTTTTCAAATTGAGCTTTCCCCAGGGGTGCCTAGGTGTCTCAGTTGTTTCAGTATCTGAGTCTTGATTTTGGCTCAATTCATGATTCTAGGGTTGTGGGATTGAGCCCCACATTGGGCTCCACACTAAGTATAGAACCTGCTTAAGATTCTCTCTCTCTCCCTCTGCCTCTCTCCCCCACTTGCGTACTCTCTCTCTAAAATATAAATAAATAAATAAATAAATAAATAAATAAATAAATAAACTTTCTGCAGGTGCCCAGTCCTCTACTGTGCTAAGCACTTTACACGCATTATCTCATTTAAATACCCAGGATTTCATAACTGAGGCAATCTTGTCTCTCCGTTTTACAGATGAGGAAATTGGAGCACTAATGGGTGAAACGATTTGACCAATGTCAAACCGTGGTGACATATAAGATTAGGGCTGGTTCCTCACCAGTCTCACACTCTCCTGTAGCCTGTAAGAGAATTAGGTTTGTTTTAGCAGAAATATAAAGGGAACAAAATAGTTCTTGCCATAAGAATTAAAAGGGAACACCCTAAGGAAATTAGGATTAGGTTTTATGACATAATGATAGGTGAGAATGAGAATACAGAGGGAAAGAAAGAGACTCCCCTTCATCACCTGTCCCCAAGCCTAGTAGATGATGGGGCCATCATCAATTATCATCTCTATTTTAAAGTTAAAGAAACTGATTACAGAGAAGTTAAGTGATTTTTCACTGTCACACACATGGTATATTGTGGAATGGAGCCTTGAACCCAGGCAACTGGAGCCCTAACCCCAATGCTACACTTAGATCAAGTTAACACTTCACTCAAGGGAAATGGTGAGTTGGGTGTGTAAGGAGAAACAGCCGGATCACCTGTGTGACCAGCTTCTTAGGTTGGAGCAGCTCATACAATACCTCAGGTCATCCCAGGGTTATATAAAAATCGACTCCTAAAAAGGCTTGAGTTGGCTGACAGTATAAAATGTTTTCTGTGCTTCTGATGCAAGGTAAAATTTGATTTACAATAATAGGCACAGAATGATCATGTTTATACTTGCCACCTGGCATTTTATTATTATTCCCCTGAATAACAGTGAAAAGGGTTTTGTAACCCCAAGGTAACAGGCTCCGTAAGAAGGAAAGGGGGTGAGATTTAGCAGCAGCTGCCATCATAAATCAGTGTGTGGCTGTTTCTCTCAGAGCTCCAGGCTCAACTCCTGGCTGTCGTAAACTTATAACGGGAAGCCCCATGAGAATTTATGTAACGAGGGGAAGACTCGTTTTCCTTCCTGCAAGAACCTTTCTGAAGCAAGGCAAGAATTAGGTTGATTAGATTCTGTGTGAAGAAAGAAAACCAAACCAATGGTTTAGAGGAAGGGAAAATGTGGGTCAACTTCAGCTACTTCCCTTGCCAAAAAAAATTGACCTTGTAAATAGAGAAGAACATGCTGAATTCCACCGAATAAATGAGTAACTGGATGACCAAATAAGCTAATGAATGAGTGTGATCCAGGCTTCCCCCAGGGTGGTTCTGTCAGTGTGAAAACAGTTCGATACTGGAGTCACCCAGAAATGCTGAATACATAACAAGGCCAATCAACACAGTCAGCTTCTGAATATTCATGCACAGACGATGCTTCTAGTCAATAGGTTTGATTTTTGTGTGCATTGATAGATTTTAAAATTCACCATGTAAATCACAATTCTAAAGAAGGAGGAGAAGGCGAAGAGTAAGGGGCAGGGGAAGAAGATGGGGAAGAGGAAGAAGAAGAGAATGAAGAAGAGGATGAAGAAGAAGGAAGAGGAAGAGAAGGGCGAGGAGAGAAAACAGAAAAATAGAAGAGAAACTTGCGTTGAGACTGTATATTACTTCTGAGTAGGATTGCCAGGTAAAAATACACTAAAAATATTGTCATCATTTATCTAAAATTCAAATGTATCTGGGCACCTTGGGTTTTTTTAAGCTGACATCCTGTTTCTGGGCTAAGAACCCTATGGAGAAGAGAAGGTTGAGAACGGTATCTAGGGACATGTCCACACCTGGGAGGCAGAAGGAGGGAAAACCAAGGACAGAATCAAAGAAACAGACAGAAGAGTCTGTGGAAAGACACGGAGACAGCCAGCCATGCACACAGCTTCTGCCGAGTAGTGACACAGGCCTGGGGGAGAGCTGTGGACCAGGAGGACTGCTTAGTAAGAAAGGCCTGAAGGCTCTAGGATTTGGCTCTTACAAAGTCGCGAGTGCTTCTAAGGAGTTCTAAATCAGTGGTTCTCAATGAGATTGGGGTGGAGGTGGGGTACATGTCAGAGTGTCTTGTATATCAGAATTAAAATCTACAGGCTAGAAGTAGCCCACTTTCCCTTTGAGGTTGGGGGAGAGAGACAAAACATATGTGTAACCCTTATCAACTCAGAATTTATGTGCTCCAGTTGTGGTTACTAAAGCTAATAAACTGTAATCAATTTAAGTCTTTTCTTGCCTTTTGCTTGAAAATCCTGAAGGAGACCCACGGCTCACAACAACTCATTCACAAGTCCTCATGTTCAAGTTACTACCTTCCTTCACAGCACCCCCTCCATCATTTCCTCAGCCTGCACTAACCCCCCTCTCCTATTTTCCTTTTATTATGTAGATCAATTAAGCCTCTCTTTCCAGAAAAAAAGCTCCAATCAATTTCCCCAACTCTGTCCCAAATGAAAGTTGAAGACTTTTTGAAGGGAGGGTAGAGGGAATGGAGTTGGCAGTTATAAAATTCTCTGTGGCAGGGTGGGACAGGGAAACGTATGACTGTTCTTGCCCTGTCTCTGGAATTCAGAAAAGTGATTCTGACATCTGGCCCCTTTTGAGAGCTACCTCTCTTAACCAAGACAATCAAGACACAAAGCTTTTTCATTCCTTGCAATGTTCTATTTCTTGGCAAATTTCCCCCTACAAAGTATATCTTTCTTTCTACACTGGGCCCAGAAAGAGGTGCCATTGTGTGGGAGTGGACATCTGTCATCTGTCCCAACAAAGACCACAAAATGCCATGTCAGGAGCCAGAGACTCAGAACATCTACCTGAGTCTTCCCATCCAGATGCCTGGCCAGACTGGCTCTAATTTCAACAAGGTCTTGCTGAAAAAAAGAGGCTGACCTTGGGTGGTGCTGTCACCTCCCAACGGGAATGATCCGAGGAGGACGAAGCTTCTGAGCTTCACCAAGTGGCCTTGTGATGGTGACTATGGCAGCTGCTAGGCAGATTCTTAAGGAGCCCTGAGCATGAGAAGTCAGACAAACAGCACCTTCATAGCATGGAGCAGGATCCAAGCCTTCATCCAGCTGAGCTGGGGGTCCCCCAAGCGTCAGAGTCCCACCTTGCTGATCTGACTCCTCAACTTTCCTCAGGACACCAGGTGTTTTGAAAACATCCTGACCCCACCCCTCCCACTTTGTCCCCCAGCCCCTCCCCATGGCCAAGGGCCCAGGTGTGAATGACCTCAACGCTGGTGGTGAGCAAGACTTTCAAACACCAGCCCCAATGCTGCCCTGTTTAAAAAAGTATTTCAGACTTGAGGGAGGACATCTTTAGCTTTCGCAATCCTATTTCAGAGTTCTTGTATGACTTCAAACCAGTTTTCAAAACACAGAGCGATGCGGGCTCTCCAGAAAAAGTGCATCCACCTCTTGACATGTGGATACTGAAGAACAACTGATCCCCACAGCCAGAAAGGAGGAGAGAAAATCACTAAGTGGGGATCTCATTCCCGGAGATAATCACCTTCAAAAAGCCTGATACCTTGTTTGCTGGCTTTGGATTCTTACAGGGTTGTCTCAGCTTTGTGCCTCCAGTGTGAATAAAACAAACAACCACCAGAAAAACCATCTGTGAGGTCTCAATCCAAGCTCTCTTGTGACCTGTGAGACCACCTTCTGCATCCGTGGTAGAGCCAAAGCAACACACGCATGCAGAGCATAGATACAACAATGTCCGTCCAAGAATGTAAATGTTAACACAGGAAAAATAGTGAATTCCATGATTCCTCCGGTGGGCCCTGGGTGACATTAGGTTTCTCCTGAAAGGAAGCGATTATCTGCGTGTGGAAGCTCCTTACATTGTGTCTCATGCAGCACGGGTCTAGAGCTGTGGATGTTCATGAACTCTAGCCACCCACCTCTCTGCCTCTGTACCTTCTTCTCTTGCCTTTGACCACCAGATGGCATTCTGGAAACATTCTCAGCACGAGTTTTCTGCATCAAAGCTCCCTGCATCACTTCCAACTGCCTTCCCCCTCTCCCTCTTCTGTTGTCTTCCAGTCCATCTTCCAGAGTGCAGCCCAAGGGGCTTTCTAGAGGTCCAGGCTGCGTGATCTTGGGCAAGTTAGGTGACCCTCGGTGCTCAGCTTCTTTACCCTGATGACCCTGGTATGAGGGTGGCACAGAAGGATGTAGGTAAAGCCCTCAGGACAAGGCCTGGCCTATAGCTACTGTCCTCATCATCCTTCTCAGAGCCATTCACAATCTCCCTTGCGACCTTCAGGATAAGGTCCAAATTCTTAGCATGGGACCCCAGGCCCTCCAGGATGTGGCAGCCCCTCTAATGTCCCTGGACCACCTTCTTCCTCCCCTTTCTATAAGGAGCCAGCTCACTCACCTCTAGCCTTTGTTCACTCAGCTCCCCCTGCATGTTTTGTCTTTCCCTTCCTCACTCACCCTCCTCTGGCTAACTCCTCTATGTTTTCAGGATTCGGCCCAGTGCCCTCCATGAGGGAGCCTCCCCTGCTCCCCAGGCCCAAATGCAGAGCCACCGGACCCACTTCTTCCCTTTTCCCCACACTCTCCTTAGACTGCAAGCTCCTTGTGGGTCACTCTGTCTTGCTAGCTGCCTTGCACATGATAGGACAAATGAGGGCCAAGAAGTGAAGGTCGCCACACAGGCTGTCACCCAGGGGCAGGGAGCACAGGACACATCTGTGAACACGGGGCCTGTCTGGCTCCCGCTAATGCACAGGCGGCATGGCCCACGCCTGAGCTGAGGAAGCCCTGGAAAGTGAACTTTCCTGGCCAAGGAGGCAGAGAAGACAGTAAAAGGACAGATGCGAGGCCATCTTCACCATTTACATTGGAGGCATAAAACCTGGAAAATAATACAAGCTACAATAACAGTCCCAATGAGTGCCCTCCCTGTGTCCTTATAGCTATCATCTCGTTGGATCCTATCAAAACCTCATTAGGTGGGTGACAGCTACATTCTATAGAGAAGGAAACTGAGGCCCAGAGAGGTTAAGTGACTTTTACAATGTCACCAAGCTTGTGAGTGGTCTATCTCTAGGGACACACTGTAGGCGATGGCCCCATGCATTCAGGCCCTTGCTGTGTGTGGTTTAACAAGTGACATGTACAGGAAACCTCCAAGAGTGGAACACGGACAGGGTTTGGGAAAGAAAAGACGAAGAGAAGGGAGAAGCACAGATGGCTCTAAGGCCACGGAGCTCCCTCAGCTGTCCCTGTCCTACAGGCCAACAGGACCTGATGAAGGTCCCCTGTGTCCCAATGGGCCCTTCCAGCTTCAAGGACTCAGCTGCAAACACCCACCTAAAGGAAGCTGGCCTTAAATTCCCATCTCTTCAAATGCTTTTCAAACCTCTAGACTCAGCCCGAGGCAAAGTATAAGACCAGGAGGGTGCTGGGGGCAGCAAGTGACCCTGGGCCTCACCACTGCGAGGAGGTGAATGGGGGAGGGCACACCTGAACACATCCACATCCTTGTGCGATTTGGGGGTGGGGAAGAGTACTGTTCATGGGACTCTGTCACAAACAGGAGTGCCGAGAGAAGAATCAGGGGAAGGGAAGGATAAGGAGAGGAAGGCGTGGGAGAGAGTAAAGTATAAAAATCTCCGAGGCAGGGGAGCAGGAGGCTGGGGATTCCCCCAGACAGGGACTCGGGCAGACCAGATGCAGAAAACAATGGGCCGCCAGGCTGGGGAGCAGGAAGGGAAGGGGGAGGAAGCCACGTGGTCAGGTCAGAGAGATTCTCGCCTTCAGGAGCCAAGGCCATGGGCACCCTCCTGGGTTTGTGTGGGCAGGGACTGCCCCAGGGCCAGTGAGAGAGCCAGAGCTAAAAGGTGGGGCCAGTGACTCAGTTCTCAACACCCACTGCTCCCAAAACTTCATTGCTTGTGACTCTGAACCAGGGCTCGGCCCTTCATGCATCATTTCATTTCGTCTTCACAGTTTCCTGCTGTGAGCGATACTGTTCTTATTCTCATACACACTTTAAAGATGAAGTGGAGGAGGCCCAGAGAGGTTAAGTGACTTGTCCCACATGGCCCAGCTGGTAAATTGAAGAGTCAGGATTTGAACCCAGGCAGTTTGGCTCTGTGACTCTCTTAATCACAGTTGCTTCCCACAAGACAAAAATGGCTGATCTGGGCAGAACCAAGACTTCAAGGTAGATGAGTGTAAGGAAAAGACCAAATGGGAGAGGAACAATGGGGATATAAAGGAAACAAAGAGAGAGCCGAGGAAAGGAGAGACACAGGGCCGCATGACATGGCCAAGAGGGGTGTCTGGGGCAGGCGGGGGCTTGGCCTTTCTGCCCACTTGCTTGCACAGTAGCCTTTCCCTCGGTGGCTGCCTTGTGTGGATAGCACCTTTCCATCGGCCTGTCCTGGGACTCCCATCCTCCTCAGCCACAGGCCACTCGATGGTGGGGAAACACTCTTTCTCTAATTGGCATTGAAACACAGCCCTCCCTTTTCCTGTAGGTGGGGTTTCCATAGGAAAAAGCTGCTTCTCCGTTTCCCCAGCCCAGCAACTGTTTGGAAGTCAGATCCCCACATCCTGCTTTACTGGGTCAAGTCCCTCTTGGACCGGCTCTTTCTATCATTTACTGAAGGGGACCAACGGGTGCCTCTGTGCGGGGTCTCCCTTAGCAACTTCACTTCATCGGTGCCTCGACCTCAGATCTCTTCAGATGAAGATGGCCTTGCCTGGGAATCCTGCTACTTCCATCATCATCTAATAATGGGACGAGGCTGTGACAGCAGATCTGGGAGCAGGAGAAAGGGGCCAATCAAGCCCCCCAGGAAACACTGGAGGACTTGCCTACCTTTTGAAGAACTCTAGTGGTTTCTGAGTCTAGCCCACTCTGGCGGTAAGCATGATACGACTTCTGCCACTTCTGCTGGGGCTTTTGGGGCCAGGTGGCTTCTTGTTCCTTCCAGGGGATTGTCAGGAGGTGGCCACTCTCACTGTGAGATACCAAGTGTCAGAAGAAGTGCCGTCTGGCACAGTGATAGGCAAGCTGTCGCGGGAACTGGGTTGGGAGGAGAGGCATGGGCAAACGACAGCTGCCTTCCAGGTCTTGCAGCTGCCTCAGGCGCTCCCCATCCGGGTGGATCCTGAGGACGGCCTGCTTAGCACAGGGAGGCGGCTAGACCGAGAGCAGCTTTGCCGGCAGCAGGATCCCTGCTTGGTTTCCTTTGATGTGCTTGCCACAGGGGATTTGGCTCTGATCCACGTGGAGATCCAGGTGCTGGACATCAATGACCATGAGCCACAGTTTCCCAAAGGTGAGCAGGAGCTGGAAATCTCTGAGAGTGCCTCTCTGCGCACCCGGATCCCCTTGGACAGAGCTCTCGACCCAGACACTGGCCCCAACACCCTGCACTCCTACACGCTGTCTCCCAGCGAGCACTTTGCCTTGGATGTCATTGTGGGGCCTGATGAGACTAAACATGCAGAACTTGTGGTGGTGAAGGAGCTAGACCGGGAAATCCACTCATTTTTTGATCTGGTGCTAACTGCCTATGACAGTGGGAACCCCCCAAAGTCAGGCACCAGCTTGGTCAAGGTCAATGTCCTGGACTCCAATGATAACAGCCCTGTGTTTGCTGAGAGCTCACTGGCACTAGAAATCCAGGAAGATGCTGCCCCTGGTACTCTCCTCATAAACTTGACTGCCACGGATCCTGATCAAGGCCCCAATGGAGAGGTGGAGTTCTTTCTCAGCAGGCATGTACCTCCAGAGGTGCTAGATACCTTCAGTATTGATGCAAAGACGGGCCAGGTGATTCTGCGTCAACACCTAGACTACGAGAAGAATCCTGCCTATGAGGTGGATGTCCAGGCAAGGGACTTGGGTCCAAATCCCATACCAGCCCATTGCAAAGTACTCATCAAGGTTCTGGATGTCAATGACAATGCCCCAAGCATCCACATTACATGGGCCTCCCAGCCATCACTGGTGTCAGAAGCTCTTCCAAAGGACAGTTTCATTGCTCTCATCATGGCAAATGACTTGGACTCAGGAAATAATGGTCTGGTCCACTGTTGGCTGAGCCAAGAACTGGGCCACTTCAGACTAAAAAGGACCAATGGCAACACATACATGCTACTAACCAACACCACACTGGACAGAGAGCAGTGGCCTAAATATACCCTCACTCTGTTGGCTCAAGACCAAGGACCCCAGCCCTTATCGGCCAGGAAACAGCTCAGCATTCACATCAGTGATGCCAATGACAATGCACCTGTGTTTGAGAAGAGCAGGTATGAGGTCTCCACTCGGGAGAACAACCTACCTTCTCTTCACCTCATTACCATCAAGGCTCATGACGCAGACTTGGGCATTAATGGAAAAATCTCATACCGTATCCAGGAATCCCCAGTTTCTCACTTGGTAGCTATTGACTCAGACACAGGAGAGGTCACCGCGAAGAGGTCACTGGACTATGAACAGATGGCTAGTTTTGAGTTCCGTGTGATCGCAGAGGACAGGGGGCAGCCTCAACTTGCATCCAGCGTCTCTGTGTGGGTCAGTCTCTTGGATGTCAATGATAATGCCCCAGAAGTGATTCATCCTGTCCTCATTGATGGAAAAGCCAGCCTCTCAGTGCTCGTAAATGCCTCCACAGGCCACCTTCTGGTACCCATTGAAACTCCTAACGGCTTAGGTCCAGTGGGTACTGATCCAACACCACTGACAACCCACAGTTCCCGGCCGTTCCTTCTGACAACCATTGTAGCAAGAGATGCAGACTCAGGCGCAAATGGAGAGCTCCTCTACAGTATTAGGAGTGGGAATGAAGCCCATCTCTTTGTCCTCAACCACCACCTGGGCCAGTTGTTCATCAACGTCACCAATGCCAGTAATCTCATTGGGAGTGAGTGGGAGCTGGAGATAGTAGTAGAAGACCGTGGCAGCCCCTCCTTGCAGACCCGAGCCCTCTTGAGGGTCTTGTTTGTCACCAGTGTGGACCACTTGAGGGACAAGGCCCGTGAGCCTGGGACCCTGAGCACATCAGTGCTGACAGTGATTTGCCTGGTTGTACTGCTGGCCATCTTTGGGTTGATCTTGGCTCTGATCATGTCCATCTGCCGGACGGAGAAGAAGGACAATGGGGCGTACAATTGTCGGGAGGCTGAGTCTACCTATCGCCACCAGCCCAAGAGGCCGCAGAAACACATTCAGAAGGCAGACATCCACCTTGTGCCTGTGCTCAGGGGTCAGGTGGATGAGCCCGGCGAAGTTGGGCAGCCCCACAAGGACACAGGCAAGGAGGGGATGATGGAGGCAGGCTGGGACCCCTGCTTGCAGGCCCCCTTTCACCTCACTCCAACCTTGTACAGGACCCTACGTAACCAAGGCAACCAGGGAGCACTGGCTGAGAGCCGAGAGGTCCTGCAGGACACTGTCAACCTCCTTTTCAACCATCCCAGGCAGAGGAATGCCTCCAGGGAGAACCTGAACCTTCCTGAATCCCAGCCTGTGATGGGCCAGCCACGCTCAAGGCCCATGAAGGCTATGGGCAGCCCCGCAGGGAGGCTGCCAGGAGATGCAGGCAGTGAGGAGGCTTCATTGAGTCCACCGGCCTCCTCTGCAACCTTGAGGCGGCAGCGGAATCTCAATGGCAAAGTGACCCCTGAGAAAGAGTCGAGTCCCCGTCAGATCCTGCGGAGCCTGGTCCGGCTATCTGTGGCTGCCTTTGCAGAGCGGAACCCTGTAGAGGAACTCACAATGGATTCTCCTCCTGTTCAGGTATCTTGGGTGTGGGCAGCTCTTTCTGTGGTCACCCCTGGACTACCTGACATTCATCACATTCACTCCTTGGGCTCACTACGGACTTTACGGTACATTGGATGCAGTGGGTCAGGGCATAGCTCTGAGGTCAACAGAATTTAGCTGTGTGATCCTGGGTAACTTACTTTCTATCTCTGAGCCTTTGTCTCCCTATCTGTAGAGCACAGATGATGGTAAGAGCATGTGCCCTGAAGAGTTGTCCTGGGGACTTAATCAGTTCTTATAAAAGCACTTACTTGGGGTCTGTCAAGTAGACACACAGCAAAAGGCACGCTTGAGAATACATGCTTTGGGTTAACCCTGCCTAGGTTCAAATCCTGGCTCCACCTCTTCTGAGCTGAGAACCAAAGGAACATTACTCAGCTTCTCTGTTGAAGATGTCTATGTTAATTGTACCCATCTCCTAAATTTGCTTGAAGATGAAATTAGTGCACTTAAAGCCTAGAATAATGTCCAGCACATAGTCAGCCCTCAGTAAATGGCTACAATTACTTCTGCAAAAGTTCTTCATCTCTTCTTATCTGGGCAGCCTCCCCATGAAGCAGGCCAGCGTGGGCATCATTGCCCCTGGGCTCAGAGGCTGCATTTAACTGGCCTAAGACTAGACTTTGCTGTCTAGGCCTACAGAATGTGGCAGTAGAAACAATCTCAGGACTTGGGAGTCTGGCAGATCTGGGTTTTAATTTCAGCATCGCCACTTAGTAGCTGGGCAACCTTGGGCAAGTCTGTCAATATCAGAGCCTCCCTTTCTTCATCTATTAAATGGCAGTTATGACACCAAACTTACCCTGTGTCTACCTCCCAGGGGTTGAGGATTAAATGGGATAATGAAGGACAAAGTATCTAGTGACCAGGGATTTGCTAGGCAAAAATGGGAAATCTCTTGCAGAGACTGTGCTTTATCTCACACCCATATCTGTTCCTCTCCACTTCAGACAACTTTCTCTGTGCCAGGTTGCCCACTCAAGGCACACTTCTGCCTTGGCCAGGCCATTGGCTCAGGTTTCCTGCGGAGCAAGGACACAGCTTCCTTCCCCTACACCCTCCCCAGGAAGCCACCTGGAGAGAGCCCGGCTGCTCTCTTAGGAGTCTTGCCCTGGGACCTATGTAGCCGCAAATGTTGTCCAGAGCCATTCATTCATTCATCAAATGCTTACTGAAGGAGCTTTTTGAGCTGTGCTAGTTGTTGAACAGAGGTAGCAGAGAGTAAGCACTGCGATTGAACCCATTGGGGGATGGAAAGAAGGGTGCCCAACGGGGATCAACCTGAGGGTAAGAGGCAGCTTGCTTCATACTCAGGTCTTTCCAGCAGCAAAGTGCCAGAGCAGAGTCAGATGTGGGGTCAAATTGTAGCCTGTCCCCTAACTGCTCTGGAACCCCTGTGAACCTCATGTGCCACATCTGCAAAATGGGTGTAATGGTATCTCATGTCTAGGGTTATTGTAAGAATTAAATGAGATTATACACCATCCCTACAGTTTTTAAGTGCTTGTCATAAGATCTATTAATAAATGAATTACAGGGGTACCTGGCTGGCTCCATTGGTGGAGCATGCGATTCTTGATCTTGGGGTCGTGGGTGTGAGCCCCATGTTGAATAGAGAGATTACTTTAAAAAAAAGGAAATTAATGAATTCTATATCTTCACTCATTTAGTTCTTATAACTGCAACCACCTGGAGCTCATTATTATTCCCTTTTGGTGGTTAAGGAAACTGAGACTCAAAATGCTGAATTTCCCAAGGCCATCCAGATGGAACTGGAGCAGGGGCAGCTTTAGGATTTGAATCCAAGTCTGACTGATTCCAGAGTCCGCGCCCTAACAATGAAGTGACTCTGAATCTCAGCACTATGTTCAGGCTGCAGCAGTCAGGGACCGTCCCCGGAACATCAGCTAACGCTCAGAAGAGTGGCAGGTGCCTTAGGAGGGCTTCTGGGCCTTGGCAGGGAGGTGGGATCTGCCCTGAGGCAGGCAATTGGACCCTGACTCACCTGAGTCACAGTGAGACCCCAGTCCTTACCACCCCCTCTTCCAACTGTCCTCTGCGGTTGGCACTTTCTAGCTGGAGCTGCGCAGAGAGAAAGAGTGGGCCTTCTCAGGGAAAAGTGGGGGTAGGCCCAGGAGTCAGAGGCAGTGTTTCTAGGAGTAATAACCCTTACTCCTCACATTCTCTGGGCATTTAAAATTTTCAAACCACTGGATTAATCCTGACAACCTGGCAAAGAAGGCTGGATGGGTATTTCCAGCTCCAACTTAGAAATGAGGAAACTGAGGTCTGAGTATGTCTATAAACCTGCCTAACATTACACATACTAGAAATGACCTTGAACTAGAACTCAGCCTCCCAAGACTTAGTCTGTTGCCTTCTCCTTCACAAGACCCTGCAGGGTCTGGCGCTTACATCTCCCTCACCCTCTGCCCCATTGTCCACCCTTTCTGAACCTCTACCATCTCCTCTGGCCCCTTGTAGCTCACAGTACCTTCTGTTCTCATTCGTACTCTTGTTTAAGGAATGAGTGAATGAATGAATGAATGAATGAATGAATGAATGAATGATACCTTTTGCTTTTTCCCCAGCAGAGTCTTGCATCAGGCTCACCCAAATTGGCTGAGGGTTCGAATACTGCTGAAGGCATGGAAATAACACCTTCAGATAATCCTCATCAAAGTAATAACGAATTTATGGTCAGGAAATGCCTTTTTCACCCTGATCCCACAGATTGCAGCGGGAGCAGGTTACTTAGCATGAGAATGAGGGGATGGGCCCAGGGGGTCCACATTCTCTCCCTCAGACACCCAGGTCCTGTGGTTACAGGACAAAACAAGGAACCTGACTGCACAGGTCCCTGCCTCCGTCACTGGTCACCATCCCCCTTCTGATCACACAAACATCTGAAGCTGGAGGAAAGACTATAAAAAGAAAGCGCCGGCATTGAGGGAAACATCCGGCAAGGAAGTGTGCTGGGTCGGAATTGTGTGGAGTCAACAGATTTTTCCTGTCTTGCAGCAAATCTCGCAGCTGCTGTCCTTGCTGCATCAGGGCCAATTCCAGCCCAAACCAAACCACCGGGGAAATAAGTACTTGGCCAAGCCCAGCGGCGGCAGGTAAGCAGCACATGTGTCCACAGGCTTCTTGAGCCCCCCACCGGCTCATGTGCACCCCTGCGGCCTCCGTGATCTGAGGAAGGGTGAGCACGGCCCAGACAGTGGCCCCCTGGAAGAGCAGCGGGCAGCAACCATCCCCCCATCCCAGGCAGCATGGTCCTGGAGCAACTGCATTTATAGTATTTATAGGACCCAGAGTCTCTAAGGAAATGACTTCATCCCTGAGGCTCTGACTATCTATCCCCTGATTGCAGAGGTGCTCGGCTCTGGGCTTTAAATGTGTAACTTTCGGCTTTCTTTCTCTTGACCCTTAAACATAATATGAGGGCTCCCTGGCTAGGGACATGGGTGTGTGGATATGTTCTTTCAGGCACTCCTAGAATTAAAGAGACCTCAAGGGGACAACTAATATAATTCTTTTTTATTACAGATGTAAAAACTGGGGCTCTAAGTAGTTTGATCCAACCTCACTGTGAGCAAGCCAGATAAATCCTCAGGGCCTCAGTTTCTAATCTGTAAAATGGAGGTCATCACACTTCCTTACAATGATGGGGTCAAGATTTAATGATCAGACTTATTCTAGGCCCATAGCCCAGGGACTGGCACATACTAGGTGCATAAGCAATGCTAAGTCCTTTCCTCCTAAAGTGACTTTGCTCAAGATCACGTAACCAGTGAGTGGCAAAGCTGGGACCCCTTCAGGGCACCTGACTCCAGGTTCGGTGCTCTTGCCTTGACAACTCGTACCTTCTTTTTTGCAAAGACGGTGGGAGGTGGTGTAGAACAGCAGTGAGTACACACACCCCCATAGTCATGTCAGCCTGGATTTGAATTCTTGCTTTAACACTTAATCCGTGGGGCCCTTGGGCAAATGCATGATTTTCACAAGTATTGGTTTTCTCATTTGCCAAATGGGAATGATAACAAGAGAACCCCGTACACATGTGAAAAGTCTGAGGAGAAGGTGCACATACCTTGCAAAAGATTAGGCCTGACTCAGAGTAATTCCTTAATAAACATTAGTGCTTGTCATCATTATTGCAAACTTGTCACCTCCCTGCTGATTGCTTTAAGACAGCAGGAATGCTCACAGGAAAAAAAAAGAAAAGAAAAACAGAAAAGATGCCCAGACCTTAAAGCTCCTCAGGGAGCCTTCCCACCTGCTGGAATGTGGGACCAGCTCTGTCCCGTGTCCCTACACCCCCATACTGAGGCAGTCCCAGGAACTAGCCTCCCCTAGTGGTAGGCAGGGTTTGCAGGAGGGAGAGGCGAGGATGAAGTAAGGTAGAGTCTGAGTGGCTTTCAGATTTCTCACCTCAGCTGCGTCTTTTGCTGACCTGCTCTTCTGGTCTGGGATATGGCCTCAAATAGAGAATACGGAATGGAATATTCAGTCACTTTACCCACAAAGTGTTTATTAAGCACCTACTATGTGCCAAGCCCTGCTTTGAGCACTGGTGAGCAGTGAATGAGGCAGGCAAAAATCTCTGCCCTCACTGGAGCTCATACTCGGATGGAGGTGGAGGGATAGATGGATGGATGGGTGACTGCACTGTCTTACCCAAAATTACTCCGCTACTACTTTGGGCCAGGCATTGGGAAGGAATGGGAGACAATGGTGAATAATGATATCATTACTATCATCGTTAACAATGAATGCATGATATCAATGCATTCATTGTTAATTCTATTTGCTGAGTGCTTACAAGGTGCCAGGCACTGTACTAGTTGCTTTACATACAATGTCTCATTTTACCCTCACATGCCCTTTGAGGTGGGGGTTATTTATTATCCCCATTTTACAGAAGAGGCAGCAGACTCAGAGTAGTAACAGGAGGCCTGGGACCAAGTAGCCCAGGTTCATCTGACTCTGAAGGCTGGGCTGTGTATCCACTCCTTACGCAAAAGGAATGAAAGCTGGCATGAATAGAAGAATGTTCGTGAACAGGAATGAATGAATCTGTGTGTGAATCTCCTCACTCACTGTGCTTCCTTTCCAGGAACACAGTCCCAGACACAGATGGCCCAGATGCCAGGGCCGGTAGCCAGGCAGAACCAGACCAGGAGGAAGGGCACCTGGGTCCTGAAGAGGACCTCTCTGTGAAGCAGCTGCTAGAAGAAGAGCTGTCAAACCTGTTGGACCCCAACACAGGTATGAAACTCCCCAGGATCACTCTGACCTTGCTTCTGCCTCCACGGTCACCTAGCAAGTCTTCCACGGGAGAACAGAGACATTCTGTTGCTGAGCGGGAATATCAGCAACGTTTTACTTTCCCTAAAGCTTCAGGCATTCCTCATTTGTTTAAAGACCAGATTCTACTTTGATTATTCATTTTAAAAATCATAATAATAGTAAATGAGCTCTTGGTGTATGCCAGGTACTGGGGAGCGTCTCATACACATTATCGCAGTTAATCTTTCAGTCTTTGGAGGCAGACGTTTTGAGCTCCAATTTAGAGATAGGCAAACTGAGGCCCAGAGAGGCACCGCAGCCTGCCTAGAGTCACTGAGCTCATCAGTGACTGAAAGGGAGCCAACCTGGGCCTGCCTGCCATTAAGGAGACCTCCCTTACTTCCTAAACCACCCATTCATGTTTCTTTCGTGGGTTTAAATATCCTTCGACCCTGAGAAATGAGACAACTCTTTAATGTGTTAACATTTCTAATGTTAACAAAAACCATATTTTCTAAAGAAACAGTTTTGACAGTAAGTACATAATCTGATGCCAGCCGCATATTGGTTAGCCTCCTTTAGGTAACATAGCATACCTCCGTCCATCCCTACGCTATGGTTTTCTGTTTCTGTAGTTAATAGTTTGTTTCCAACTGGACATATCCTATGTGCTCCATTTGGCTGTAAACACACTGAAGGCCTGGCAAGGACTATAGCTAACAGGGGCACCTGGGTAGCTCAGTCGGTTGAGTGTTGGACTTCAGCTCAGCTCATCATCTCTCAGTTAGTGGCTTCCAGCCCCAAGTTGCACCTTGCACTGACAGCACAGGGCCTGCTCCGGATTCTCTGTCTCCCTCTCTCTCTGCCCATCCCCTGCCTTGTGTTCTCTCTTTCTTTTTTTTTTTTTTTAATTTTTTTAATGTTTTATTTATTTCTAGGAGAGAGAGAGACAGCGTGAGCAGGGGAGGGCCAGAGAGAGAGGGAGACACAGAATCCGAAGCAGGCTCCAGGCTCTGAGCTGGCTGTCAGCACAGAGCCCGACGCGGGGCTCGAACCCACGAACCGCGAGATCATGACCTAAGCGAAAGTCGGACGCTTAACCGACTAAGCCACCCAGGCGCCCCTCTCTCTTTCAAAATAAACTTAGGGGAGAGGCAACTGTGTAGCTCAGTCAGTTAACAGGTTAAGCATCCAACTTTGGCACAGGTCATGATCTCATGGTTCATGGGTTCGAGCCCCGTGTTGGGCTCTGTGCTGACAGCTCAGAGCCTGGAGCCACTTCGGATTCTGTGTCTCCTTCTCTATCTGTCCCTGTCTTGCTCATGTTCTGTTTCTCTCTCAAAAATAAATAAAAGCAGTTTTACAAATTTAAAAAAAAAAAACATAGGAGAGCTTTCTGTGCACTGGTTCCTGTTCTGTGTTCCTCATGAGAAAATCTTACAACATAGGAACTTTTCATTGTCACCATTTCATAAAGGAAAAAACTGAGGGGCAAGGGTGTTTAATAATTTCCCAAGGTTGTGCAGAAAATGGTTACTAACACTGGCAATGTGGCTCTAAATTAAAATTAAGGAAAATTAAATCTAATTAAAATTAAGTCAAATGAAAACTTCACTTCTTCAGTCATACTAGCCACATTTCAAGCGCTCACTAGCCACATGTGGTCAGTGGACACTGCTTTGGACAGCACACATATAGAAAGTTTTGTAGGACAGCATTGTCTAGAATCCACAACTGTGAGGTCCAATATGGTAGCCACCAGTCACTTTTGAAAAAGGCTAGTCAGAATCAAGATGGGATATATGAGGGCCCATACCTAGCTCAGTGGGAAGAGCATGCAACTCTTGATCTTGGGGTTGAGTTTGAGCCCCATTTTGGGCACAGAGATTACTTAAAAAAGAAAAAAGAATCTTAAAAAAAAAAAAAAGAATCAGACATCTTAAAAAACAAAACAAAACAAAACAAAAACCTGGAGCACCGGAGCTGGCTCAGTCAGTAGAGCATTTAACTCTTGATCTGGTGGTGGTAACTTCTAGTCCTATGCTGGGCATAGGGCTTGCTTAAAAATAAATAAATGAATGAGTGAATGAATAAATAAATAAATAAAATGTATTTTAAAAGTGTAACTTATTGTTTTTAAAAAAGGATGTGAGGGGCACCTGGGTGGCTCAGTCAGTTAAGCATCCAACTTCAGCTCAGGTCATGATCTCACATTCTGTGCATTGGAGCCCCACGTCGGGCTCTGCGCTGACAGCCAGCTCAGAGCCTGGAGCCTGTTTCAGATTCTGTGTCTCCCTCTCTCTCTGACCCTCCCCTGCCTACATTGTCTCTCTCTCTCTCTCTCTCAGAAATAAATTTTTAAAAAAAAATTTTTTTAATTTAAAAATTTTAAAAAACGATGTGATAAACATAAAAAACACACTTCAGATTTTGAAGACTTAGCATGAAAAAAATGGAAAGTATCTCATTAATTTAAAAAATATTCATTTCATGATAAAATGATGATATTCATTATGAAATGCTTTACAAATTAATTTCACCTTTTCTTTCTACTTTTTTAACATGGCTCCTGGAAAATGTTAAATGACCTCTATCACATTAATCTCCACTGGCCAGCTCTGGGCCGGAACCTGTGGGCTCCGTGGCCACACGGTCCTGCTTCTCCACAGCCCAGAGGGCAAAGAGCACAGGGGTGTTGTAAGAAGTAAGGGGGTGATGAGGGCAGCAAGGATAGCCTGTGCTGCTCACAGGGTGGGGCTGTGAAGGGGCTACTGGTGAGCTCGCTGACCCCAGAGGTCTTGGGTGCATCTGTCTGATTATATGATAAGGGCAATATTTTACTGGTTGCGTGAGCTCGCTGAATGCTCCCGGCAACCTGACGAGATGAGTCCTACCACTTTATGAGAGAAAAAGGAGGCCCAGAGAGGTTAAGCAATTTTCCCAAGGTCACACTATTCATAAATGGCAGAGGTGGGAAATCAAACCCAGGCCAGCCCAGAGCCCACCTACCTTGGGGTGGATTCACCATTGCTTTTCAGCCATTCTCATACACTCCAGTCATTTTCTCATTCCAAGCCTCATTCCTTCGGAAGCTCTCTGACCCTTGCACAAAGACCTGATTCTGTAACACCAAACGAGTTTCAACCTTATTACCAAAGTCTCAGGGAACTAAGGTTTACATTTCCCAAATGCCCAGGGTTAATATTTATGTTCACTGAGTCATTCAAGGAATGCTCACTAAGTCCCAGGTGTGGGCTGGACCAGTGGGGAAGAGGCCTGACCCTGACAAGGCAAGACTGAGACTCATTTATCAATACAAACAGTGATTAGCTGTATTTTGGAATAACTTTTCCAAATTACAAAAGTAATATTTGGTTAAGGCAGGAAAATGTAGGCAAACAAAAAGAGAATAAATCACTTCTGCCCAGGGGTAACTCCAGTTAACATTTTGACATATCTTCTTCCAGTCTTTTATTATATGCGTAGATCCTAAAGCAGCTCACCTTAAGCAAACATTAAATACACACTGAAGTGGATGTTGTACTTTTTTTTTTTTTTTTAAACACAGTTACTTAACCATAAGACTTCTACCTTTTTTCCTTTGGCTTGGCCTCTACCATCGGGCCCAGGGCTAGCTTTCTTTTTTTTAAGTTTTCATTATTTTTAAGAGAGACAGAGACAGCGTGAGCAGGGGAGGGGCAGAGAGAGAGAGAATCCCAAGCTTCGGCACAGAGCCCGATGCAGGGCTTGAACACACGAAACTGCAAGGTCATGACCTGAGCCCAAACCAAGAATCTGACACTTAACTGGCTGAGCCACCCAGGTGCCCCTAGGGTTAGCTTTTTGTGATAGTATTTTTGTTGAAGACATAGGAAAAGGAAAAGCATGATGGTGGCATTAGGGATCTAGGGGACAGTTTTTCACTGCCCCTGTCCCTTTCCTGGCATAGCCGTTCGGCAGACAGCCCTTTCCCAGCCTGCCTCGAGGCCAAGGGTTTCCTGCCGCTTGAGAAGTAAAGTTTGAGGAGTTTAGGGCATGGTGACGGTACAGACCTTAGCAGGCCTGGGGATTCCAGAGGCCTCAGGTGGGCACCCAGAGCACCCAGGGGGAAGCGGGGCCAGCTCCTCAGAGAGTGGGCAGGGTGGTGTGGTCATAGGAGGCTTTGAGGTCATCAGCTTTGGTGTCAAACCTTGGTTTGGTTGCCTAGTAGATGTGTGATTCAACTTGTTGGAACGTGAGTTTCCTCACCCATAAAATGGGATAGCACTCTTAACTTCAAAGGTGTGTGCAGAGGTTAAATGAGGGAACTATATAAATTGCTTGGCAGGAAAGAACTTAAGTGGTCACTATTATTATGAACACAGGCAGATGGTAGAACCAAGCCAGGAACTCCAGCCTTGGCTGAGAAAAGGGAGGTTTCCCTGCCGCTCCCCCTCCCCCCACGCTATTCCTCACCTACTAGTGCCTGAGGGAGTGAGGGTCTTGGCTGAACCAGAATAGACGGCAGGCACCTAGCCTGAAACACACCAGGACCCGGAAGTTCTTCAGAAAAGGGCCCATTTCTAATTCAAGGTCTTCTTCCTCCTCCTGCCTCCTCCCCACTCAGCTCGTGTGTGTACTTCAGTCGGCAGCCTTCCTGCCCAGCAAGCCTCCCCGTCAGGGCCTCTTCCTTCCAGTCCCGCTCTGGCCTCCCCCTCTGGCCTCCCTGTCTGTCCCCTGCCATTTCCCTTCCCTCCTTTGTCTGTCGCCCTTGCCCCGCCCACAGCCCCACCCCGGCGGGCCCGGCGCTTCCCTGGGCCCAGGCCTCACTGCGTCGCCTCCTTCTCGTACAGGCCTGGCCCTGGACCGGCTGAGTGTCCCCGATCCGGCCTGGATGGCGAGGCTCTCTTTGCCCCTCACCACAAACTACCGTGACAACGTGTTCTCACCAGACACTCCGGCCTTGGAGGAGCCGCGGACCTTCCAGACGTTCGGCAAGGCGTCGGGGCCTGAGCTGAGCCTGACAGGCACGCGGCTGGCCAGCACCTTCGTCTCGGAGATGAGCTCGCTGTTGGAAATGCTGCTCGAACAACGCTCCAGCGTGCCCGTGGAGGCCGCCTCCGAGGTGCTGCGGAGGCTCTCTGTCTGCGGGAGGACCCTCAGTCTGGACCTGGCCACCAGCGGGGCCTCGGGCACGGAAGGCCAGGGGGGCCCAGGTGGCAAGAAGGGGGCCGAGGGCAGGACTGGCAGCAGCAGCAGCAGCAGCAGCAGCAGCAGGGGGCTGTGGATCCAGGAACCGGGCATGCTAGGGAGCCCAGGCGCTAAGGATCCTGGGACACGAGCCACTTTCGAAAATCTTTGAATTCACTGTTGGGAGGAGGCCCGAGAACTTTCGGGTGACCTATGCTGCCCCACAGAGGAGGCAGGGGCGCCACGACTAATAGCTGGCTGACCAAAGCAGCCCCTTGTGAGGGGCTGGCTCTGCCTGTGAATTTTCTGGAGGACAGAGCCATTTGTGGCTGAAATGAGTGTTTGCTGGCAAAACACATGTAGAGCACAGAGGGTCAGTCCTCCTGCGGAACGGATGCCAAGGAGTGTCATAAGCAGGAAAGGATGGCCTCATTGCATAGTTGGAGGGGGGTGCTGGTCCTGGGGTGCCAGGCAAAGCTCTCTGACCTACTAATAAAGGAAAAGCACTGGCTCATTCTCCTGTTTGCACCTGTCAAGAGGGGAGGGAAGGGTAGCAGAATGAGGGGTCCTTGTCGCCCATTCCCTGGCAAGATGATATGCTGGACCTGGACAGGAATAGGGCGCGTTGGTACACAGCGTTAGGTACATGATGATGAACGTGTACTCTTGACCCCACTTCCCTATTGCTACATTATCAAATAATCTGCTTCTCAGCTGGAAAATTAGGGCTAAGAAAAGCATGACTATTTATAGAGCTCTTTGTGAGCCAGTAAAGCCCCAGGCTTTTCAGGAGGATTTAGTTTAATTTCCCAACAACCTTGGGACAGAGGTGTTATTATCCCCATTTCACAGACAAGGATGTGAGGCTTGGAGAAGCAGAGTGTCTTGCCCAAGATCAAGAGTAGAGGCAGAAGCAAGGTTTGAACTAGCCTTGCCAACACCAAAACCTACGCCCTCCACTTTGACACAACACTGCCAGCCACGGAAAGGAAAGGAAAAGGACCCACAGCTGAGCTCCTGTCAGGCGTGGACTTATCTGAGCTCCTCTCATGAAACACTGTTGAAAAGAACATTTCCAAACCTGCTCAGGCTTCCACGGCCCTGCACTTCCGAGCACGGAACAAGAGGGACTTGGATCTAATCTGACACGGGCCTGGGCCTCTGCAGGCTCCTGGCTTTTCCCAGCGATTAGCCCTTTAGGTACAGAAGTCATCTTTGCAGACCCACCGTTCATGGGTAAATCTTCCTCTGTCACAGCAGGTTTGGGGCCGTGATTTAGGCCCTAGAGAACAGCGTATGAACTGGGTCTATGAAATCAATACTGACAGCAGCAAAACATCCAGGGCAGAGGGAGCAAAGAAATAGCAAATATTTTTCCAAGTCTCAGCCTTAGAATTTTCCTGGAAATTTCCAAGCAGTCATTCAGCTAACCATTCAGGCTCTTAGTAGCATGAGGCTCTCCTGGACACTGCAGGCAAAAATTCCCTTCTGTGCTCCTCCTTTCGTTCTCTATTTGAGGCCAGTACTCATGTTCATTGTCCCCAGTAATGGGCCAATCATACTCCCGACCAGGGACAATGAAAGCTATATATACTCGGAATCCAATGTGGCACCATTATCCAGTTATTCCATATTACAGATAAGGAAAATGAGACCCCCAAAAGTTAAGTGCTTGAAGAGCAGGGTCTCTGGGTCTGTGTCGCCTCACTTCAGGCCCAAGTGATCTCCTTACAAGATCTGTGATTTTTAAGCCGTTGGGTTCCCAAAGTGAACGAGAGAGGCCAGGGGAAACTAAGCAGACAAGGTCTCCAGCCTGGCTCACCAGGTGACTGGCACAAACACTAGATGCAGACTTAACTTGTTGAATGAATGAGTGAATTTCAGAGTTCCCTTTTATCTGGATTGGAGCTCCAGATGAGACGTCATTAGAAAGAAAGAAAGAAAAAGACTTTCATTATGGGAAATCAAAACTCTGAAAACCACAGAACTCGAGTAAACAATGCTAACCGCCATTTCCCACCCATACTAGTGGATTTTGGATACAGAGCTGACCTTGGGAGGGCGGAGAAAAGAAGAGATTGGGGAAATGCCGACCTAAGAAACCTGGAGCCAAATTAATTAATTAAAAAGAAAGCTGGAACGGTGGCTGGCCATTGGCTCACTGGATGTCCTTGATCACTGCTTCATTCGAGTTCAGAAATCCCTAGTCTGCAGTTCTTGGACCTCGAGAATACTAGGCAAAGCCTCATGTATAGGTGATTTTCTAGACAGAAGATGCAAAGTCCTTGTCAGATTCTCAAGGAAACAAGTGACCTATGAAAGGTTACACTGCACCTGGTCTGAGTCACTCCCTAAACCTCCACAAACACAGGCAAGTTTACTCAGAAGGAGCCAGAACATTTCATAGCCAAGAAAAATGCAAGACACTTGTGATTTGTGCAAAGCCACACGGCAGCCTTGTGGCGGCTGGGACCCGGATCAGGAATTTGTGTGATGTTCTTTCTAATATACCAACGGTTCTTAACCTGGAGTCCATGGCTGGGCTTCAAGATCTATGAGTCTGCTGAAGTGCATGCAAAATTGAGGGGATGCACACTTTTCTATGGGAGGAAGTCAGTGCTCTTGCCACATTTTCAAAGGGGTCCGTGGCCTCAATAAGATTAAGGACCACTGAGATCCTCTCTGTTGGTCCTTGGCTCTGCCTTCTCCACAGACCCTGAAGAATTCACGGGTAGGGCTGTTTCTGTTCTGAGGCAACCGATCTCTGGCTGGAGTGGGGAGGTATGTAACTGCTCTCGTCTGCACCATGCGGCCGCTTCCTAGCATGGGAACACCCAGCACTTTCCCAGTAACAGGCTGAGAGTGACACAGTGTGTATGGTGACAGAACTGAGCGTGCTGAGCAGGAAGGTCACAGAAACTTCTTCGCATCTGCCAAGATGTCAAAGCTGAGACTTCGGACATGCTCAGAACAGTTTTCACCAAGATGGGCTCAGTCCCCTGGGATATCAAGGGAGCAGGCAAGCCAGCGAGCACTCAGTTAAATGTCGTCTTAATTTGGAAAGCGCAGAGGGACATTTTTTTTTTTTTTTTTTTATCAACAGTCAGCCGGTTCTCCAGCACGAGGAGTGCAACGCAGTGCTCTCTCGGAGCCTGGGGGCAGCTCAGAGATTGACAGGCAGCCTCCTTGTCTGTCACCCAACTTCAGCTTGGCAGCTCACTGACCCTACCTCTCCTCTGGCTGAAACAAGAGTGAGATGGCAACCACCACCCATGGGACTCTGGAGAGAACCAAATCCCAAAAGGAAGACAGGAGAGGGAGGGAGGTGTTTCAGCACGGGCTCGGCCTGGCACATAGTATGCACCTAGAAAATAGGTCAGCCTTTTCCAGCTCCTACTAAGTATGGAGTATGATGTAATGGGGCAGGGGAGGATGGAGGCATGATCCGAAACATTCATTCAACAAACGCCTTGCATTTACTGAGTGATTACCAGGTGTCAGAAGTAGCACTAGAAAGAGCAGTGGTGGGTATACAGAATCAGGCATTTGACAAATATTTAAAGCACCTACTATGTGCTAGATAGGCTGGTGCAAGGTGCTGGGTGGAGAGGGGGCAATGCATAAAACCACTCATTCTTTCAATAGATATTTATTGCACTTGTAGTAAGTACCCTGCGCTGTATTACCACTGAAGATGTAGTGAATCAAGCAGCCTCATCCGCACTGTGTCAGGCCTCCCTGAAAGCAGCATCTCTGGATAAGCAAAATGAGTCAGCACAGCCTCACACTAAAGTGTCACTGCTGAGGGCACCAGGTCCCAAAACCTGGGTCACCCTGTACCTAACCTAGGCAGGGGCCACTCCCCTGCCTCCCCCTTGTATTTCCTTTCAGGGCACTGATGACGACGACATGAGTCATTAATAATGGAATTGTAATGGCGGAAGCACAGCAGTGCCTGTGGATGAAGGCCCACCCCCTGGGGCTGGAGAGACTACAGTGGCTGGACAGCCAAGGATTTCTGGTCCCTTGACAACATCTCTCTCACGACTCCTCCATCCTCCCTCTCAACAAGGAGAGCTCAAAAATATCCTTTCTCCATGTTTAGCACCCCAAATTGAATCAGGACTTAACTTGTAATGACTGATGGGGAGGGAGAGCTACATCTGGCCATCAACACGGGATGCCACGCTGTCCCAGGGCTATCTGAACTGCCACTCCTTCCCCAGAAGGAATTGGTAACCCAAAATGACAAGAGGAGGGGTGGAGGCTGGGGAGTGGGGTCCCACAGGAGGGCAGGAGATGACATTTTACAGAATGCCCCAGAAGTTTGATTGGCAATCTGTGTGAGGCTGGGCTCTGTGCTCAGCTCAGGCTGGCGAACGTGGGGTTAACCAAGTCCTTGACTGCAGGACTTCTTGTAACCTTAAAGATGCTGATGTGCATTGTAAATCTATAAAAAAGGGATGTCTGGTACAGCGTTTCCCAAACTTATTTGACCACAGAAACTTTTTCTTACAGAGAGATTAGTGCATTGTACAGCTTAAAAACCTGAGCTTTAACCAATGTGCATATCGAGCCCCTAGTAGCATGGGGCCTTGTACTAAGTTCTGAGGATACCAGAACACAAAGACAAGGTCCCAGAGCCCAAGGAGCTGTCTGTGGGAGGCAGCTGCACAAATGTGGGGATGGGAAGGCTAGCGAGCGGGGCAGTTCTGGAAAGGGAGCAGCAGTCAGGGGAGGCGCTAGAGCTGAAAGAAGCTTAGTGCTCCAATGGCGAGAGGAAGGTGCTAGAAAAAAAGTGTGACAAGAGCCACCAGAGGTTGGAGGGGTGCGGCAGCAGAGAAGACAACCTCCACCCACAACTCCTTCCACCTCTGAACTGGCCAAGCTGGGTGGTTTTTCACATTTGAACCTTTACTAGAGGGTTTGGTCCCTCCCAGCCCCCACCCTCAACCACATCATGCTATTGAACTTGGGCTAACATCCAGAAGCCAGGGAATAGCTATTCACAGATTCAGTAATTGGAGTCATTAGTGTTGACTCAGAAATCATTTTTTCCTAAGTCTCTTTCTTGGAGAAGCTTTTAAGACCCTTCAAATTGGTTAATGGAGAGTTTAGAGTGGAGGCTGGAGCCTCTGCTTTCAGCCCCCCCTGCCCCAGCCCCGGTTCTCCCCAACATACTCAAAGGCAAGAGTGATGAGATAATCCAGTATCTATTTTATTAAACTCCCATCCATTTCTGGCACACCCTTCACAAACAAGGATCTTGAAATCTACCCTTTCCGGCTCCAAGGCTCCACTTACTCCCTCACACTGGCAGCATGACAGTAACACACGTAAAGCTAGTGTGAACTGGTGAAACAGAGCACTGGGCCAGGAGTCAGGGGGCCTGGTCATCTCCTGGCTCAGTCTGCCTCCTTGGGCCTAAATGAGCACTGAGGCCCTGTCTGCAGTGGAATGCCCCCCATGAGCTCTGCAGGGCTGAAGGGCAGACACCAGTGCCTTTGGTCTACAACTGAGAAAACAATGTAGTCAGTCAGGTCACTGCTTCTTAAGGTGGCACAGCCAGGCAAATCACAGGGCCAGGACCTGGGTCTTTACACACTTTCTTCTTCTTTACTGTGCTAGGGCAGACGCTTAAGGTTCTTTGGAAAGCTGGGTAGATAACTGGCCTCTGCTTTGGGATTCAAGTTGTAGCTCTCTAAGAAGCCACAGGCTCCGTCTCTAGGGCTGAAGTGAGAAGGTCTGAAAAAGCCAAGCAGATATATTAGGTACGTAGGCAAGAAACTCATTCCTCCCAAATCAGTGATGAAGATGATCCCACCTCCACTGGAGATGAACAAAAGGGAATATTGAAGCTCATCTTGGGAAAGGCCCGACTCAATGTTCCTCAAGTTTTAGCCATTTGTGGAACCACCCTCACGGGTTTGGCCACCTCTCTGGACCTGTGCTTCCTTTTATCCAATTCCACAATGTTTTTCTTTTTTTTTTTATATATATTTTTATTTATTTTTAGGAGAGAGAGAGAGAGACAGCGTGAGCAGGGGAGGGTCAGAGAGAGAGGGAGATACAGACTCTGAAACAGGCTCCAGGCTCTGAGCTGGCAGTCAGCACAGAGCCCGACGCGGGGCCCGAACCCACGAACCGCGAGATCATGACCTAAGCGAAAGTTGGACGCTTAACCGACTAAGCCACCCAGGCGCCCCACAATGTTTTTCTTTAAATGGGTCATTTTTAACATCTGTCAAACTATAATGTGCTAGTCACATTTTTACATTATATATTGTATATACAACTACTAAGATAGAAAATATTAATTTGAGTACCTAAAATCCTCTTGTGAACCACGAGAGGCACATACATCACATGTTGGCAAAAACTCATGTAGTCTAAGCCTAAGGAAACTGAGGCATGGGAGAGAATAGAAAGTGGTTTATTCAAAGTCAGAGGCTATGTTAAGGCTCTGGACCCTTCAGGAGAGTTTTTTTACAGGTCTCTGAATGAATTCCTTCTGTGCACAGAACCAGAAATAACTATGAATGTTTCCACTGCTCATCTGTGAGGCTATCAACTGGGGGAAAGGTCAAAGTCATAGCCATGCACTTGAAACTGCTTGAGAACCTCAGCTCTCACTGGAATGTCCACCTCGGAAAGGGACACTGACACCTGTTTTTGTTGCCATCCAACTTATGTGCCCTCCCCCCCTCAGCACCAGTGACTATGTCTTATCTCACCTTAGCCAAAACCCAGTCTGACGAGACTCCTTTCCAAGGGGTAGTTGTGCGGGTGGAGAGCCCCCCCGGGGCTGGCTCCAAGATGCCCACTTCTACAGAGGAGGCCAAGGTTCCCTGTGCTCGAGGCGTGTGGGAGGCGTGAGGCTCCCACCAGCAGACTGTTGAGGCTGCAGAGGGAGGGGCTGGAGAAGGACTTCAATCCTGTAACTGCCAAGTCGCTGGGCCCCAGGGCTGTGAGGAGAGGTGAGAGCGACTCTTACTCATACTGTGGGCTCCTACTTTGGAGCAAGGACTTCTTAAAGGGCTTGTGTGCCCCTGGCGTTGTTAACCCTGGCCAGCCCAAGTGACTCATGAGGGAGCAGGGTTCTCGGAGCCCTAGAAGGGTAATTCAGGGCACTGAGGCAAGCTCAGGATACAGTCTCTCCTAAAAACTTCTCAGAGAAGCTACCATTTATGCAACAACCACTGTATGCCAGGTTGTGCTAAGCCCTCTAGAACCGAACAGGCAAGGTACCTGTAGTACCCTCATTTTCAGAAGTGAAGAACCGAAGACTCAAAGACACAGAGTTCGAGTTCAGTGACAGAGTAGGGTTGTTAAGGCTCAGGTGTGTCTGACTCAAAAAGCTGTGCTCTTATCCATCACTGGGGTAGGAAATGACATGGGCACCAGGGACTACTGCCACCTCCTTCTCTGTCATAGGGCACTGGGCTCAGGGAAGGGAACCTGTTGGCTCTGACATGCACCTTTACCCACTGCCTCCATGGAAAAGAGGGTCTGCAACCTTTCCCGAGCTGGTTCATTGCCCAGAGCCGCTGACTGCTGGTAACATCTCACAGCCTCTCCCAGATTCCTCTGCACACCAAGGCCCTTCTCATAGCAAATTCCCAAGTGGTACCTGCTCTGTGAGTCCTAGAAGGGAAAACAGACAGACATACAGGTATGCACACATGCAGGAGAGAAGAAATGTAATGCTAAGGCAGGAGGAAGGTGGGGCACTTGGGCAAGCTGGGGCTTCATCCATCCAAGTTCAAGGTCCAGTCCGAGCCCTCCCTGTACCAACATATCTCAAGTATGAAAAGGCAGAGGCCCAGTGTGTGCCCCACACAGAGGAGATGGGGATCCCCCTGCCCAGTGAGATTTGAGTGGCAGCGTGGCAGCCTCTCGCTGAGGCTGGTGCTCAAGGCAGGCACAAGTGAAGGCCATGGGGAACGACCAGCCCAACTGTGGGGAGCCTGGGAGTCAGGAGCTTGGAGCCAGGGTAGAGGCAAGGCTTCTCGAAGGCCCCATATGCCTTTCTGAATGTCTGCCCAGGGGCTGCAAAACATACACTACAGCAAGTATCCCTCCTTTGAGAGGTTCAAAGTCTAATAATCCCTTTACCCAAAGTGCTGGATCCTCTCTCCTCTTACTAAAAACTATGATCATTACAGTAGCAGGTAGAGCTTAAGAGCATAACCTATAGAGCCAGACCGTCTGGGTTCCAACCTTGGCTCTACCACCTGCCAGCTATGTAACCTCAGGCGTATTATTGTACGCCTCCGTGCCTCAGTGTCCTCATCTATAAAGTGGGAAATAATAATAACACCTACCTGATTGAATTGTTATGAAAATTACTTGTTAATACATTAAAAGTGCTTACTGTTATTATTTTTTTCGTATTATTTTAGTTGCCCACACCATTAATTTCTCTCTCTTCACTGGAATGTGACCATTATATTCAAGTGCCCAACTTAAAAAAAAATATTCTGTTGATTCCCAGCCATGGTCCCATCTCTCTTCTAATTTCTAGAATCACATTTCTGGAGAGAGTTTCTGTAACATGCAGGCCAAAGTCTATGTAATAAATACAGTGGACTCATGGCCGTAGACAAGCTTAGAACACAGCTCAGGACATTCATGAGGCCAAAACAGCCACCCTGCGACTCTGCTCAGTACAGACCTATAAAGATACATTATTCTGGGGTGGGTGAATGTGAGGACTGCACCCAACACCCTGTGTGCACTTCTCCCAGCGTGCTGACCAAAGCAGGCCAAGGTGCCCTCGGGCAGGTCTAGCACACGAGAAGGTGAGACACACTCAGCCCGAGATAGAGCCGGGACTCTATCAAGGAAGGCAGAGGCAGTACTGGTTGGTGACATTGGTCCCCTTCTGAAAGCTACAGGTTACTAAAGATAACAGAGTAAAAACAAAAAAGTATTCTGATGCCCAAAGGTCCAATCAGGTATCACTGTGTTGGCCAGAAAACACCTAGAACCAGCAGCCCCAATGCAGGGAAATTGTAGGATGTGCACACGGCTTGCTTTAATCCAGTATATATTATTCCTGCTCCTTCAGGATGCAGCACCCAAAAAATTCCTGCTCAAGCACATGTGAGGAATACAGCAAACCACAGATGCCGTTTTGGTGATTCACACTGAGGTGAAGCTCCGAAATCTCCTGCACTGAAGACACCTGTTTAACGCAGTATTTTCCAAACCCATCTGACCATGTTTTCCCTCCTCTTACTTACGAACACCCCCATGAAACTAATACTCTGGGGAACAAACTCTAGCTCTTGCAGCCTGAATGCCAATGCCCCCAGGCACCTGCCACCCCCGAAACTGCTCGGTGTCTTCTGACTTCCCCAACTGCACGGCTCGTGAGGGTGCACCTTCCCCGTGCACAGCTGACCAAGTGCTTGCACACCTGCTACCTCAGTTGCAGTCTGCTCCTCATAACAACACCTCTGTGAAGCAATCGACAGGCAAGGCAGTCATTACTATCCCAGTTTTTGAGACTAGGGAAACAAGGAGTGACCCGCCAAGTAGTAGGCTGGTAAAGGTGGCAACTGGCTGTGCGGTGACACAGACCTTGCTCTTGAGCATGTCGTCATTTCTGTGGTGCCAAGACCTCACCCACAGCTGATTTTAAACTACCGGCAGCTCTCATAGACTGCTGTGGGCCGGCTCCAGGGCCCCACCAGAACTGCCCAAGGGTCACAGAGCAAGTCAGCAACGGTTAAGACCTGAGGCTGGCCCAGTGTTCCTGTCAACCATCTCCTATGCTCAGTAGGAGCCTGGTACCAGTTCCAAGATCCCCTCTTTCATCAGACTCGATCCCCAACATGCCTGGACACTGGCAAGCCCATACCCCATTGTTGGCTGCAAGCCAAAGGTATTTCACAGCTCTCTGCTCATCCAGGTGTGGCTCCTTGGTGAAAAGCACCCCGAGGAAAGCTTGAGCCTGTGGTTCAGGAGGAAGGAAAAAGGCATCTCGGTCAGTTCCAGGCCCTGCGTGCTCCAGGAGCCCAGAAGAGATCCCCTCACCCCCACCCCTACCCCGGGCACTCACCTCTCTCAAGCCCGAGTGTGCAGCCTGCTTCAGCATGGACACCGCCCTCTGGCGCTCAGGGCCCCATGTGGAGGCTGGGCCTTGCAGCAGGCACCTGGCGTAGCGGTACTGAGCCAGGCGGTGGCCCTGGCTGGCAGCCAGCTGGTAAGAAAGGACTGCCTGGGACAAAGGGACAGACACCCAGTCAACCGGTACCCCTGCAAGCCAGCCTTCTCTTTGGGTGAACTTTGTAAAAATTATTTTAATTAAATAATACATCATCAGTACAGATTCATCAGAAAATACAGAGAAGCCAAAGTTTCAAAATACAGATAAACCAAAAATAGAAACATAAAATCCCAAAAACATCCTGCCTCCTAAAGATCATTCTCTGTTCACCCTTTAGTTTATAGCTTTGCAAATTTCTTCTCACATATACATGTATTTACGCATGTAGACATATACGTACACACACACATTTATGTGTGTGTGTGTGTGTGTGTGCGCGCGCGCGCGCGCACACAGGGAGAAATGAGAGAGAGAACGCCCACAGTTTTGTAACCTATTTTTCCACTTAACAATACACCACTAATGTCCTTCCCTGCCAATATAGATCTACTGCATCGTTTTTTAAATCTTTATTTTGAGAGACCAGGGCAGGAACAGACAGAGAAGGAAGGAGAGAATCCCAGGCAGGCTCTGTGCTGTCAGAGCCTGGTACAGGGCTCGAGCCCACGACCTGAGCTGACCTGAAGATCATGACCTGAGCTGACTCAACAGACTGAGCCACCCAGCTGCCCCTGGTGCATCATTTTTAAGTCCCACATGGATATTACTACCAACTTACTATTGAAGAACTTTAAGTTGCTTTCCTTTTTTGCCATCATATACAATTCTAAGAAGTACATTCTTGTATATAACATCTTTGGGTAGTTATCCTACTTTTTTAGAATGAATAATCCATTCATCAAGGTAAAGTTCTAGGTCCTGAGAATACAGCTGGCAAGAAAAAAGACTAGGTCCCTGGCCTCCTTCTGAATCGAAATCCCTAGAAGTTAGGAGCTTCTTTCTTCTTTTTCCCTCACTGCTGGGAGAGAGGAGGTGAACTCTCCCTAAGCCCCACCCGCTGCTCATTTCTGGAGGTCAACTCTGGGCAGGGCAGCTCAGAAGACAGGCCTGGGGACAAAGAGAAGGTGCAGTACCTTGCCAAGGTCCCTGGGGGTGCCTCTGCCATGCTCGTGACACAAGCCCACATTGTACTGTGCTTTGCTGTAGCCACGGTCTGCTGCTTTCTGGAAGTAAGAAAAGGCCGCCATGTAGTTCCCATTCCTCATGTTTTCTGTCCCTGTAAGAAAGCACAGGGCATAAACACTACTTTCTCTGTGAACCTTCCCCCATCCTTGGCCAGATTCTCATAAGCTGCTTCCTTTCTTTTCTGTGCTACACACTCTGCATGTTTGCAGCCTCCGAGTATTTCACTGGTTTGTCAGAGACATCAGTGGCTTCTGTCTTCCTATATAACATCCGCCTCGTGGTACCAGCACCCCGATTTTCCCTTAGGAGCAGCCCTCCGCTTCCCCACCCAGGGCTGTCAATCATTGTGCTATGCTCTTCCCAACCAGTAAGTCCCTCGCTCAGGAATCTGGATCTGGATCTGGTTGAGGCAGGAGAGAAAATAGCTTTCGCAGGTTTATCGTGACAGCAAAACTCTGAAGACACTGTCCCTGTTATTGCCCCCTGGATCCCAGGACCTTCCCAATTCCTGTTCTGTTGGAGCCTTCCCAGTGGATTCCTTCTGTGCTTAAGTTAGCCAGAGTGGGTTTAGGCTGCTTGTAAGGAACTAAATCTTACTGGTAACAGCTGGTCCTGTTAACCCTGCTATAGGAGGAAACCGTGAGAGAGAAAGGAAGACAGCTGTGACGTGAACTCAGGTGTGTCCGACAGCAAAGCCCATGTTCCGTTTTATCATCCGAACAAACTGAGCAGACAAAAAACACAGACGGGGCTGGGCACGGCCAAGTCCCAACTCAAACCTCTGCTCAAGCTCTCTCTCCTCCCTGGACTATCTTTCTGCCTCTACCATCAGGCTCCCCCATCCTGCTTCTGCTCTGGAAGCTTCAGACCACACTCAGGCTTCAAACGCTCTTTTGGATTTTACTTAATATACAAGCCGTTTTCTATGAACTAAACTGTTTCCAGAGTACAGCCCTGTCTCCTCAATTAGACTGCAAAATCCTGGAGGCAGAAGCAGAAAAAGAATGTAGAAGAAATAACTCTGCATAGGGTGAAAGCTCTATACAAATGCAAAATATGATGACGCCTTGTGCTCCCTTTGTGTTCTGCCACACTGCTTAGCATTGCTGAATAAATGAATATATGAATGAAGGGATGGGCAAGAAAATTCTCAGAAGAGACTGCCGGTCCATCAAAATCACAAAAAGCTAATGAGGTAGAAGCCAGGTTCCATTCAGCCGGCAGTGAATTAAAGTTACCTCCCTGCTGCCTGAAAACTCACTGCCCAGGATTCACAGAGCCCTCTGTCCTTGAGAAGACTCAAGAGGGCAAAGGATCCCACCCTGTCCCCATTCTCCACACACTGGCTCCCCAGTCAGCCTCTCTTCTCTGTCCCCTCTGCCTCTAACCAAGCCACCATGTGCTGTGGCTTTGCTGTGCCATCAGTAACACCTCCAACCCAGTCTCCTGTTTCCTCCGGCACCCCTGCACTCCACGTTTGTCCACACAACAGCCAGAGAAATCCGAAAAGGTAAATGAGATCATGTGACTGCCCCTCTTCCTGTTCCACCGTAAAACCCTCCAATGGCTTCTGATCTCGCTTAGAAAATCCACACTTCACAGTGGCTCAGAAGGTCTTGCCTGACCTGGCCCATCCCTGCATCTCTCTTTCTACTCTCCTGGTGATCTCTAAGTTCTAGCCACACTCAGCTTTCTTTGATTCCTTTCACAAGCAAAACTCAGTACTGCCTCAGGACCTTTGTACTTGCTATTCTCCCTGTTTGGAAAAGCTCTTTCTCTAGATAGAAACAAGACTGGCTTTTTTTTGTCAGTCAGGTCTTGGCGCAGAGTTCTTCCCATCAGTGAGGACTTCCAGATCAAAAGCTGCTCCTTCCCTGAGTCACTGACACATTCCCCTATTTACAATTCTCTGTAACATTTACCATCATCAGAAATTCTTTTTTGTTTGGCAATGTTTTATTCTTCTCCCCCTCAACTCACATGTCAGCTCCATGACAGTAAGAACTCTGTGTCATGAATCCCTGTATCCCTGACACCTAAAATAGGGCCTCGCAAAAGCTGAATGCCTAACAGCTTTGCACTGAATGAATCCCACCTTCTCATGCATCTGCCCACTGCACTCCGACAGATGCTGTTGGCAGTCTGAGTCGCTGCATTAAAAGGCCCAAAACTTAAGCCAAGTCACTGTAGAGAACAAAACAAATGGTGGAGGGGCATCTAGAATCTCCAGATGTGGGTAAGAGATTCCTGTCTGTGCACTTGAGAGCCTGCTCCAGATCTTAGGAGTCTGTTCTTGCCTCAACGTGTCAGAAAATGCAAGGCATCCTCCCAGATTTATCTTCTCCTTCTTACACAGTAACAATGTTCAGGTAAGGTCATGGTCATTCAGCTAAAGACTACATTTCCCAATCTCCTCTGTGACTAGGTGTGGCCATAGGCCTACATCCTGGACATTGATTTGTGCAACTCTGTAGGTGGGGAAGGAGTGGTCCTTTGGTTTTCCCACCTATCCTCTTCCAGAAAGAAAGCTGCAATAGCCAAACTGGACCTTAAGATGGAAGCCAGTCTTAAGGACGGGCAGAATCATGAGGGTGGGTCCCGGACATCCCGTGCCACCATGCCAGATGTGCTCTACCTACCCAGGGAGAAAATAAATTCTCTCAGTTCAAACCGCCCCCTACCCTTTCCATTTTCCCACCCGCCTGCCTTGATGCAAGGTCGACCCAGTTACCCAGGAAGTTGAAAGCAATGGAAACGCTGAGCTGGAAGAGCTGCTGAATAGAAGTCACAGCCTCCTCGAGGGGAAGAGTTTTTGATTTATCTTGTTCCTGGGGAAGAAAAAGAAAGACTCATCACAGGACAGTTCGCCAGAACTGCGACCTGCCCAGGGGAATGTTATGAGGATCTGGAGGCCACATCTGAACAATACCTGCTTTTGACCGGTGGACTGAGGCTGGTCTGGCTTTGCCCTGGAACTGAAGCTGCTGCTGGCATGCAGGAAGCTGAGATCACCAGGATCTGCAAGGGAAATGGGGGACACCCAGCCACGGTGAAGGGGACAGTGTGGTTTTTCCTTTTCTCCCACTGTGCCGGTCTCCCCAGCCCCTCCGGCCAGCACTACCACCAGGAAACAAACTCATTCCTAAGTGCCCCAGAAAGCGCGGGCCCTCATAGGAATGACAACTCCCTCATCTGGCATATGCAACGACAGCTGTCCATCTGCCCAATCCCTACCCCCTCTACCTCTAGCTGATTCTAGGAGGTAAAAACATACCTTCTTCAGTGAGATCCTGAAGACCAGATGCCCTCAAAGAGCTGTGTGAAGAGAGGTTCTTGGGCTGAGTCGGGGGTTCTTCCTGGCCTAGCCTGGGTTCCCCGAGGCCAGTGTGTCTGGGAGCTGGGCCATGAGCGCTGGGGAGAACGTGCCTGCAAAGGGCTGGAAAGACCCAGTAAGAGCAGTCACATCAGCAGGGGATCAGTTCAGTCTGCTCAGGCTTGACTGAGCGTCCCCTGAGGTTTGGGGGAAGAATGTGGAATCTCCTGAGACACTCCTTCACACACCTCTACCTCCTCCTCCATCACTTCTTTTGCTGGCTTCCCTCTGCAGGGGCCAAGAGGGGCCTACATTTATGTGCATCTCTTGCCCTAGGTATAAATGATTCCTCTGCCTGAATTCTTCCAGTGGCCAGGAGGCATCCACCTTACTCACTGCTGTAGTCCCTACACCTAGCACTCTATTTGATGGTAATATTGATAATGATTATAGTCATAAGAACAAGACCTGGAACTTACCGGGCACTTACTATGTGCCAGGCACTCCTCTAACACTTTGACATGTATTAACTCATTTAATCCTCCCAAGAAACCTATGAGGCAGATTTTATTATTATCCCATTTTATGGGTGAAAAAATTGAGATGAAAGTGACTTGTTCAGAGACACAAGACTAGTATGTACCAGCTCTGGGGCCTGAACTCTGACACTAACTCCAGGGCCTTAACTGCTGGCTGTATCGCCTGTGTGCCATGGTACATAACAGCTTTTCAATGAAGACTCACTTATTAATGAATGACTGACCAGAAAATGACCTGAAGGGTCACAGTGGAAGGGTAAGCAGGAAGCCACACCCAGAATCTAAAGCAGCCTGGATCCCTGTAGGGCTCCCTTCATGGAAGGGGACTGGAGGACACAGGAGGACACTGAGGGGCAGGTGTGGCCCACACCCTGGGTGGGTAGAACTTCCTCACATTCCCCTTCCTCTGACTTCAGATAGGAAAGGCAAGGAGCTGCTGATGGCTCTTTTCCTGAGGTGTGTCCAGAGATGCTTCCTGGCCCAGAGAAACTCCCAGCCTAGCCCTCCTGTCCCCGGGACTGAGAACTCACAGGAGCGCGGATGCCACAAGGGAGACGAGAGGAAATGGTCCAGGGGTCTGCGCCAAGAGCAGTGCTCTGCTTGCCGAGGTCCCGCTGGCAGGGACGACTGGAAGTGGATCTGCCTTGCCAAGTGCAGGGCCAGCACGGCCAGAGTGCCCTGGGAAAGACAGCACAGTGGGGACCCAGCTTTGCACCAGTCACCTCTTTCGGACTCACCCTTCAGCTCACACACCACTTCCTTGAGAAGCCTTTCCTGACTCCTGGCTGAGGCCAACTAGTACCCTCCCAGTGCCCACACCTGCCCTGCAGAGCCTCGATCACACTGGTACTTAAATAATCACCTCAGCAATTATTTAGCTGAGGTCTGTCTCTCCTGTTAGCCTCTAAGCACCATGAGGACAGGTATCATGTCTGCTTTGTTCACCGATGTATCCCTGGAGCCTAGGAAAACGCTAAGATGTAGCGCTAATAAATACGCCCATATATTTATTAAATGCATAATGAGCGAATGAATAAATACAGTCTAGGCTCGCAAAAGGATAATGTGGTAAGTTGGGGCTTGACCACAAATGCAATGACAGGTCAGAGTTCCCCATCAAGTTCATTCTCTTTCTCTGGCCTGGGGTACAACTCTTCCTTTCTCTCTGTCCAAGCCTCCCCACCACAGACACATCCACACATACAGGCTTGTTGAAGGTATCTCTTCGCTGGCAGGTGTGTGGAAGACGTAAGCTAGCTCCTAGCCCAGTGACTGCTTGGTTTTCCCTGTCCCTTCCTGTGCATACCCAAATACATGTCTATTACAACAGGCACTGGGTACACGGGGAAAGATGACAGTCACAGTCTCTGTCCTCATGGAGTTTTTATCTTTGTTGAGGGAGAAAGACAAAATTCATGTACACAGAGAAATAAATATAATAACGACAACTTATGCCAAATGCCAAAAAAGGAACAAATCAGGAGTTCACACAGAACATAAGAGGGAGGTCTCACAGAACAGGGCATTAAGGACAGCCTCTCTTGTAGGGGTGATGCGTGAGCTAAGGCCAGAAGAAAGAGAAAGTGCCAACATGTAAATAACAGGGACGTGTATCCAGGGTCCTGGGACAGCTCGTACCCTTTGGCAGGGACAACAGTGACAGAGCTGATGGACAGCATCAAGACTCCTAGAATCCAGGCCCAGATTCTAGAAGGACTCATTGTAGAATTACTCTAGGGCTCAGAACTTTGACAAAATGGGAAAATGCCCCCCTCTCCAAAGTACGTTATGCCCCTAGACCACAGCACTAGAGAGAAGTGGCCCTACCATGGAGACATTCCAGGCTCCATTCTGCTGATGACGCCAATTTACAGATGAGACAAATGATGCTCAGGGAAGTCAAGTCACTTGCCTAAAGCACATAGCATAAAAGTGATGGGGATGAGATGCAACAGAAACAAGAGTGATGTGTGCAGAACCTGGATAGCAAAGATTCCACCTTGTTGGACCTAGTGTTCACTACTGAGCACCTAACTTTATAGATCAGAGTCAACAAATATTTATTGAGCAACTGTTACAGGCCAGGATCTGTACTAGGTGCTTTTATAAAGCCACACTAAGTATAGCAATCGAGCTATAGAGCATGGTAGCTAAGAGCATGGGCTCCAGAATAAAATCAGTTTCTCTACTTAATAGCTATAGGGCCTTAATATGTTGCCTAAAGTTTCAGAGCCTGAGTTCCCTTATCTATAAAATGGAGATTATATTTCCCTTGCAAGATTTTTATAAGGATTAAACAAGATAATGCATATATACTATTTTACATTAATATGTAAGATGTTGGCTATTTAGTATTATTCATTGTAAGTTTCATCAAGACAAGAATCACATCTACCTTGTTCTCCACTGTTTCATTAGTGCCTAACAAAAATGTCTGGCTCAGAAAAGGTGGTAAACAAATGTTTACTGAAAGAAAGGAGAAATAGGGCAGAAGGGAAGGGGAGCAGCAGTATCTCCCTAAATGTGCTCCTATCTCATGGGTTACTCAAATTTTGAGTGTGGGAACAATGATGCCCTAGCTCTTGTTTCTAAGCTCTATTCCATGGGAGATCTTTCTTACCCACACAGAGGGTCAAGGACAGGACCTGGGAAGCCTTACCCATGAAATGGCATCCCACAAGGTGTTTGGGGAGACACGGGCAGACATCCACTGGAAGGCATCCTTCCATCCATGGGACTTTGGGCCTCTGTTTGGGCCTGGGCCTCGGCCATGGGGGCCTGACCTACATGAAGCAAAAAAGGCTATCAAGCTCCATCCTAAGTGGGAGGGGGGGGGGGATGTCAGGGGAAGAGATGGGTGACAAAATGGTAATATCTCACCTGTCAAAGCTGGGGACAGGGACCAGCAGAGTGGCGGGGGCAGCCTGAGGCCCATCTGGGTTGGTGGACTTTGGAGTCAGCCCGCGGAAGCCGGGTCCCAGCAGACGGGGAAGAGCTGTGTATAATAACAAAGATCAATCATCTCGACATGAACGGCCCAACCATCTCCTCTCTCCCTTGACAGAACCCCACTCCTGGAACGCAGGAATCACTGACATATACCACTGTGTAAGTTCTTAAACAACGACTTAAGTGTGAATCTTTTGCCTAGTACAGTTTCTGAGGTCCCACCCAGAACCAACAAACCAGGATCATCCAGGGCATATTTTGAAAATGCTCCTCCGGTGACTGTGATGTCCTCCCGGGGAAGACAACCACCGTTGTAAAATTACCAGACATTCATCCACAAACTCTCGCTCGATGTTTGGAGCGCCCTGTCTCTAAATCCCGCCTGTTTTCTTTGGTTCCGCTTACTCCACTGGGCCCTACTCACCTTTCCCGGACTCTGAACACCTGCTATTTGACCCCTCCTCCTTTCAGTGGCCCCACCCACCTCCGTGGCCCTAAGCTCCACCCTTTTTTCCCCACGAGACCCACTCACATCTCAAATTCTAACAGCCCCAGCGGACAGGCGCAGCCCCGCCCCTTTGGGCCCCGCCTTTCTTCAGCTTTAACCCTGCCGGCTCAGGCTGCGGCTCCATGCTCTGCCCCGCCCCCTTCCTCCAGTTCCGAGTTTCACCTGCCTCTAGACGCGCGGCTCCGACGCCCCTTACCTCTGCCCAGGAGTCCCGGGAGGCGCCACATGTCGTCGCCAATAGCATGGAGAGTTCGCAGTCCGAAGAGCGAGGCCAGACCTCGGGGCGGAGACTAGAGGGGCCGCTGTCGCGCCCTCCGAATGGCCGAGTCCCGAGGAAGCTCCTAGCCAGCCAATTACAAAGGAGCCCGGCCGGAAGACCCGCGGGGCGCAAAAGGAAGTCGGGGTGTAGGCGTGTTTGGGACCGGTGGGGAGGTGAACTGCGGCGAGGGCGAAGACGTGGGCCCGGCCTCCCCTGGAAGAGGCGTCGCTTGCCGCCCGCAAGAGAGTGGGGAGAACGCGGAGTGACGGGCGGGTGGGGGTGGGATTTCAGGTGGCGAAGCCAAACCGAGTCCGAAACTAGACCGAGGAGAGGCGGGGCTAAGGACGGACTCGATAGCGCGGGACGACCTTGCATACACCGTGCAGACGCGGAAAGGGAACAGTGTTCCCCAGCCCCACTCCTGGACTAGGCGGGAGTAAGCAGGGCCACTGGGCGGAGAGGAGCGCTAGGGTCCGACGAGAGAAGGCCGTAGACCGAGCTTTCCAGTCCTAGGGCCTCGACTAGGAGATTCGGGTCGGGATGAAAAACTACGCAGGCAGCGTTTGGGATTCCGGGCTTCTAGCGCCGGCTCATCTTTTTGTAGCCATGCAGCTAGCCACCTGACGACCTTTTCCCCTGTCTTGGCCTCAGCTTGCGCCAAGACAGGATAAGATGAAGGGATCTCGAGTAGTCCTTCCTGGCGCTACAGTAACAACTTGAGTGGCTTTCGAAATACCTAAGAGGAGACTCCCCGCCCTCGCATACACACACCCACCTGTTCATCAGAGCCCTCATCCTCAGACCCAACCCATGTTCTCTCTGCGTCCTTTTGAGTGGAAGAGAATGGTTCTTCTTTCACCAAACGTAAATCTGTGAAATAAAGGAACTCAAATTCAGATGTAAGACTCTTAGACGTTCTCCTCCTTTCTCCCAGGAAAGCCTACACCTGGGCTAACAGCTGGCCAGGATCACCTCCTTTTAGACCTGGTTTGTGATGGGAGAGTTGTATTTGTTCAGCAGTTTTTGAACCATGTGGCAGCCACATCCTAGCATCTGAGAAGACAGATGAGTAAAGAGCATTTGTGGCGTCCAGGAACACTTGGTCCAGTGTTTTAAGAATGGCCTCTGGAGTGTCACAGTTGCTTTGCATCCTCGCTTTCTTACTTTCTAGCTATGTGTTCTACAGCAGTTAACCACTTTAACCCTCAGCTTCTTCATCCATAAAATAGGAGAAAAAATATCTCATGAAATAATTGTGAGGATTAAATAATACATTTAAATGTTTAGCATAGCCCCTAGCACATAGTAAGAGCCTAATAAATGTTAAGTTGCTGTTAATTGCAGTGACAGAGGCGGTGAGAAGGCAAAAACAATAGACCTGTTCCAATAGCAGCATGAGTACTGGGCTATGGGATACTGAAGAAAGATTCAGAGAAGTCGTTACATTTGAGCTGGATCTTTACATAGGAGTAAGAGTTTCCTAGGCAGAGAAGGGAGAAGCCCACTGCAAGGAGAAAAAACTGAGTAAATAAAGGCCCAGGAGTGCAAATATTGGGAAACTGTTCAGAGATATCCTTGCTTTGGGATTTGGGGCAGGCACCTTTCACATTCCTTGGGTTGCTGCCTCAAAATAACTGATTTGGCTCTGTTCTCTCTCCAGGGACTTAGGCACCTTTCTTTCTGTCAGCTTCTCTGCAGTTCTTTTCATGCCCTGAGGCTTGGCCACATCTAGCTCTTCAGTGAATACTCCCCAACTGTTTGAGCCCTCGCTCTGCTTTTCCCAATTCCTGTAGCACTTAATTTCTTACCACACAATTTAGCAGTAATTATATGTTGTCCTGTGATTTAATTATCCCATTTGTGTAAGTCTAGTCTCCCCAGTTCTTTCCCTCGGGGCAGGGATGGCATTTTCCCATTTTGTGTCCCGCATAGAGCTTGACAGAAACTGTCAAACAATGTCTGTTGACTGGACACCCTTGTGCTGATGATAATTCCAGACAAGAGCACCAGACCCCAATCAGGGATTTATCGATTCGGGTAGGAACGTATTCATTCCATATACAAACATTGAGGGCCCTTCATGTTTGAAGCTAGTTGAAAAACCGTGAAGATGAGGTATCTGTTTCCATGTGTAAAATGACATTATGACATCTCTTGTCCCTAGAAATCTAAACAACTAACCACTGTGTAGCTGGCAAGGACAGCTGGAGACCTCCCTGGCCAGCAGATCACCTGTTCAGTGTTACCCAGAGGAGCGCCATCAGAATGACAACTTTGTTCCCTTGCCTGTGGCTTTGCTAAAGCTCTTGGCCATTCTCTTCTTCAGCTCCCAAGGTTGTGCTCTGGTGTTGGCTTGTGGCCCAGTCAATTTGACCCAATCCTTCCACAGAGATAAGCTGTCTAACTTAACATCAGGAACCTCCTGCCCAGATATCCAGTTCATTACCTTTTGTTGATGACATTGTATACTCATCACAGCAAGTGTTCCAGCCATTTTTTTTGTTGTTGTCTTTATTTTTGGAGAGATTCTTAATTTACATTAATCAAATATATTAGTGCTTCTTCTGTGCTGGAGAATGTCCTGAGTACATACCAATTTTTTAAAAAATGGATATGGCCCCTGCCCTCACAGAGAAAATGGTCTAGCAGGGCAAACACACTCAGTCGACAATTAAAATACAGAATGGTGTCTTAGTTAGTACACCATAACAAATGCTCTGAAATTTAGTGGTTTAAAGCAATGCTGATCTCTCACAGTTCTGTGGATTGACGGCTCAGCTGGACAATTCCGCTGGTCTCACTTCAGGTCTCTCATGAGGTGGCAGTCAGACAGCAGCCGAGCGGCGGCCAGAGTCCTGTGAAGGTGCACCCAGGACACTGGAACGGCTGAGCCTCTTTCTTTCTCCGTATAGTCTCAGGGCCGCTCCAGCTGGGTGGCTGAACTTAAATGGTGCCTCAGGGCTTCTGAATGTACAGAAGTGCAAGCTGCCGGGCTTCTTGAGCTTTGGGCCTGGAACCTGCACCCACACTCTGTTGGCTAAAGCACTTCAAAGGGTCAGCCCACAGTCAGTGCAGAGGGGAAGACAGTTGCCAGGAAGTGTGGGTTTTGGGGGACCAGCAAGACTTTCAGTGGGAAAGGTGCTATGAGAACACCTAGGTATGGAAGTCGGGAAGACTTCCTGGAAGCGATGACATATGATGGAGCCTGAGGGATGAGGTCTGGGATCTAGCCAGATAAAGAAGGGAAGGGGCAACAATTCAGCCAGGAAAAATAGCTGGTGCAAAGCCTCAGAGAGGCAAAGGGAGCACAACTTAAGATCAGTTTGGCTGTAGCTGGTGGGGAGTGGGAGTGCAGGGGAGGGAGTGGCATGGGATAGGGATAGCCCTTTAGTCTGGAGAGATAAATGGGGTCAGGTCATAATGTCTCATAACCCCTCCCCCTAGATGTCTTGGACTCTGTGCTGAGGGCATGGGACACCAAGGAAGGAAGCAAGGGCATGATCAGACCACAGAGATCCTAAAGAGGCTACTGGCTACTGTGTGGGGGTTGGGTTAGAGGGGGTCAGATTTTTATTTCCATCCAGAACCTTCCATCCAGTGATCTCACCTTCACCGAGAAGACTGAGTCATCACCTCAGCACTAATATTAGTTCTTTTTGCTTTTTACTAGTGGGAGTTTTTTGTAAGATTACAAAAAATTTTTTCTTAACATTTATTTTTTAGAGAGACAAAGTGTGCGCACAAGCGTGAGCTAAGGAGAGCCAGAGAGAGGGAGCCAGAGGATCCTAAGTGGGCTCCACGCTGTGAGCGCAGAGCCCAATGCGGGGCTTGATCTCACAACCTTGGGATCATGACCTGAGCCAAATCAAGAGTCAGCTGCCCAACCGACTGAGCCACCCAAGGGCCCTTCAGACTTATTTTTAAGTAATCTCTACATATAGTGTGGGGGTTGAACTCATAACCTCGAGATCAAGCATCACATGCTCTAATTTACCCCTATTAGTGGAAAATTTTGTTATTAGAAATGCAAAGTCCTCTGTACAAGTTTTTTTTCATTTGCTTTTATTTTAAGAAGAACATGTCATAGAACGCCTTCCACCTGATAGGATTTGGACATGAGGTTGGCCAGGTGGTCCAACAGTTTGTACATAAGTGTAAAGTGTGTGCGGGAAGAGCTTGCCTTCCAAGAACAGGAAGCAGGCCAGGCTCAGTGGATTTTACCCCTCAGTTAAGTAATGATCAATTAAAAGAGCCCCTATTCCAGGATAAAAGTCAAACAGCACTAAAAGACTTAAAATTATAAAATCTTTTCCCTCACTCCTCATCTCTAAGATGGGAATGACAACTGCAGCCTTCTCATGAGATAACGATATATAAATTGCCTGGCACATGGTCAGTAAGTGGTGATGAAGAAGGTTCTAACTTGAGAGCCGCTGTGAGGACAGCTGTGGATGTTTAGTTGCACAGTATACAAATAAATGGAAGGCATGAATATGAGTTAGAGGAAATGACAAGAACATAGACTCATTTGGAGAGGTCTGTCTCTTCCCTTTGTTGTAAGGCCAAACTCTGTTTGCTCTTAGTCCCATTCTCTTCCTGTCTCTTCTAGAACCTTGCCTCTATAATTATCCTGACCCTCATGCCAAAGCGTATGTGTCTCTACTAGTTATTTTCTTTCTGCCTATGAAATATACAAGAGCCTTTCCTATCTTGGGATGAAAATCCTTTATTTGATCCTCCTGCCCTTTTCAGCTACCATTCTGTTTCATTCTCCCTACTGCCAGATTTCTTAATTAAATAGCACACATACTGCTTCCCATAACTTCACGACTCTTTGCTTTCAGCTTTGCCTCCCAGCTTCCATCGCTGTTCTTCTGACACAGTTGTCAGTGCGGTCGTCAAAGACCACCTCATTAACTGCCAGTGGGCCATTGCTCGATCAATCTCCTTGGCCCAGAGCACTTGACTCAGTTGACTGTCCATTCCTTAATTCGCACATACAAAACCACCTCATCATTCCACTTCCTTATTTCTGTCAGTTGTATCATTTCCCCAAGCCATTCAGGAAAGAAACCTTGAACTCAGGGTTGGCTCACCTCCCTTCTCTGCCCTCCCCCACGTAAGTTTTGACTTTGATCGCCAATATTAGAAATTCATTAACCTAGTCTTTTGGAAAAATGTTATCAGGATATGGAGGAGTGGAGGGACATTTAATGGACCCCAAAGGCATGATATAGTTGGAACCCGGGAAAGGTCAGGACTGTAGACTTAAGAGTCGATGATGTGAGTCCTCTCTAGCTTTCTTTCTGGATTTCTCATGATCTTCACAGACACCCCAAAGGTGCTAGATACTCCCACATCTACCTAGTCCTCAGGGCCCAGCAAACATCACCATCCTTTGTGTCAGGCCCTTGAATCTGTCTTCCCCCTAGCTTCCCTTCTACTGCATTTCCTGTGTTTGTTTACCTCCTGATAATTTTGTGTCTGCCATTGCCTCTTCCTCCTCCTGAGCCTGAGTCCAAGCATTGCCTATGTTTCATTACTCTGTCCACTGCCCTTTTCTTGAACTCTCTCCTGTGTTGTTGACTCCTAAAGAGAGGAGACTCTAGGGGCATATGGGTGGCTCAGTTGGTTGAGCATCTGACTCTTGGTTTCGTTTCAGGTCATGTTCTCATGGTTCATGGGATAGAGCCCTGCATTGGGCTCCAAAAAGACAGTACAGAGCCTGCTTGGGATTCACTCTCTCCCTCTCTCTCTCTGCCCCTTCCCCGCTCATGCATGCACATGCATGTGTACACGTGCTCGCATGTGCACATGTGCGTGTGCTCTCTCTCTCTCTCTCTCAAAATAAATAAATAAACTTTATATTAAAAAAAAAGAAGAAGAAGGAGAGTGGTTAAGAGTTTGGATTCCAGAGTCCTAATGGCCTGGGTTTGAATCTTCCACCCTTTTCTAGCTGTGTGGACTTGGGAAAGTGACTTGAATTTTTTGAGCCTAAATTCCTCATCTGTGAAATGGGGATACAGGGATAGTACTGGGTACCTTCCTGACAGGGTTGATGTGAGGATTCACTGAGCAATCACATGGAAAATGCTTAGTTAGCACAGTGCCTGGCACACAAAAAGAACTCAATAAATGGCAACAATTATTAGCCTTACCCTTGTTCTTTTTCCTGAGTTCTAGCCTGACATCATCTGCTAGACTTTTCCATTAGATGTCCTGCTGTGACCTCAGACCCTACCTGTCAGAATTCTCTGGATGCTGCTGGAAGATGCAGATTTCTGAGAGCTGGAGGGTGGAGGGGACCTGAACAAAGAAAGGTGGTCTCTTTGAAGGAACCCCCCCCCCCAACCTCAGCCAGGCCTCAGCAGAGAAGATTCTGAGGAATGGTTTCCCTAGAAGCCTCCAAACCCTTTGCTGGCTGACTCTTGGAATCCAGGAGAACAGGCAGGGCTGCCATTAAGAGAGCAAATGAAGGATGTGAATCCAACCTTTAAAAAAAAAAAAAAAAAGCCCCGGGGGCTGGTGAGAGAAGATGTAGCAGGATCAGTGGAGCTTTGAGGTGGGTGTGAGAGGTGAGAACAGCACCCTCAGGGCGCAGAGGCTGGCTTAGGCAGGGGCCTCCCTCCACTGCCTGGGATTTGGCAGCTCAGAAGCCAGAGGCACTCCTGTTTTTAGCTGAGCTTTTGCAGATCTCCTTTGCCACCCTTGTGAACATTCCTCATTAAGCTCAACGTGTGGAGCAGGGTGTACAGCTTTCACCCGCCCTTCAGCCCCTTGCTCCTACCTGCCTCTCTGCTTCTGGGTGGCAGCATTCTACTGCATTCGTGGGCAGTGATGGCATCCTCAGAGCTGTTTGCTCTAAGCCAGAGTGACCCAAGAGGGCAGAGCTCTGACTCTAAAGCAGAATGCACCCCTATGTGAATGCCACTGTTGGAAGGAACTGGTGAAACAGTACAGAAGACTCAAGGTTCCCTCTGGCCTCAGGGTCCCACCAGCCTTGCTGGGTGATTCATAACAAATAGAGGTCCTAGGCCAGTCACTGTTCCAGGGCTTGGGGGTGCAATAGGATGGGCTCCTGGCCTCATGGAGCAAACCGTTCAGGGGGCGGTGGGCATTAAAACGTAACAAAACTATTATACATTCCATCTAGGAGCACTGCTAGCAAGGAGAAGCCCGGCTGCTGTAAGAACAGAGGGCAGAGATTACATTTGGGGGAGGGGAAACTCAGGGAGCGGTTCCAGATGATGCGAAAATTAAATTCAGGCTCAAAGAAAGGACAGGCTGGTTTGAGGTGGAGGGTGGAAAAGAGCCTTCCAAGCAGGTGAAACAGTACATGCAAAGGTCCTGAGGCAGAAGGGGACTAGGCTGTTGGGTGGTTAATGCACCCAGCCAAAGCTCAGTAATGAAAGGGGACAGTGGCCACTTGAAGGCCTCAGAGCTACCAGCATGGGTTATGCAGAGCTTTGCAGGCTATGATGAGAATTTGAGCCTTTATCCTAATGATAATAATGAGCATTCAATTTTATGTGTATGAGTGCTCTGCTAAGTACTTCACATACATTTTCTCATTTTCTCTTCACAAGTCCCCTAGGAGGCTAGTGCTATTATTCCCATTTTATAGATAAGGAAACCTTGGCTCCAGGAAGTAAATTGCTCAAGGTCACGCAGCTGGCATGGCAGAGCTGGGATTTGAACTCGGATATCAGGATCCAACAGCTCTTAATGCCTGCAAGGCCCCCTCTGAGAGCTAAGAGTGGTGGCCTCTGAGCTTAGCTACATGTTCCTCAGGCCTAGCTTCCTCTATCTCCGCACAGCTTGTCCCCGATCCTTCTCCCCAGAAACCCTCGCAGAGGTTTGCTTTGGCCAGAGGAGAAGCGGGCCGCGCCGCGAGTGGTGGCAGCCACGGATTCGCCCCCCGCCCGGCCCTACGGACTCGAGGGGCTGGGGCGCCGGCGCCGCGGAACCGCCAAGCGCGGCCGCAGTGCGGAAGGCGCCGGCGTGCGCGAGCTGGCGGGGCCTGACAGCTGTGAAATCTGGAGGTAACGGACCCCAGAGAGGCGCGGGGTGGCGGGGGATGCGGGGGATGGGGGGTGGGGGTGGGGAGCGCGGCGGGAGGGGCGCGGGGGCGGGGCGGGAGGGGCGCGGGGGCGGGGCGGGAGGGGCGCCCCTCCGCGTCCGGCAGGGGGCTCTGTCTCCCCGGGATCCCCCCGGCCGAGCGCCTCAGCCCCGCCGCCCCGCTCACGTTCCCTCCAGCCTTGAGGGGGAAAACAGCGTTCATTTCTGATTAAAAATGACTATTTTTTAAATGTGCTTCATTCTTTATTTCGTTCTGTCCTCTCCCAGGGCCAGAAAGAGGCGGAAAGCGACACTGAGAATCCATTCCAAACGAGCAGCCAAGAGGAGACGCGGCAGCTCCCAGATGTTGATGTTTTGTTTTTTGACATAAATCTTTGCACTCATATGGGAGTTTTCATTGATTCATGTTCCCATCTGCTGAATTTCCTTTTATTTATTTAATATGGCTTTTTGGGGAAATCTTGCTCCAAAGCTCTGGAGGAGCATAAACTGTGGCAACCGCTGCACCCCATCCTCCCTCCTCCAAGCCCTGGCTTGCTGGGGGAAGGGAGAGTCCCAGGCACCTTGCAGGCAAGGCCTGCTTCACGTACTCATCTTGGGGGACAGGCGCCCTAGGCTCGTGCTAACGTGACTGTTCCCCTGCTTGGGGCCTGCCTGAGGCTGGAAACCCGAGAAAGAAACAGCCTGAGACAGTCACATTGAGTCTCCGTTCCTTTTCCTCCCTGCCCACCCCACAACACCGCGTTCCCTTCAAGCTAAAACACTTAGTCTCCGTTTAACAGTTTGGAAACCAGGAAACATTGAACAGTGGATGTCCGCGTAAAATACGTTACAGTATCTCCTCCTCCCCGGACTCCTCCTGCACCCCCCACCCCCCACCCCAGTGGTAATTCCTAGTAATGAAGAGCTTCTATTTTAGAGTCAGACTACCTAAGTCTGAATCCTAAGGTCTAGGAATTCTTGAGCAAGTTGGCTTCTGAGTGTCAGATTCCTCTCTATACCAAGGGGATGGTTATTACTTCTTTTCCCCATACATTTTACAGATGAGGAAACGGAGGCTGAGAATAGCCAAGAGGTTTGCTCAAGTGCAACAAATCCAGGACCCCGGGGCACATGAGTGGCTCAGTTGGTTGAGTGCTTGACTCTTGATTTCGACTTAGGTCATGATCCCAGGTTCCTGGGATCGAACCTGGTGCTGAGCTTGGAGCCTGCTCAAGATTCTCTCTCTCGGTGCACCTGGGTGGCTCAGTCGGTTAAGCGTCCAACTTCGGCTCAGGTCATGATCTCACAGTTTGTGGGTTCAAGCCCCGCATTGGGCTCTGTGCTGACAGCTCAGAGCCTGGAGCCTGCTTGGGATTCTGTGTCTCCTTCCCTCTCTACCCCTCCCCCACTTGTGCTCTGTCTCTCTCTGTCTCTCAAAAATAAATAAGTGTTAAAAATAATTTTTTAAAAAAGATTCTCTCTCTCCATCTGCCCCTCTCCCTGGCTCATGCGCGCTTTCTCTCTCTAAAACAAACAAACAGCAACAACAACAAAAACCAGGACAAACTTCTAGGTCTGTGTCATCCTCATCCTACCCACCTTCTCCCCCTGCCCAGCTGCTCCTTCGGGTTTCCCAGGATAGGCCATCTGCCTGGCAGAGAGAGGGGAGTTTCTTTCCCATGATGCAGAAGACATCACAATTAGTGATTCAGAATGTCTGGCACCTTCGAACAGTATCCATTTAAACTTAGAACATAGGCCCAGATATGGAAAGGACCACAAGGTCATCTCATCCGGTCTCCTACCGCATCCTTGCAGGCTTCCCTGATAGGTGCAGAGAATTCACCCCTTTACAGGGCACCCTTGTTCTATTTGAGGATGCCTCTAGGTATTAGGAGACCCACAGACCATTGAATGGGACCACGTGAATGTAAGAAACCATGGATGCCACAAGGCAAGCCCCATAAGACCTATTGTTGCTAAGACTGAGGCTTAAGACCGAGACTCCAGTCCCAAGTGGAATGGAAGGATTACTCGAAGTGTGAGATTATTGCAGAGCTTCATCTTTTGGGAAGCACGTACTAAATACACATTCCTTCCTGGTGTGTATCCCATCCAGTCCAAGCTTCTCCGCACATGCTACATGGGACTCTCCTTGCAGGGCAGGGTATGGCTGCATAGCTAGGATTCTGTGATTTGGTTCTAAGCTCACCCTATAAATGCACATGCCCTTAACCCCCATCCATGCATGCTGTTTTCTGGAACTCCCATGTGTGGCAAGCAGATATGATTGAAGTCATAAACTTAGTGCAGAGTCAGAGAAGTCACAGAGGGGAGGGGGACTCCGGGGACCTGGATGAGAGCAGTGAGGAGAAAATCACACTTGTGCAGGCCCCCTGGGGGAGGCTCAGGCATGAGGCTCCAGCCAGTCCCTGAGATGCCTCACCGACACCCTCTTGGCTACATCACACTTCCCGCGGTGTGGATTTAGCCTGGGAAGTCAACACACGACACAGTAGGATGGCCCAGGCTCATTTCAGCGACAGTGAGGGAAGCCATTCTGCTGACTGTATGCTCCAAGGCACCGTGGAAGCAGCCAAGAATAAGAGCTGTCCTCCAGCCAAAGTCACTGGGATTGGCCAGGAGGCCAAGAAAACCTGGACCAGGGTCTTCCAGCCAAGAAATGCCTACAGGGGTGTGCACCTCTGAATACCATGCCCACAGGTCTCAGAACAGAGACTTGTGCCCAAGCTTGGCCATGAGCTCTCTAGATGTACCTCCCATGAAGGCCCCTGGGGAAGGCCTTTCCAAACCAGAGTATGCTGATTTCCACACCAGGGTCTGATGCATTTTGTCATATGGTAGAAGTCCTAGGGAGGAGGGAGTTCAAACATTGGACTCCCTACACAGACTATGGGTTCCTGGGCTAGAGATACCTTGGGATTTTTCCATTTTACCCTCATCCCTCTTAGCTAATCCAATTCAGTAATTCAATTCATCTTATATCTGCTGAGGGCATGCAATGTCCAGGTGCTTCTCAAATGCTGGGGACCTTATGGTGAATGAAGAAGACATGGGCCCTGCTTCAAGGAGTTACAGTTTAGGGGGAAAGAGGTGCAGGATAATTAGTTATGGGAGACTTCCAAAAGGAGGGGCTCAGGGATCTATGGGAGAGGATCAAAGGAAGTTTAACATAGTTTAGTGAAGTTTCTTAACATATGGTACCTGGGCCACCGGCATCAGAGGTATCTGAGGTACTTGTACAAAATTCAGATTCCTAGCCCTCATGCCAGATGTACTAAGTCAAAAGCTCTGAAAATGAGGCCAGGAATCTGCTTGTATCATCTGAAGTAAAACTAAGATACAACTAGCCATTTAAGAATATTTACTTCACTGGCATTTGGTACATTCACAGTGTTGTGCTGTCATTGCCTCTATCTAGTTCCAAAACATTTTCATCATCCCCCAATGAAACCCCATACCCATCAAGCAGTCACACCTCATTCCCCCTCCCAACATCTGGCAACCACTAATTTGTTTTCTATCTCTATGGATTTACCTATCCTGGACATCTTATATGAATGAAATCATACTACATGACCTTTTATGTCTTCCTTCTTTCTCTTAGTGTAATGTTTCTGAGGCTCATTTATGTAGCATACATCAGTACTTCATTACTTCTCATTGATGAATAATATTCACTTATATGGATATACCACATTTCGTTTACCCATTTATCCATCAGTAGAGATTTGTGTTGTTTCTACCTTTTGACTATTGTGAATATTGCTACTGTGAACCTTCTTGTACAAGTATTTGTTTGAGTACCTGTTTTGTTTTGTTTTGTTCTGTTTTAGAGAGAGACCACGTATGAGCAGGGAAGATGCAGAGAGAGAGAGGGAGACACAGAATGCAAAGTAGGCTCCAGGCTCCAAGCTGTCAGCACAGAGCCCAACTCAGGGCTCGAACTCACGAACTGTGAGATCATGACCTGAGCTGAAGTCGGATGCCCCTGAGTACCTGCTTTCAATTCTCTTGGCTATATATTTAGGAGTGGAATTGCTGGATCATATGGTAATTCTATCTTCAATTTTTTAAGTTTATTTTTATTTATTTCGCATGAGCAGGGGAGGAGCAGAGAGAGAGGGAGAGAGAGAATCCTACGCAGGCTCTGCACTATCTGTGCAGAGAGCCCACTGCAAAGCTTGATCCCACAAACCTTGAGATCATAACCTGAGCTGAAATCAAGAGTCAGAGGTTTAACACTCACCCAGGTGACTCCCTATGTTTAATTTTTTAAGGAACCACCAAACTGTTTTCCACAGCAACTATACCGTTTTACATGCTGATCAGGATTGTACAAGGACTCCAGTATTGTTACATCCTTGCCAATAGTTGTTATTTTCCTTTTATCTTTTTAAGTGTATTTATCCTGAGAGAGAGTGTATGTGTGATCAAGGGAGGGGACAGAAAGAGAGGGAGAGAGAGAGAATCCCAGGCAGTCCTCACATTGTCAGGCCAGAGCCCAACTCAAGCCGTGAACCCACGAATCGTGAAATCATGACCTGAGCAAAAACCAAGAGTTGGACAACATCCAGGTGTCCCTTATTATTATAAGATTTTGTTTTTAAGTAATACATTCAATGTGGGGTTGAATTTACAACCTTGAGATCAAGAGTCACATGCCCTACTCATTGAGCCAGTCCCAGGCACCTTTATTATTTTTTATTATAGATATTTATTCTAGTGGGTGTGAATTGGTATCTCACTGTGGTTCTGATTTGCATTTCTTTAATGACTAATAATGCTTAGCGTCTTTTCATGTACTTGTTGGCCATTTGTGTTTCTTCTTCGGAGAAATGTCTATTCAAGTCTTTTGCCCATTTTTAAATTGTATTGTCTTTTTGTCATTAAGTTGTAAGAGTTCTTCATATTTTCTGTATATGAGAATCTTATTGGTATATGATTTGGGATTAAAGAGGGAGAGAGAAAGAAAGAAAGAGAAAGAAAGAAGGATAAGAAGGGAGCAAAAATGTCTTTTCACTTTTTTGATGACATTCTTGGATGCACTTAAGTTTTTGATTTTGGTAAAGTCCAATTTATGCATTTTTTTCTTTTGTTGATTGTGCTTTTGATGTCATAGTTAAGAAGCCATCGCCAAACCCAAGGTTATAAAGATTTGCTTTCATGTTTCATTTTAAGAGTTTCATAGTTTTAGCTCTTACATTTAGGTCTTCAATCCATATAGAGTTAAGGAGCTAATTTTTACATATAGTGTGAGGTAGGGATCCAACTTCCTTTTTTTGTTTTTCTGCTTTGTTTTGGCATGTGAATACCCAGTTGTCTAGCATTATTTGTTGAAGAAACTATTCTTTTCCCATTGGGTGGTCTTGTCAGTCTTGTTGAAATCAGTTGACCGTAGATGTATATTTCTGGATTCTCAATTCTATTTCATGGATCTATATGTCTATCTTTATGCCAGTGTCACACTATTTTGATGACTGTAGATTTCTAGTAAGTTTTGAAAATAGGAAATACTCCGACTTGGTTCTTTTTCAAGATTGTTTTGGCTATTGAGGCTCCCTTATAATTCTACATCAGTTTTAGGATCAGCCTTTCCATTTCTTCACTGAGTAAAAGCTCTAAACCAGAAATCTGCTGTTTAAATTTTTTAAATATTTTATTCTCTTAAGTAATCTCTACACCCAACATGGGGCTTGAACTTAGAAGCCTAAGATCGAGAATTGCATACGCCACTGACTGAGCCAGCCAGGTGCCTGTCTAAATTTATTTTTTTATTATGGTAAACATGTATAAAATTTATGATATTAATCATTTTTAAGTTTACAGTTCAATTATGTTAAGTAAATTCACAGTGATGTGCAACCTTAGAGTTAAAAAAATGTTTTTAATATTTATTCATTTTTTGAGAGAGAGAGAGAGACGGAGCATGAGCGAGGCAGGGGCAGAGAGAGAGCCAGATGCAGAATCCAAAGCAGGCTTCAGGCTCTGAGCTGTGAGCACAGAGTCCGATGCGGGGCTTGAACCCATGAATGGTGAGCTCATAATCAAACCAAAGTTGGATGCTTAACCAACTGAGCCACCAGGCACCCCACAACCTTAGAATTTTTTCATCTTGCAAAACCGAAACTGTACCCACTAAGCAAAACTCCCTATTTCTCTCTCTCTGCAACCCCTGGCAACCAGCATTCTATTCTCAGTCTGTATAAATTTGACTACTCTCTGTAGCTCCTATGGATAATATCATACAGAATTTGTTGTTCTGTGACTTGTTTATTTCACTTAGCATAATATCCTTAAGGTTCATCCATGTTGTAGCATGTGTCAGAATTTCCTTTCTTTTCAAGATTGAATAATATTCCATCATACGTATAGACCACATTTTCTTTAGTCATTCATCCATCGGTGAACACTTGTTTCTACCTTTTTCGCTACTGTGAACAGTGCTGCTATGAACATGGGTGTACAATTATCTCTGAGACCCTGTTTTCAATTCTGCCAGGTATATAACCAGAAGTGAAATTGCTGGATCATATAGTAATTCTACTTTTAATTTTTTTGAGAAACCATCATACTATATACTATTTTATATTCCCACCAACGGTACACAAAGGTTTCAATTTCTCCACTCCCTTGCCAACACTTGTTATTTTCTGTTGTTTATCTTACAGTGTGAGGTTACATCTCATTGTTATTTTGATTTGCATAGGAATCTACTTTTTAAAAATAAACTGTTTTCTTGGAATAATCCTAGATTTGCAGAAAAGTTGCAAAGATAGTAGAGAGAGTTCCTATACATCTTTCATTCAGTTTCCATTTCCCATAATGTTATCATCTTATATTGCCATGTAGTTTGTTAAAACTGGGAATCTGCTGTATAATAAACATGTGCACACACACTCACACACACACACGCATACACACACACACACACACACACAGTGATTCTTACATGCATTGAAGTTTGAGAGCCACTGATATAGGGGTCAGGAAAGTTCCCCCAGGGAATACATTTTAGTTATTATTAGAAAGATGAGTAAGAGTGAGTAAAGGGAATGGGGTGTGGATCCAGGCACAGAGAACAAATTGTGCCAATGCCTGGGGCTAATAATGAACTTGGAGCATCTGAGGATAATCCAAATAGCAATAATTGTAATTTATTGACACCATATGCCAAAATGGTAAGCATTTTAGAACATGATTTAACTTACTTTTTCACAACAGTCCTATAAAGTGGGAACATTATCATTTCCATTTCATAGATGAGGTAACTGAGACTTGAAGGAGAGAAGTAACTTGCCCAAGGCAATCCAGCTATAAGATGGGAAAGGCAGAATTTGAACTCAGATCTTTCTTTTCCAATTTCTTTTATCCCACCAGGCCCCAGTAAATTTTAATCATATCCTTGCAACAAGAAGCAAAACATCAGCGGTGCCTGGGTAGCTCAATCAGTTGAGCGTCCGACTTTAGCTCATATCAGGACCTGATGGTTCCTTCCTGAGTTTGAGCCCTGTATTGGGCTCTCTGCTGTCAGTGTAGAGCCTGCTTCGGGACCTCTGTATCCCTCTCTCTCCCTGCCTCTCCACGAATCACACACACGCTCTCTCTCTCTCAAAAATAAACATAAAAAAGAAAAAGGCATAAAACATCAAAATGTGCCTTTTCCAGCGCCTGGTCCAATCTTTCCACATTCTTCCCCAGGCTATTCATTCTTTAGGGCCCAGAGAGGTCCTCCCATTCTAAAGCTGTTCCTTACTGGTATTCTATCCCATTGAATTGATGGTTGAATTAATGCATGAATAAAAATAAGTAGCAATGGGAAAAATTTGCAATTATATACTTATTTGTGTATTTGTTTTTTTAATTTATTAATTTACTTTGAGAGAGAGACAGAGAGACAGAGAGCAGGGGAGGGGCAGAGAGAGAGAGAATTCCAAGCAGTCTCCATGCTCAGCACAGAGCCCAACCTGTAGCTCAAACCCAGGACCATGAGGTCATGACCTGAACTGAAATCAAGAGTCGGGCACCTTACCAACTGAGCCACTCAGGCACCCCTGTGTATTTGTTAAATGTCTCTCTCTGCCACTAAACTGTCAACCCATGAAGGCAATATTCTAGACTATTTGGTTCACCAATACCGGTAGGTGCTTAGAAAACATTTATTGAATGAGGAAAGATAGGAACTCAGACATTTGGGGAGCATTAAATGAGTGATTTTTATTTTTGAGAAAGAAAATCAAGTGGGTTGTGAGATGTCATTTAAGACATTAAGTATAGATTCTCTCTCTCTCTCTCTCTCTCTGGCAAAAACCTTATACCCCATAGAAAGTGCCGGTGGTTTTGATTCCTTGGAAGGAAATACAGAAGAGACCTTAATCTGATCTAAGAAACATCTCCTTCCCTGTTGGCAGTTTTGAATCCTGAGATGGGGATGAGAAAGTCTATATTCAAGAATATCATCAATGCACTTGGCTGGCTCACTCAGTTGGAAGAATGTGTGACTCTTGACCTCGGGATTGTACATTTGAGTCCCATTGGGTGTAAAGATTGCTTAAAATCTTAAAAAAAAAAAAATCCTCAATAAGAAAACAGAACACAATTCTAACAGCCTCAGAAAGTCAGCTGCCTGCAAAGAAAGAAAGGGGCAAGTGACCTCTCCAGCCCATTTCCCATTCTGGGATTCTGCTTTCCACCATGACACCAGGAAGTTAGCAGTGACTGTGCTGCAGGTGAAGGCATAATTGCTCCTCACCTCACTTGGCTCCCCCAGTGTTAAATTAGCTTTATATCAATATCACATTGACAACTGGGATGAATTATTGAAGCTCATTCACTACAATGGGCCCAGGTTCCACTTACTTTATGGAATGGAGGTGAATGTGAGCATATTATTTCTGTTTGCCTTGTTGTGGTCAGTACATCTTCAAACTGTTGTTAATATGAAGGCACTCAGCCCTGACCAGCAGATAATTCTAGCCCCTATGGAGACAGGCATAGTGGGAAGGAAGATGCGCAGGAACGTGTCTGCTGCCCCCAACCACACAGAGGCTTTTAGTTATCACAGTTTCCACTGTAGTTCCCAAATGCCGATTCATACACATACACATAATATATGTATACACACATAAGCACATACAACAACATTCACACACATATTTATGCGTATATACATTCAAAGTCTCAATAAAGTTATGCCCACCCGGAACCCAGCAACAAAAATATAGAGGGTGCCAACATTTTAAATACTGACTTTCTTTTTTTTTTTTTTTTAATGTTTTTTATTTATTTCTAGGAGAGAGAGACAGCGTGAGCAGGGGAGGGTCAGAGAGAGAGGGAGTGACAGACTCTGAAACAGGCTCCAGGCTCTGAGCTGGCAGTCANAAAAAAAAAAAAAAATGATGAATGGCTTTCCTAAATATTATCAATAGGCATTTAGAAAATAGAATAGTTGGGAAGCCTGGTAAGAATTGCACACCAAAGTGTTAGCGCTGGTTATCTCTGTTTGGTAAGAATATATGTGATTTTTTTTTTTAATATTTTTTTATTTATTTCTAGAGAGAGAGAGAGCGTGAGCAGAGGAGAGTCAGAGAGAGAGGGAGTCACAAACTGAAACAGGCTCCAGGCTCTGAGCTGGCAGTCAGCACAGAGCCCGATGCGGGGCTCGAACCCACGAACCGCGAGATCATGACCTAAGCGAAAGTCAGACGCTTAACCGACTAATCCACCCAGGCGCCCCTAAATACTGACTTTCTAAAAGCGCAGGGAAATTTAAAGCCTCTCCTCCTCTCCCACCTTCAACGCCAATCCTTCCCTAACAAGGCTGCCTATTTTGTCCCAGACATTGGCAGAGATGGATGATCTGTGATGGCCAAAGTCATGGGCAGGGAACCTAAATGTTGGGGCTCCTGTAAGCACATGGGGGCACAGTCTTCCTTCTCGGCTCTCCCCCAATTCCACCAAGAGCTGGAATATCCCTGGATTTAAAGATATGTTTCTGTTACTTGGCCCCGATGTCAAAATTATTAGTTATAGCTCTGTATTTATCCACAGATACCCGCACCTACATTTACAATCACAAGCATGCATGTACACTCCTACACACACACACACACACACACACACACACACACACACATACACACATACACGCATGCATGCTGCATACCCAGAGCTAGGCCTCCTGGCCACATGGTTTGGTTGGAATGCTGCTGAATAGGCCTCCCGACCCTATCAGGTGGTCACATGCCTCTCAAAAATCCCACCATTAAATATTTAGTCCTTTGGGAGTCCCCAGTTAAGAATCAAATACCTCTGGTCAAGACAACACATCATAAGGTTATCATCTAACATTGTGACAGGAAGTCACTCTGCCCCAGGGCATCTCCCCCTCCATTAGCCAAAACTGATTCTTATTCCTCAGGTCTCATCTGGCCTTCTCTGCTGGCTCCCTCTTCCCCCAGACTAACAAGGGAAGTTAAGTTCCTCCATTATCCACTCTCTTTATTTTCTGGCATTTTCCTTGGATGTACCTCTTACACTATAATTAACTGATTATTTGTGTGATTGTATTTGCATAGTTCGTGACCCCATTCGAGAGTTCCAATTGGCTAGGGAATGCCTTTCTCTCTGTTCTTTACTGTACCACCAGTGCCTGGCATGATGCCTGGTACATAGCATATGTTCAATAAAATTGAAATGAAGCTAGAGGATTTGGAGAAAGGAGAACTGGGAAAGGGGCCCACTGAACATGGGTCCTCTTTTCTTGGGAATGCACTCAGGGCCCTAAATTACCATGTACAGCTCTTTGTTGGAAGTGAGAACTGACTTGGACATTGGGTAATGGTCTCTCCTTTCCCCCTCTTCTTAGTACACTATCTTTAGCTTAGTTCCTCTAGTGATTAGCAGAGACTGAGCTCCATAGCTCCAAATTAGGTCTGGAATTAGTTTAAGACTACCAAGTTCTCAGACCTCATGTGGTTGACATTTTGACTGTCGCAGACACTTTCTGGCTCCTGGTTCCTTTCAATCTGCATTGATCCTGGTGTTCTTTCCTCTACTTGTGACCTCCTAAAGGGCACAATCCAAGTTAATTTGAAAATGGTCAACTGGCATGCATCCTGTATTCCTACTTTCTTCTACTGTGTTACAGAGACTAGAAAGCTAGAATACATTTCCCTGACTCCCTTACAGTTAGGTGCTCCTGTGTGACTGGAAGACAAAAAGGAGGAAGAGGCCTTCTTTCTGCTATTTTGGGCTTTCTGCTGGCAGGCAGGATCCTGTAGACACTGGGTTCTCTTGTAACAGCCATTCCAACTTCCTGTCTCTTCTAATTCCTAGATGGCAAATCTCTTGAATGTGCTCTTTAGTTCAGTGGTTTCAGTGATGACATTTTGAGTCCCCATCTTTCTGATCATGACATACATACATAGCTCTCTTGGTACAGTTACTGGAGTCTATTCCACAAGTCCTTCATTGTTTCTGTAAACTTAATTCCCTATATTAAATTCCCTTCAGTTTAAAATACATAGAGTTAGGGTGCCTGGGTGGCTCAGTTGGTTGAGTGTCCAACCTTGGCTCAGGTCATGATCTCATGGTTTTGAGTTGGAACCCTGCATCAGGTTCTGTGCTGTCAGCACAGAGCTCACTTTGGATCCTCTGTCCCCCTGTCTGCCTCTCCCCAACTCATGCTCTCTCTCTCTCTCTCTCTCTCAAAAAGTAAAATAAAATAAAATACATAGAATAGCTTCTGTTTTTGCACTGAACCAAGTCCTCACAGAGTTGTGCATCTTGGAGAAATTGGGCAAAATATCCAGTATGGTGAAGGGTAGGAAGCCAGGTAAGCAGAGACAAAAAAACATTATCATAAATCAGCTTCTCTTACTGACACCCAGCAGGCTTTCCCATTTAGAGTATAACAAAGACAGAGGCAGGGGCAAAGCAAGAAGGTAGGTAGGCAAAGAAGCAGACTTTTATTTCAAGGGTTGTGTGGCTTATACATAGGAGGTAGAGAAAAAATAAGCACACAGTTCAAATATGACAGTTCAGAAGTCTGCTAAAGACCCACCACTGAATGTGAACTTGTGTGTGACCCTTAGACACACACACACACACACACACATACACAGCGTATAACTCAAGATTGTCTCTCCTTATTTGAAAATTCCACCCCTTTATTCCCTCTTATGGCCCCAAATGGGATTAAGAATGATGGAGAAGGTAAAAGACGCATGTGTGTTAGGAGGATAAGAATCAAGGTGAAGTGATAAGACTGCAGTGAAAGAAACAAGAATGGAGTAAGAATAATGAAGGAAGATCTAGAAGTAGGTGGGAGGATATACTGAGAGTGAATTGAAAGGAGGGAGGGAGGTGAATGAAGGGGTGTTTTAGGGAAGATAAGCAAGCAAATCAACTTCCTAACTCCTGGATAACTTAATCTTTACTACAAAGTGCCTGGAAAATACTAAGCACTAGATATACATTTTCTGAAGAATAAAATTAGGGAGGATGGAGGAGGCAGGATCACACAGTGTATGTGCGTATTAATAACCACTAACATTGGGGCACCTGGGTGGCCCAGTTAGTTAAGCATCTAACTTTGGCTAAGGTCATGATCTCATGGTTCATGAGTTCAAGCCCTGCACTGGGCTCCGTACTGACAGTTCCGAGCCTGGAGCCTGCTTTGGATTCTGTGTCTCCTTCTCTCTCTCCTCCTCTCTCAAAAATAAATTAACATTTAAAAAGATTTTTAATAACCATTAACATTTACCAAGTTTTACCATGAGCCAGGCCCTCTGCTAAGCACTTTAAATGCATTATCATTTTAAATCCACACAAGCACTCTATGAGGCAATTGTTAAATTATCCCCAATTAATAGATGAATAAACTGAGGCTCAGATAGTTTAAGTGCCTCATCCAAGGTCACACAGGTAGTAAGTGGCAGAGTTAGGGTTTGAATTCTAATCTGTATGACTTCAAACCCAGAGTTCCTCACCACTACATCATATGTCAAGGCAGGTCCATCATACCTCCTCAAAGTTTAGAGGGGATCCCAAAGGACTTGGTCCCAAACCTGGCCTACAAGAGAGGAGAGGGCTAGCAAAGGAGGGGATGGGGGCAGGCGGCTGGGGCCAGGCCAGGCTCCCTGTCTGAGGAGGGACCATATTAAAGCCTCATCTACAACAACACAAAGAAAAACAATTTGAAACTTAATCATCTCCCAGAATTATGATCCCTCCCCGCAGCAGGAAGCACATTAGCAGAGCTGAGAAATGATAATTCAGCAGCCCCCAACCCAGCAGGGAGGGAAAGAGAGGAGGAGGGAGAAAGCGGGAGGAAAACTGAAATAGAGGCATGGGGAGAGACTGGGGGCAGGGAAAGCAGGGCCTGACCTCTCATGGTTTTTTTCTTTTGCTGAGTTGGAAACAGAATTCCAGGGGAGTGGCCTGGTGGCGCTTAACCCTTCAATTCTGCTAAGATAGAGCCGGGATGAAGTTGCTCCGGGGGTCATTTTTCAGCACTGATAGATCCCCATGTCCAAAGCTGCACCCAAGCCCACCCAGGCAAGTTAGGATTTGTGGTCACGGTCTGGGTGGAGAAAAGCTCTCGAGCCCCCACGGCCCTGAGCACCCTCTTGCCCGATGGCACCTAAGCAAGTCTAAAGCCCGTCAGGACCCGAGATGCTGGACAGCTCCCAGCCCCAGAAAAGGTTCTTTAGAACACAGCAAAAGAGGTGGGTGGGGCGAGGCTTCCCGCGCACTCCGCGGTTCCCATTCAGAGGATAAGCGTGAAGGCTGCTGGGAGCTAACGGGGGAAAGGGCTCGGGGTCGTGAAGGGGTCCCGATGGAGATCTGGTGGCGATCTGGAGACTTGAGCCCCGGAGGCAACTTCTCCAGACGCATTCCTTCCTTCTGAGTCGAGACCCCCCACTGCCCCCACCACCCCCCTACCGGGACAATGGCGCCTTCAGCCCCCAGAGATGAATGAGGCCTTTGAGAGCGGAACGCCACGGGGTCAGCAGCGGCCACCAGTCCCGGGGCTGCCCAGCCTCCAGAGCTCGGAGCCACTAGGCTGGAGCTAGCTCTTAAGGGAAGCAAGGTATCCTCTGGTCCCTGTCTGAGAGAGTAGTGGCTCTAGGGAAGAGTTTCATCCCGTATCAGGCAATTCTTGCTAAAGAAGGATTTTAGGGGATTGGGTAGAGAGAAATCTCCCTCCCTTTACCAGGAGAGGATGCAGTTGGGGTCCCCTCCTCAAGAGGCATCAGAGCAAGATGCATGAGGACAGAACCTACCAAACTTTTGCTACCTCCTTTCTCCTCTCCCCATATCAAGATCCCACCCTCCCATTGGACAGGCTGTTTTTTCCCTTCTCTTAGTGCCTTTGTCCCTCCTTCTGGGGCAGGCCCTGGGGTCTGGTCCCTCCTCCCTGCTCCTGTCTTTCCATCCCTCTCTGCACTGCACAGACTACCCAGTTTCTATGGAAACAAGCCCAGGATGGCTCTGCCAGGAGGCCAAGGCCACTACTGCTGGTGGGGTTTGGGGTGTAGGAGTGGCAGGGAATAGGACTGAGAGTAAGGAGCAGGAGGTGAGTATTAGCTATTCCCAGATGGTGAGAGAAACCTATTGGAAACCAGACTTTCACTGTTAGGGGAAAGACATCAAGAAGAGCAGCCAGGGATATAACTGGGTGATGTGATTTGAGGCAGCGTCGAGGGGCTCCTTGCCTCTCCAGTTCTCAGTGCTCCAGACATCCAGAAGGCCCCCTCAGAAGGGAAATGAGTGGTTGAAGAAGGAAGGGAGACAGGTGATACCAAAACCTCTGCCCCTTCCTATTTCACATGAAGCTCTATCATTTTACTTCTCCTGGGAACTTGCGAGGAGGCCCTCAGGAAACTAGAAGCCTCCCAGAAAATAGGAGTGGAAATTGGAGTGGGTGTGGGTGTTCAGGGCTGTTCAGGAATTGCCCCTAGGCAGCTGGACCTAGAGGTGGTCAGAGGCCTCAGAGTGTCAAATACTTTTGTGGCATCTCTCCCTAGCAACCCCACTGAGGAGCTGAGCAATGGGCCCGCAGGCTGCAGCTCCCCCCCATCCTTCCATCCCCTCAGGATGGTGGGGCATGAAAAGAAGAAAGTAGAGGTGGCCTATTAGCAGTTGGGAGCAGAGAAACTGGAAGAAGCCTAAGGAAGGAGTGGCCAGGAGAAGGGTGGCTGGGTAGGTACACATGTGTGTGGCTAGGATGAATAGGGAGCTTCTGAGAAGCTTGACTGTCAGCTTCTGGGAAATAAGCCCCAGCTCTCACGTCCTCTCCATGCTCCCACCTCAAGCAAAGCTGCCTGTTGGGCAAGTACCATTAGAAGTCTCAGAGTCCTGGGAGAATGTGTTGTGGGGGTCTTTTGGGAAGGGGCCTCTCAGGTTATCAGGAGTTTCAGCAAAGCTTCCCCGGAGATGAGCGGGAAGTGAAAGTGGTCCCTTGGGAGCCTTGGGTTTCCTGGAACTGAGCCATGAGCTCTGTCTTGGCTATAGCCCCCAGCACAGCCATTTTGGTGTTTGCTTATTTTGGTTATTTTTTGATCAGATATTTTGGCGCTGTGCACACTGCCTCCTGTTGCCATGGCAGCCGTGACAGGGGCTGAGGCACCGTGAGAAAAATACCAAAATTAATGAGTGAGCGAAAGTGCAGTCGAGAGAAAAACAAGGTTAAAAAAAGAGTTAAAACAGTAATGAAAACAGGCTTCCCAGCTCCAGAGCAGAGCAGCTGCTGAAGCCTCCCAGAGCGGCAGCCCCCGCCCAGCCTCAGGCTCCTGGCATCTCCCAGACCTCAAGGCAGAACTCACTCGCCTTCCCCCACCAGGCCAGCCACAGGAGCAACAACAGACACACAGAACCATCCCAAGCAAAACAGTAGATCAGGTAGATCAGCTCCAACAGCAGATCAGTCCCATCTCAGGTTGCATGCTGCCTCCCAGAACAGCATTCTAGGGAACAGCTTCTCATCTCCTAGGCAACAGAGTCTGGGCTATGGCCCCCACACAACAGTGGTCCAGCAACATTACTAAGAAATGGCCTCCCAGCTACACTTGAGCTTCAGAGCTATAACTGCAGGCATAGGAGCATCTCAGCTAGAATCTCACACACAGTAACAGCACAGCCACAAGCCTGGGCAACAGCATCTTAGCTATAGCCAATCCCTGGTATGCTGTCATCACAGCTATAGCTTCGGGACCAATAGCATCCCAGCTACAGTCCTATACACAACAGTAGCTCTGCTCTTATCCCAGGTAACAGACTTCCTCCCAGGTACAGGCTCCTAGCAACAGCCTCTCATCTTCTAGGACCTAGGCAATGGATCCAGCTACAGCTCTACCTACGTCATATTATCAGAGAACTGCTTCTTTGCTAAAGCCATTCTCAGTGTGCCAGCCTTATACCCATAGCTTCAGGCTCAATGGCATTTCAGTTACAGCTCTCCCCTCAAAATGTGCACATGAACACACACACACACACACACACACACACACACAGTGTGGCAACAGACTCTTCACTGGTAATCAGTGTTGTTCTGGCTATAGCCTATGCATACCAGCATCACAGCATTGCAACGGTATTTGAGCTGCAATCAGAAACAGTAACTGGGATGCCTGGGTGGCTTAGTCGGTTAAGTGTGTCTTTGGCTCAGGTTATGATTTCACGGTTCGTGAGTTCAAGAACTGCATTGGGCTCTCTGCTGTCAGCACAGAGCCTGCTTCAAATCCTCTGTCTCCCTCTTTCTCTGTCCCTCCCCCCACTAGCTCTCTCTCTCTCTCTCTCAAAAATAAACATTAAAAAAAAAAAAAACCAGCAACCTTTCTGTTACAGTGCCACACCCTATAGCACCCTAGTCCTTTTAGCCATAGCCCATCCTAGGTACATTCATATCACAGCAAGAGCCTTAGGCCACAAGAATGCCAACCATCCACACCTAGCATCCCATCCCATAGGCTCCAACCCCTGGCAAGGTGTCAGCTGGAGTCTCAGGCACTATTAGTGTCAGGAGCCCCCCAGTGCTCTACTTGCTCTACTGCCAGGTCCCACTTTGGTACGAGGCCAGGAGCCTTGGCTTCTCTCCTCTTCAGATGCCACCTTCTAGTCCCTGCCATTTGCTGGCCTCCTTTCTAGGCGAGACAGTACCATCCCCATGTCTACACTGCCCCAGGCTCAGATTCCCCCACCCCGCCCCACAGAGCCCAGCCTGGCAGCTGGGGTAGGAGGGGATGGGGAGCAGGGAGAAGAGGAGGCACACCCTGTGCTGCTCTGGCCCAGTTCTGCTCCTACCACTTGGTGCAGGATTTGGGTTTGATGGTGGTGGAGCAGGGAGGATGGAGGAGAACATCTGGGAAATTAGCATTTCCTGCCCAGCTCTGCGGCTGCCTATCTTGTTCAGCCCTGAGCAAGGGATGAGAACAGAGGAGCCTTTGAATGGCTCCCAGCAAGCCGACTGGGGAGGGTTTGCTGCAGTGGGCAGTGGGCACATGCTGGGGGCAGGGAGGCTGGGGCAGCTCCTCTGTGGAAGATTTCTTCTCTCTGGGCCACTGATTCCTTCCTTGGAGCTGTGCTCAACGATGAGGAGAGTGTGAGTTTCGCAGGGGCAGAGGTAGATCTACTTACAGGACAGATCCTCCTTTCACTAGCTCACCCGATCTCCCGTCCAGAGCCTCCCACCTGGGCTCCTGGGGTTGAGGACTGGGAGTAGGGACTAGAACCCAGGCCAGAAAGGGAGGCTGATTGAGGGAGGCTGCTCTGAAAGAGATCTTTGGCAGGCCTTGCGTGGCCTCTTAGCTGTCCTGGGATCCCATCTTACCCTGAACAGTATTCCACAGAGACATGGAGAGGGGGAGGGGAAGGAAGAGGAAAAAGGGAATAAAAGTGGTAGGGATGGGAAAATGAGGGACAGGAAGGGGACAGAGGCTATGGCGAAGAGAGGCCAAACAACCAGTCATCCCATAACAGGCCTTTCCACACCCAGTGCCAGGCCTTGCCAGGGATAGTCTTCCTCATTCTTTTGACCTAGAACACCCTGCCTGGGCCTATAAGTGGCAAAAGGCAGGACGTCATGCTGAAGTGGAGCATTTTGGAGCCTGGGATATCAAACCCTGAGCACAGAAAAGGGAGTTCCCAAGCTGCTCAGCGACCTCTAGATGGCGCCAGAGAGCCAGAGCTGAGCGGGAGAAACGGGAATAGGAGTGTGTAAGACACTGCGTGTGACACCGTGTGTGACTCTGTGAGTGTGAGTGTGACAGGGAGCGTGTGGCACTGCGAGGGCGTGTGATACAGGCCGTGACACTGCGCGGCCTCGTGGGGCAGAGACCCGTGTGAGTCTGCGAATGCGTATATGTCACTGGTAAATATGTGGGGCCACAGTTCCATCCTGCCCTGAGGGCAGGTGATGGGGGGACCCTCGAATAGCTCAAGCTCCGGCGCTTCACCTCATTCTCACTCTTGTACATATCCCCCATCGTCATTCTAGAGGAGCCCCCAGGTCTCATGACCCTCCCCCTCCCAAGGTCCCCTCCATAGCCCCACCCCCACGGCTTGCTGCGGCCGCGGAGGCTGACCGCTCTGCGGCTTCGGCCAGAGGGGGAGGGGTGGACTTCCCCGGAGCGCAATGGGAAGGGAGGGCCACACGGGGTGATCTGGGGGTCTGGTCGGGAAGGCGGACATGGAGGAACAGATGCCCTCCAGGGAAGAAGGCACTGGGGGGGGACACTTCCTCTGCCCCGACTTCCCAAGAGGCAGGGTAGGGGACAGGTGTTTGAGTGAGGTTAGGAAGGGAATTCAGGAGGGGTCCCAGATGGGGGCTCGGGTGGGATAAGTGCAAGGTGAAGAGCCAGGGAGGAGTACTGCCTGTATATCCGAGCCCGGGGTAGTGGAGAGACAGGGAAGGGGAGTCGTGGCTTTGGGGAGCAGTGCTCGGGGTCCCCTCCCGGAGGGACCAGAGCGGTCCCGAGCTCCACCTCCCGGCCGGGGGGGGGGAGGGGAGGGCGGGGAGGCGGGCGGGAGGCGGGCGGGCAGGCCAGGAGGGAGGGGGAGGGAGGGGGCGGGCCGGGCTGTGCGCTCCGCTCGCTGCTGGCTCCGCCGCCGCCGCCGCCGCCGCTGCCGCTGCCGCCGCCGCCGCCTCACACACTCCGGGAGCGGGAGCGCGGCGCGGACGCGAAGCCGCCGGGGCTGCTGTGCCCAGAGCCAGCCGGAGCCGGAGCCTGAACCGCAGCGCCAGCCCGAGCCGTGCCGAGCCGCAGCCCGGGCCGGGGCCGGTGGCGGCTCATGGACAGCAGGGCCGGCGGCCGGCGGTGCCCCGAGGCGGGTAAGGATCCGGTGGCGGTGGATGCAGCGGCGGCTCCGGGCTGGGAGCGGCCATAGCCGGCGGGAGCTGAGGGAGGGGCGCTCAGCGGAGCGAGGCTACGGGGGCCCAGGCTGTGCTCGGCGCTCTGGGCTGAGGTGGGGGCGGCTGGGAGCTTCGTATGGGGGTTGCGGCCGGGGCACCCTGGCCTCCAAAGTCCGCGGCGAGGAGCGGAGAGAGGAGACGGGGTGCTGAACCGGACCTTTGCCTCGGCGTCCCGCACCGCACCCTTGCGCGTTTGGACCCGCGGGGAATAAGGCGACTCTAGGAGCGCGCCGAACGGAGGTGGTTGGGGGAAGCGCGCAGCCCCCAGTTTGCGGGGAACGGGGCTCCCCGAGGACGAAGCAAGCAAGGACCCTCATACACAACGCACACACACACTTGTTGGGCCACCAGCTCAGATCACTTAGGTGCTTCAAGCTCTCCGCGGGCAACCAGAAGGCCAGACCACGGGCATATGTACACGCATACATACATCCGTACATATGTGCACACAGACATACCTCCCGCACACCAGCGCCCACTGGGGCACAGTCACTAGCTCAGAATCCGCTTCAGCGTCTGCACGCTCAGCAGCACGGACACACAACCCTTGGCCACAGCAGAGCAACAGAACACAACCGGGTGTGACATTTGGCGACATGGACACACAAACACAATCCCGTGCCCTCATGTACGAGTGTCACAGCCACGGCTCGCCAAATGAACACTCAAAACTTAGCCTGGCACATACATATTCCTTTAAGGAACACACCCTACCATAAAATATGTTACCCACTCCTTGGCCAGAACATAGATAACACAGGTCTCGCTTGCCCCCCTCAACTGCACCCACATAAACACACAACCCTAGTGTCTCAGTACACGCCTTGACGGCACACACCCTAACACAGAAAGTAGAACCTACAGCGGCGCCTCACGGGCGCAAACACACAATCCACCGCTTCACACATCTTAACACTGGGTGTCACACACACCTTACACCAACAGTGTCACATTACACCTTGCAGCCACCCCCTACACACACACACACACACACACACACACACACACACACACACACACGAGTCCCTCTTCCCTCAGAGGCCAGATACGGTCCTGGGAAGCCGCTGGGCGGTAAGGCGAACCCCTAGCGCCCCTACATCTTAATCACGACATTGTTATTGCAAATATCAGCACAGCGGGAACCCTGGGGGCTGGCTGGACCGGCTTCCCTGCCTGCGTCTCCCCCGCCCCCACTCTGGGGCCTGGCTGGCCGGGTATTCCCGGAACAGGCTGGACTGGCAGGCCGCGCCATCCCGGCTCCCCTGGGCTTCAGGGCCCCAGGTCCCTTCGCAGAGGGTGCAGGCCTGCGGCGGTGTTTGCGACCCTCTTCGGGCCTTTTAGCTGCGTTCTGCGAGCCACCTGGGTCCCCAGCACACCTGGGTCCTGCACACCTGTGTCCCTCTCACACCTGGACGCCCCCTCCACCGGGTGCCGGCTACAGGCCAGAGTCGTGTGCGCTGGCAAGGCCCTGCGGCCCGAAGGGAGATCGCTGCATGCGCTGGAGCAAAACTGGTAGGCGAGGTGGACTCAGTTACGCTCAGGACTCAGCTTCTGGCCTCAGTTTCCCCAGCAGTGATTGACGACTATTTCTTCTAGCTGGAAGTATTTGGTGAGGCGTTGAGGTCTATGAGGACTGAGTGCGGGGCAGAGACCCCTTTTTGCTAGCCGTGAGAGGGTCCTTTTCCGGAGAATGTCCCCACCCGGCTTGGCTCGCCACGCTTTGTGATTTCGGCGCCGGCTCCCTCCCCGCCCCCTCCCGGCGCCCGCTGCTCGGCTCCCGCCGGCGCCCGCTTGCAGGGGACCCTAGGCAGAGGGCCGAGACGCGGAGGAGGAGGGGTTCCCCGCGGCGGTCGCTGGGGCTTGGGGCGCAAGGGGCCCGCCGTCAGACGCACGTTCTCACCGCCCCCCCCTCCCCCGCCTCGCCTTGAGCTCCCGGAGGTCCTGAGTCGCTGGGGTGGGGGTGGGGCCTGAGTCCGAGGATGGTGGAGGAACAGCTGTCCCCCCCACTCTCTCTCGACACACCACACTACTGCGTCCTCTGGGAGGAGATGCCCGCCCTATGGGTGTGTGCGGGGAGCGCCCGCTGACCACGGCGGTGTAGACAGGGGGCTGCCCCGGCGGTGGCGGAGTCCAGGATGCCTTGCGGGAAGACTCTGGGGGCCTCCATTACCTGCTCTGGGCTACCCTTCCGTAGCTGCCAGGAAAGAGGGCTCCCCGAAGGTGTTTGTGACAACCTGAGGGTGGGGGCTAGTTTCTTGACTAGAGGTCTAGGAGGAATGAAATCTGTAATTACAACTAGCCCAGGGCGTGGGGTGGAATCGGAGAGAGGATGAGAAGGGCCTCCAGGGATAGCCAAGGGGGAGTGTAGTGAGGGAGCAGATCTGGTTGCAGTTCTGGCCGCTTGTTTGCCCTCTCTCCTCCAACCCAATTCAGTAAGGGACTTCAACTGGAAGAGGGTGCCTTGCTAGTCTGGTATCTTCCTGGCACGGGGGCTGCTGCTGCGGCTACTTGGTCAGGGGATCTGGGCCAGATATAGTGAGCTTACTGCTGGGAGGAGAGGGGTGGGAGCACCAGGAGAGGGCCTGGGGCCGGGGAGGAGACCGAGGAGGCTCTTCTGATATGGGGAGAGAGCTGCCCCTACCATGAGCAAGGATAGCTGGTGCTGCAGTGAGATTCTTTCAACAATGTATTGAGCACCTGCGATCCGCCAGGGCCCATAGTGGGTGGTCAGGATGCAATATTAGTGGTAAGATACACACCAACCTTGTCTTCATAGGTCTTCTCAACTGGCAGAGGATGGGTGCATTTATTTACTGAACCAGTGAGCACCTACTGTGTGCCTGATGCTGGAAATAAAATGCTCTATTCAATTCTTTGATATATACCCCTGTCCTTTACAGTATAATATATTGACCTCAATGCCACAGATCTCATTTAATTCTCCCAGATAACTTCCAGGAGGCAGAATGTATTATTTCCATTCCACGATAAGGACATAGGTTCAGAAAGGTGAAGTCACCTGGCCAAGGTCATATAGCTAGGAAGTGGCGGAGCAAGGGTTTGAACCCCAACAATCTGACTCAAGAATGCAGGTGCCTAGAAGCCCTGCAGAGGCTAATAGAGGGTTGTGAAAGAGAAGGGAGAGGAGCTGAGGGCTGTGCACTTGTTCACTGTGGGAAGCCTCTGAACAGCTCCACCCCACACAGCCCTGCTTGTTTACCCAGCTCTCCCAGAGGTTGGCTTAGTCCTTTGTGTTTTTGTTGTTTTTTGTTTGTTTGTTTGTTTGCCCACGGTGGCAGTGGCTGTTGTGTAACAGTGCAGGGGTAAAGGAAGGGATGTTCAGAGCTGACCTGGTCCCAGTGACGACGGCTGCCTCTAGGTGTTTTAGCATTCATCAGAAAGCGGGCTGTGGTCCCCGAGGTGGGCTGAAAATGAAGGTTGCAGGTGAACCCTCACTGCTCTTCTCCTCCCTCCCCAGATGTTGACACAGATGGCGTTTTCCGTGGCCTTCCCTGGACTCTGCCCCCTCATACTTTACTGCGCTCCTCGGGCCTGAGAGGAATGAGTCACTGTGTGTGCCGCCACTCTGCTTCTCAGGGTCCTGGGTGCCTATGTCACTGGGCAGAGGTGGGGACACCCCTGCCAGGAAGGCAGCCGGTGCCTGGGGAAGGGCAGATAAGACGCTAATCGCTTCCAAAGCTGCCGCCTGGGACTAATGACTCCCAATAACCAACCACCTGAGCAAAGTTCAGGGATGATGGGGGGTGGGGCGGGGTTAGGGTTGCCTCACTGCTGGTCCTGGCTCCTCTGACTCCTGCATCCCTCGGACCTGTGGTCGGGAGAGTCCAAGAGTCCTGGCCAGGCAAGTTTGGTAGCCTGGGGAGGGCGGGGAGGGGGGAGATGCTACATAGCAAACATATTCTAGCTTCTGTGACCTTTGTTGATTTTCTGTTCCCCCCAGACTCTGGGATGTGAAGAGGCATTCTTAATTTCCCAGATCCTGACTCTTCGCTTACTTCTTCTGTGACCTGAGACAGTTCATTATTCTTTCTGAGCCTCAATTTTATCATCTGTACGATGGGGGATGGGGAGCCGGGTAATAATAAAGTACCCGCTTCAGAGGGTGGGGAGGATTAGATGAGATAATGTATGCAAATGGAGTAAAGTCTCAGGGAGTGTTAGCTGGGATGATAATGATAGTGATGACAGTGATGATGATGGTAAAGGTGACTGTAGAATTTGCACTTCTTTCTTAACTCCAGGGACCTAGTGTATTCATTTCCTGATATTGCACCTTGCTGCCTGGGGGGTTCTCTAGGTCTCTCCCCTAGAATCTAAATTCCTGGGGGTGGGGGCAGGTAATACTCATTTTAAAGCAACTTGCCAGGCACTTCATGGGACTTAAACCTTCTTCAACTCTTGCCCTCACTCTGTGTAGCCACACCCCCAAACCTATGTTCCCCTAAATTCCTACTTCCCAGAAACACCCTCTTATCCATACCTTCCTGGCCTTGGATATTCCTCTGTAGTTCTCTTTCCAACTCAGAAGTTGTATACCCCAATCCTCTCCTGACTCTTCTGCAGGATAGAGGTAAGGGATCTCCTAAGGGTGACAGGGTGAATGAGTGAGAGAGAGAAAATAGATGTGGGGGGGAGGGTTACTGTGTTTGTGCTGCCTGGGAGGCCTGAGGAGTTAGAGCCATGTATTGTGACCCTGAGAGGGGGAAGGGAGGGCTTAATCTGTAACTATTGGAGCTGCTACACATCAAAATCACCCTGACTCTGTCAGACCACAGACTTCTGAATTTATGGCCAAAATTTGTGAGCATTCATTTGTCTTGGAAAAATCTGCACCATAGTTTCATAAAATTCATAAAGGGGGCTATGATCTAAAAAGGTTAAGAATCCCTGTTCTGAAGAGAGTGAGTGGAGGCAAGCAGTCACTGCCTTATTTCTCCTCTGTGTCAGGTTTAGGGTAATTCCCATAAAACCCCCACCTTCCCAAGATTTATGCATGGAACTGGTGTGCAAGATGATTTCATCGTGTGTGTGCCTGCGCACTATTGGGGGAGGGCCGTGCTATGGGGGGAGGGCCAGCTCAGGCACCCAGCAGGGAATGAGGTTCTTTGGAGACAGTCCTCTGGAGGTGTGATTGGGTTGGAGCTTGAAAGTAAGATGAGCCTTGTGCTAGATCCATGCAGTTAGAGGGGAAGTGACTGGAGGAGGCATTCACATGGAATATTAGATAAATTCCTCCTTCCTTTAAAGAGTTTAAGATTGCAACTCGGAACAAGCATGCACACTAATCTGAAAAGCAGCCTCACACATTCTGAGCACCTTAACTGCCAAGGAGTGACGAGGGAGAGGGTGTGGTTTGGGAAGGCTTTGTGAAGGAAGTCAAGTGTTTGACTTGTGTAAGGAATCTGCATTCAGTGAACTTTTGCTGAGAGTCTACTCTGGACCTAAACAGAGAGGGATTAAATTTGACCCCAGTAGGTTCTCGATGGAGTAAGGGAATTGTGCAAGGAAATAAGCAGTCACCACCCAGAAAGTACCAGGGTAGGCAATGTCTGGGAGCTAAAATAGTCACTCAGGAGCTCTTTCTGAGGGCCTACTGTGTGCTGGGTCCAGCGCAGGGTCCTGAGGATGTAGAAGCAAACGAAGCGGAGGCTCTCCTGCTCTATGCTCAGTCCTGTCGGAAGAACATTTGACAAATTATTTCCCAAACAGCCACATAACTGCAATTGTAGGTGCTTTGAGGGAGCATTTGTTGAGGATTTACTGTGTGCTAGGCATTTAGTCCATAAGATCTCAAACTCCTTAGACAATAGGTAGTAGTATTCCCATTTTGCAGATAAGGAAACTGAAGCCCTAAATCATTTCCTCCTGCTCAGCAGCCAGGAAATGGGCAGTTAGGCTTCACCCCAGACATTGTGATGTCTTCTCCACCCTGCTGCCTTCCATGTGCCAAATGCTTACAACCAAACAAAACTGACAAGTAGTCATTGAGTTAGAACTGTTGTGAGCTCCATGGTAGCAGATTGAGTCTCTCTTGTATGCTGCGGAGTCCCAGTGCCTGGACAGAGCCTGGCACATTGTAAGTGCACAGTAAACATTAGTTGAAGGCACGGTGCCCAGCATCGTGAAGGTGCGTGGGTTGGGGGAGGGGGTTGAACGCAGGGAGCCTGGCCCTAGCGTCAGGAAGTTTGGCGTTCGCCTGGAGAGCCAGAGAACACAGGAATAGGTGCACAGTACTGTAGTTGAACAACACAGGCAGGAGGGCGGTGTCCTAGAGAGCTCAGTGATTCATTGTCACAGGATTGGGGCAGACAATAGTGGCTGTGAGTTGGAAAAAGGAGAGGTCACCGTGGGCTGGAGAGGCCTGGGAAGGCTTCTTGGGTGACTAGAGTCAGCCTTCGGTGGGGCAGGTGCGGTCTAAGATAAGGCTGCGCTGCCAGGCTGCGTAGGATTTCCAGGTGGGAGGCAGGTATTTCAGGTGCAAATGGGGAGGTGATAGAAGGAGAGTGACCCTGAGCCCTCTGCTGGAAGTGGTGGACTTTGGATTTGAACAGAGTGGCTGGCCATGACCATGGCCTCCTAGAGGAAGAGAGGGTCAAGACTGGGATAGTAGCGGGTCCGGCTGGGGTCTGCAAATGCATAGCCTCAAAGCTGGGGTAGATGCGCAGAAGCGAGTTATTGGGGCGATGGGAGTGCAGCTTGTGGTTGGCTACAACATACGGGGGCCCCGCTTGGAAGGATCTGGGGGTCGGCATGGAGAAGCAGGTCTGAGACGCGACTGGACTGGGGAGGGGCCAGGTGTTCGTGAGGAGAGGGGTCAAATAGGAGCCAAATGTTTACTGAGAGACTCAGTAGGGCCTGGAGGGGAGTGGTCACGGAGAGGCTGGTGGTGTGGTTGGCAACTCTGTCCCAGTTAGACCTGCTGGGCGCGCAGTTGCTAAAGACAGGCCAGGGCAGCTCCCAATGCCAATTCCAGGGCTAGTCAGCCCTGACCACAGTCCTGACCCCAATGTTAGCCTCTACACTGTTCCACACACCTGTCGGTGTCTCGCCTGCCTGCTCTGGGAGCAGGGGAGGGATGGAGGGAGGAGCTGGAGTCCTGGGAACTGGCTGGGGCAGTGTGTGTCTGAGGGCGGGTGGGTGGCTAGCTCTTTCTCTTCAATTCCAGCTGTCTCCAAGCCTTGATGGGTGCCTAGTTTCAGCTGCCTCCCCCCGACCCATGGGGGTGAAGGCATTGGGCACCGTGGGTGATTATTGTCAGAAAAGAGGCATTTGAGGGGCGCCTGGGTGGCTCAGTCGGTTGAGCGTCCGACTCCAGCTCAGGTCATGATCTCACGGTTTGTGGGATCAAGCCTGGAGTGGGGCTTTGCTCACAGTATGGAGCCTGTTTTGGATTCTGTGTCTCCCTCTCTCCCTGCCCCTCCCCCGCTTGCTCTCTCTCTCTCACTCTCTCTCAAAATAAGTAAATATTTTTAAAAAAAAAGGCATTTGACATGTCACATCTCATACACATATACTGACTGGCATCTCAAAAGGGAGAGAAATGAGATGTTCTTCCCACTCTCTCCAGCCATCCTGAGTGGCCCTCCACATGGGGTCCAGGGAATGTAAGGGGTGTCTGTGTCTTTTCTACCATGTATGTGGGGGGGGGTGCCTAAGGCCTTCCTTTCCACTTGCTGTCTCTGTATCTCAGTATCAGGGTAATTACCATGGGTGACTAAGGCAGGATGCTGGTGAGAAGGAGGTGTTGGGCAAAGCACAGCACAGAGAACAGGGAGGAGGGAGTGTCAGGAGGGTCAGGGCGTTCCATGGGCGGGAGCCGTTCTAGACTTGTTCCAGGCCCCTTACCGGCTCCTCCAGCTGGGGCAGACACTGCTGCTACACCCAGCCGTGGGTGAAACTCGGGGTTCTGGGTTTTGGAATCAGGGTTCTGGGTTGGAGCTGAGCTCTCCTCATGGGCTAGCGTACAGGCGGCAGAGGGCGAGTCAGGGGTTGGCTTGGGTTCCTCCTCCCAGCTGACCTCCTGTTTTGTCTCTTCCCCTTTCAGCCCTCCTGATTCTAGAGCCTGCCAGGATGGGGCCCCTGAGGCCTAGCCCAGGCCCTGGGGGGCAACGGTTGCTGCTGCCTCCCTTGCTCCTGACACTGCTGCTTCTGCTGGCCGCGTCCCCAGGCCATGCCACTCGGGTGGTATACAAGGTGCTGGAGGAACAGCCACCCAACACCCTCATTGGGAGCCTCGCAGCTGACTACGGTTTTCCAGATATGGGCCACCTGTACAAACTAGAGGTAGGCGCCCCGTACCTGCGGGTGGATGGCAAGACAGGAGACATCTTCACCACGGAGACCTCTATCGACCGTGAGGGGCTCCGTGAATGCCAGAACCAGCTCCCTGGTGAGCCCTGCATCCTGGAGTTTGAGGTGTCTATTACAGACCTCGTGCAGAATGGCAGTCCCCGGCTGTTAGAGGGCCAGATAGAGGTACAGGACATCAATGACAACACGCCCAACTTCGCCTCGCCAGTCATCACGTTACCCATCCCTGAGAACACCAACATCGGCTCACTCTTCCCCATCCCGGTGGCTTCTGACCGTGATGCTGGCCCCAACGGTGTGGCGTCCTATGAGCTGCAGGCCGGGCCCGAGGCCCAGGAGCTATTTGGGCTTCAGGTGGCAGAGGACCAGGAGGGGAAGCAGCCACAGCTCATCGTGATGGGCAACCTGGACCGGGAGCGCTGGGATTCCTATGACCTCACCATCAAGGTGCAGGATGGTGGCAGCCCCCCACGTGCCAGCAGTGCCCTGCTTCGAGTCACTGTGCTTGACACCAATGACAACGCCCCCAAGTTCGAGCGGCCCTCCTACGAGGCTGAGCTGTCTGAGAACAGCCCCATAGGCCACTCAGTCATCCAGGTGAGAGGCCCCTCCATCTAACTGTTAGGGTTCCCACCTTTAGAAATGGGAGCCCACCCCAACCTGGTGAGTATTTCCTTTACTTAAGGGGAAACTGCCAGGGTACTGTGGTAAGAGCTCTTCTTCCTAGCCCTGATCCAATGAGATCTTCCTATAAGCCCCCTGCCCCCCACCCCAGTAAGTGATATGATTTTCCTCTATCAAGCTATTTAGTGAGAGTGACATAGCGTAGCATAGATAGCATATGAACAGCAATCCCCCCCCATTCCCAAGGCCAACTCAAGTTGGAGAAGCCTCTGAGAAGTGAAATCCCCTCCCATGTCAAATGATACCTTCCTCCCCAACCAAGTGAGCCAAGTTGGAACAAGAACAGTCTTTCCAGAGATGAGAATATCTTCCCAACCAGTGCCCCTTTAGCCACGTGAGATTTTCCTGAAGCTAGAAGACACAGCCTTACTTTGCCTCTCCCTGACAGTCCAGTGAGATTATCTTAGCCAAGTGAGTCCTCAGAGTTCTAGAAAACTGCACTCAGATGTCTGTCTGTACACCCGCTTCCTTCCCTGGTACAGGGTGCTCTTGAGTATGGGGTGCCATGGTATCATGGGGGGGCAGCTGCTTCTATTGAAGTTCTCAGCAACCCTCTCCATGGGAACTGCCCCAGGGGCTTGGGCAGCATGGTGGAGCCAGGGCCTGGGAGGGAGCAAAGAAAGCGTCCCTGCAGACAGGTGGGCGTATCTCCCGCTGTCATCTTAGCCCTGGCCTCCTGCCAGCCCCAGCTCCTTTCTCCTTCCCCCTGGGCTGAAGCTGTCTGTCTTTGAAGTGAGGGAGCTGAGGAGGGCACAGCCTGCCCTGTATACCGTTACCGTCCTGGGAAACCCTTCATTCTATATCCTTAAACTGAAGCAGGGCATGAGTAGGAATTTCAGCCTTTTTTTTTTTTTTTTTTTAAGGCTGGTAGACTTGAACATGTAGAAGAGAGACTGAGGAAGGATAGGGAGACAGACCGTCAGAGATGGCGAATAATAATAGCCTGGGTGCCAGGCAGTGTTCCGAACACATTATGTGTGTTATGTCATTTAATCCTTACAGTATAAGGTAAGCATCATCCCCATTTCACTGATGGGAAACCAAGCCTATAGAGATTTGGAAACTCATCTTATCTCACCCAGCTGATGTGTTCACATCCCACTCTGGCCTCATCCAGCAATCTGGCTTCAAAGCCTATGCATCCAGTGGGCTGAAGCAGGAGAGCAGGGCAGAGATGGGGCTGGAGGAAGAGCAGAAAAGAGAGGGTGGGAAAGAATCAGCAGTGGGAAAGAGGCAGAAAGAACTCAGCAAGGTTGGGAGGGAAACGGAGACAGAAGTGAAGAGTCATAGAGACAAAGGGTGGTAAGATGGCAAGTGAGGCAGATAAGAAGCTGGGTGACCAGTCTAGAGACAGGGAGAAGTGGAAATCATAATGAAAAGGTAGGGGACAGATAGACCGGGGGCAGGGCGGCTGGTGAGAAGAAACAGGTTGGCTCTCACAGGGGTTAGCAAATACCAGAGTATCTGGGAAGCCCTGCCCAGGTGTCTCCATTGCTGAAAGGGTCCTGGTTCCTCCCCGGAAGGAGAGGAGACTGGCAATGCTTTGAGGGCCCACTAGATGCAGTGTCCAGCACTGTGTTAGCACGAATTTTCTGAGATGGACAGGTGGATGGACAAAAAGAGGGATGAATGTTGGGGTGCCTGGGTGGCTCAGTCGGTTGAGGATTTGACTCTTGAATTCGGCTCAGGTCATAATCCCAAGGTCATGGGATGGAGCCCTGTGTCGGGCTTTGCACTGAGCATGGAGCCTACTTATCTCTCTCTCTCTCTCTCTCTCTCTCTCTCTTTCTCTCCTTCTGTCCCTCTCCCTCTCCCAGCTCATGCTCTCTCTTCTTCCTCTCTCTAAAACAAAACAAAACAAAGCAAAACAAAGCAAAACAAAAAAGAGGGATAAATGCTATTTAGGGAGCTTTTGCCACGTGCCCAGCAGTGTTAGGCAATTTTACAAGTATTCTCTCACTTAATTCTCACCACAGCCCCGTGAAATAGGTTCTATTATTATCCCCATTTTATACATTTTGTAGACTGAGGCTGGAGGAGGTTGAGTAATTGGCCCAAGGTCACATAGTTGTCAGAGAGTGCTGGAGCTGGGATTTGAACCCAGGACTGTTGTGCTGTGCTCCTCAGACACTCTGCCAAGTTATACCTGTCCTGTTCTCCCCGCTTATCCCCCCACCCACACCCCTACGACCATCACATTCTGTCCAGCTGTGACATAATTCCAATCCTCTGTGTCTCCCCAACCAGTGGTACCTCATGGCCATTCCCACCAGGTTCCTGTTGCCCCATCACCACCCATATTTGTATAGAGCTGGGCAGAGTGTGCGTCGGCGTTGGCGTGGGAGGGCGTGCCCACTGCGAAGGGACAGACAGTTCATTGTTTGGTGCTGGGATCCCAGCCCGCTGCCAGCAAGCTCTGTGGCCTGCACCGACCCCTCCCTCTCGGCCGCAGGCTCGGCCGCCCAGATTCCTCAAGTTGGTGCCTAGCCAGCGCCCGCCAGGAGGGAAGAGGCTGCTGAAACAGGTTTCCCCGGTTTGAGAGAGCCGTGGCTCACTCTGACCCATATCCCTACCTGGCTCCTTTCAAAAGAAATCCCCTCACCTGTGGCCTCCAGGTAGGGCATGTGGGGCCCTACTCTGTGCAAATACACAGCGCACAAACACATACCTTCTCACGCAATAACATATAATCCCAGGTTCGTAACACATGCGTGTGCTTGTGTGCATGTTACACACATATGTCATGCATACGTGACACTTCTACTACTCACACCTTTCCAGCTCTTCAGAAGGGTTGAAGGCCAGTTTCACTGGGTGGAAGGGCTGCCCCAGGTGCTAGTTGGATCTTCATCCCCATATTTGGGCACACTTGTACAGGAATGGGAAGCAGCGTTGAATTATGCCCCATCCCATCTCTTCTGGTTGCCTGTAACACTGCTGAGGATATGCAGGCTGCGTCTGTGCTCCTCAGGGAAATAGGTCGGTAGTGTCTGCCACCGTGTCAGGGTTGGAAAAAGGGCAGTATAGGTGCTGCTTTTGGAAATGGTGCCACATGCAATGAATTGTATCTGCCACGCTCATTGGAAAGGCAGCACATGTGTCCTGGACTTTGCTATCCCCAGACTAACTCATCCCTGTTTCCCTTTTCTCCCCTGCCCTGCAGGTGAAGGCCAATGACTCGGACCAAGGTGCCAACGCAGAGATTGACTACACGTTCCACCAGGCGCCCGAAGTGGTGAGACGTCTTCTGCGACTGGACAGGAACACCGGACTTATCACTGTGCAGGGCCCTGTGGACCGTGAAGATGTAAGTACCCTGCGCTTCTCAGTGCTCGCCAAGGACCGAGGCACCAACCCCAAGAGTGCCCGCGCCCAAGTGGTGGTGACTGTGAAGGACATGAACGATAATGCCCCCACCATTGAGATCCGGGGCATAGGGTTGGTGACCCATCAAGACGGGATGGCGAACATCTCAGAGGATGTGGCAGAGGAGACAGCTGTAGCCCTGGTACAGGTATCTGACCGAGATGAGGGAGAGAATGCAGCGGTCACCTGTGTGGTGGCAGGTGATGTGCCCTTCCAGCTACGCCAGGCCAGTGAGACAGGAAGTGACAGCAAAAAGAAATACTTCCTACAGACCACCACCCCTCTCGACTATGAGAAGGTCAAAGACTACACCATAGAGATTGTGGCTGTGGACTCTGGCAACCCCCCACTCTCTAGTACCAACTCCCTCAAGGTGCAGGTGGTAGACGTCAATGACAATGCACCTGTATTCACCCAGAGCGTCACTGAGGTCGCTTTCCCCGAAAACAACAAGCCAGGTGAAGTGGTCACCGAAGTCACTGCCAGTGATGCTGACTCGGGCTCTAATGCTGAGCTGGTTTACTCTCTGGAGCCTGAGCCGGCCGCCAAGGGCCTCTTTACCATCTCACCCGAGACTGGAGAGATCCGGGTGAAGACCTCCCTTGATCGGGAACAGCGGGACAGTTATGAGTTAAAGGTGGTGGCGGCCGACCGGGGCAGCCCCAGCCTGCAGGGCACAGCCACCGTCCTCGTCAATGTGCTGGACTGCAATGACAATGACCCCAAGTTTATGCTGAGTGGCTACAACTTCTCAGTGATGGAGAACATGCCGGCCCTGAGTCCAGTTGGCATGGTGACTGTCATTGATGGGGATAAGGGGGAGAACGCCCGGGTACAGCTCACGGTGGAGCAGGACAATGGTGACTTTGTTATCCAGAATGGCACAGGCACCATCCTGTCCAGCCTGAGCTTTGACCGGGAACAGCAAAGCACCTATACTTTCCAGCTGAAGGCAGTGGATGGCGGCGTCCCGCCTCGCTCAGCTTATGTTGGTGTCACCATCAACGTGCTGGATGAGAATGACAATGCGCCTTTTATCACTGCCCCTTCCAACACCTCCCACCGGCTGTTGACCCCCCAGACGCGTCTTGGTGAGACGGTCAGCCAGGTAACAGCTGAGGACATTGACTCTGGTGTCAATGCTGAGTTGACCTACAGCATTGCTGGTGGCAACCCTTACGGACTCTTCCAGATTGGGTCACATTCAGGGGCTATCACCCTCGAGAAGGAGATTGAGCGGCGCCACCATGGGCTGCACCGCCTAGTGGTAAAGGTCAGTGACCGTGGCAAGCCCCCACGGTATGGCACAGCCTTGGTCCACCTTTATGTCAACGAGACCCTGGCCAACCGCACCCTGCTAGAGACCCTTCTGGGCCACAGCCTGGACACGCCACTGGACATCGACATCGCTGGAGATCCAGAATACGAGCGCTCCAAGCAGCGGGGCAACATCCTCTTTGGTGTGGTGGCTGGTGTGGTGGCTGTGGCCTTGCTCATTGCCCTGGCAGTGCTCGTGCGCTATTGCCGGCAGCGGGAAGCCAAGAGTGGTTACCAGGCTGGTAAAAAGGAGACCAAGGACCTATATGCCCCCAAGCCCAGCAGCAAAGCCTCCAAGGGAAACAAAAGCAAAGGCAAGAAGAGCAAGTCCCCGAAGCCTGTGAAGCCAGTGGAAGATGACGATGAAGCCGGGCTGCAGAAATCCCTCAAGTTCAACCTGATGAGCGATGCCCCTGGGGACAGCCCCCGCATCCACCTGCCCCTCAACTATCCACCAGGCAGCCCTGACCTGGGCCGCCACTACCGCTCTAACTCCCCACTGCCTTCCATCCAGCTGCAGCCCCAGTCACCCTCGGCCTCCAAGAAGCACCAGGTGGTGCAGGACCTGCCACCCGCAAACACATTCGTGGGCACAGGTGACACCACGTCCACGGGCTCTGAGCAGTACTCCGACTACAGCTACCGCACCAACCCCCCCAAATACCCCAGCAAGCAGGTAGGCCAGCCTTTGCGGCTCAGCACGCCCAAGCCCCTACCCCACCCCTACCACGGGGCCATCTGGACCGAGGTATGGGAGTGACAGAGCAGGTATATCAGACCTGTGTGCTCACTAGCCCGTAGGGGCCAACCCGAGCCAGTGGTGGGCGGTGGGGCCAAAGATCTGGGGGTGCTGGGGCCTTGGGAATGACACTGCTACCTCACCCACACTCAGGGGGTTAGGCTTAGTGAAAACAGAGGGAGGGTGTGCTCTGTGGCATCCTCCTCTTTGCCCCCTCCCCACTGGGAGAGGCCTATGATTGTCAGATCTCGAGGCGCTAGGCCAGCTGCTTGGTCTAGCTGGTGGGGGCTAATGGGCGGGTGAGCAGAGGGGTTTGGAGGCAGAGGTATAGGAGGGAAGTAAAGAAGTCTATTCCAAACCTGGGTCTCTAGCTCAGACCTGCCATTGGTGCTTTTCTAGAAGGGAAACAGGGAAACCAGGAGTCCTCGGGGGTAACTGGGTAGAGACTCTGTCAGGGAGGGGGGGCTCCCTATTTGTGCCTTCTAGGTGTGCTGTGTCAGCCTCTTCCTCATCCCACGTTCCTGTGGCTGGGCCCCAGCTCCCCTTCCCCAGACCCAAACACTTACCTCTGACAATAAAGTTCTCTATTTTTGGAGTTTTGGTTTCTTATTTTCCTGGAACTGAGAGAAGGAGTGAGAGAGACTGGAAACAGCCCTTTATCCTTAGGTTTCTACCCAATTTCCCCATCCCTTCTCTTTGCCCCTTCCCACTTCCTCGGCCTGTGTTCTACCCCAACCCTATCTTAATTTACCATCGTCCCATCTACCCCCACATCTGACAGCATGTCCCTTCACCCCATGTTTGTGAGGCCTTCTCCCTAGGAATGACGCCCTGCACCAAGAAAGGGCAGCTGCACCCAAGTGAGATGCACCCAAATCCCGCCCTTTGTCCACTGGCTGAGACTGGACCATTCCAGTCCGCGCACAGTGAGCACCCCCTGACAGAGTGCAGGCCAGAGCACCGGGTGAGGGTGGAGTGCAGCCTGCCCACCTCTGGTGAAGGCCGAGAAGCCCTTGATTATACCAGCCACCTTCCCCCAGGGCATGGTCTCCCCAGGTGCCTCTCCCAGCTGCTTCATCCCAACATCACTCAGTTCCCAAGAGTTATTGGCCCTGCCCTGCGTGTCCGCACCACGATCACCGGCCTGGACTACTGCGAAGGAGGGCCCAGGGAGAGGGGAGGGAATCCTGAGGTTCTTTGCACTTGGCCTGCTCTGTATCCCCACTCTTAGGGTGCTCCCTTCTGACTGAGACTGAGGTATCCTAATCCTACCCCTCCACCCTTCCTTTCCTTCAGCTCCTTGCTCTGGCCACCCTGGGCTGCTGGCTCTCACTCTCTCTCTCTCCGTCTCTCACTTCTTGCTCTCCTGGGTCTGCCCTGTCTCTGGCTGTGCCCAAGGGGGACAGGGGCTAAAGCCTGGGTGAGGGGCCTCAGGTCCTGGGAGAGTCTCTGAGGCCAGAGGCAACATGTCTCCATGGTGACTGAAGAGCCTTGAGACACTCCCAGGAGGCCCAAGGCGCCAGCTCTCTACCCTCATTCCGTCCACAATCCCCTTAACGCCCTGGGGATACCCCCAAAGTAAAAACTCCTGGGGGATTTGGAGGAGTGGGGCATGGGCAAGTGAAATCTAGTTTCATGTCATTTCTCCTGGACAAATAAGCATCTCTAGGGGGACCTCCAGCAACTCCTGACCAAACAGTCTTTCTCTTTTGTTTCCATGCTTGCTGCTGCCAGGTCGATCTTTCTCTTTTTCCTTTAGCTTCTTCATCTCTTTCTTTCCCAGCATCGGAGGGATTATCCCTTACTCAGCTGCAACCCAACACATCCACGGAGCCACACTGAATATCTTCCAACATTCAGACACAACCAAACCACAACACCATTGTCATCATCAAAACACACAGGCCAAGTTCCTACTGTGTGATCCATGTAGTGCTAGACCCTAAAGGGAAATGGTCATATTTGTACGACATGTGCAAGTGGAAAGATGAGGCAATTGAGAATCTTAAATGGCAAGTGGGACATAGTAAAGCTTTTTCCATCTTGTTCCACTATAACTTCTGCAACTAGGTGCTTCCATTTTTTTTTAACATTATACTAGGTACAATGTACCCTACTCAGCACTTTAAGTGAATTAGCTCATTCAATGCTCATAACTCTTTGTGACATAAGTCATTCTAATGCTCATTTTCCAGAAGTGAAAACTAGTTAGCGATGGAGTCAGAATTCAGAGAGCATCAGGAAATCTGATTTCCAGAGTCTGCTATAATCCGTAATGCTATACAAAAGGGGTCCCATGATTAAGTTAGTTTGGGGAGTAAGAGATGCACTATCACATTAACCTCTTAAACGCTCTGCCAATCTTGCGACAAATGGGGGGAACCTGTTACACTTTGTATAACTGGGTTTTCCAAACTTATTTGACCATAGTGCCCCCTCCCTTTCTTTGAGGAACACAGTATGGGAAAACCTGCATAGGACATGGGAGTTGGCTCCTGGAAGGAAAATGTCAACCTTGAGCCAGCTCTTCAGTGATGAGCAGGAGCTGGGCAGGAGGTTTAACCAAGGGAGCCAGCTCCTGAGGCAGCAGTGAGCATGGCCAAGTTAGGAAGAGGGAGAGGGCAGGAAGGGGAATATTCGGGCTGGTGTGGAGGCTACAGGAGAGAGCTGAGAGAGGAGACGGGAAGAATTGTAGCTTGTAGAGGACACAGAGGCCATGCCAGAAGTTCCTGAACAGGAAATGGGAGCCTCTGAAAAAGCTCATGAGTTCTGGATGAACTGAGTTTTAGGAGGTCCAGTGGAATGTATCATGGATATAAAGGGGGTAAAGGTGAAGGTACAGGATTAAAACTCTAAGGTCTGGACTAAGATGGTGGCAGTGGGGACAATGGATGGATGGATTTGTCTAAACTTAGGGAGAAACAACCTGTTGGGCTCACAGGATGACTGGATATAGGGTAGGGATGGGAATGAGTATGACAGCTACCAGGATTCCTAGGTAAACATCCTCCTCCTATGTCTGGGTGATGGGACAGTGATGAAGTCACTGCCCATGTAGAAGCTGGTTGAACAAAAAGAATTTGGTTTCAGACTTGTTGAATTTGAAGGGCCAATAGGAAATACCCAGCAAATGTCTAGAACTTCAGGACTGGAGTCAGAGAGAATTTGGATCTAGGCTTTTTAAGATTTGATTGTGAAGGGAGGGTTACTGGCTGTCGTCTTGGAGAAAACTAGAAGGAGAAGCATCTGACAACCAGATGTCCCTGTGCCTCACAGACCCCCTCCTGTAGACTGTTCACTTCAACACCAGGTGGACAATGCTCCTTTACAACATCCCAGTCCCAAATGTCCAGGTCAATTTTGGGGACCCCGCCTGTCATCACCCAGACCATTTGGTGTTTTAGATAACAACATGGATCCCAAGAAGGGTTGCCTATTCCTGATGGCGAGGTGGGAGCCAAGATGGGAAGATAGTTCTGAGCTGCCTTCCCAATAGCTTCAGGGCTCCTTGTCCTGACAGCTCCCCCCACCACCCCAACTGCCTTGGATGGGATGGAGAGTGTCATGGTGTCAGGAGGGTGGGTCTGCAAACTCAGGACCCCTTCCTCTGGCCTTCTTGATAAGTTCCTGTTGAGGGTTTTAGAATAAACACAAAGCACCAGCCAAGTCTTAGAGGATTGGAGGGAGCCTGGAGAGCCCTGGCCTGAGCTAATCCCACCCCTGGCTTCCAGGGACCCTGGGTCTATGCCCTCCACAACTCCTGATTTCTGGTTGGCAGGAGAATCAGTGGCAGTCCCAGGTGGGTGTTTGGGTGACTGGTTGCTGGTGCCAAGCGCCAAGCTGAGGTTGCCAGGTTCCTGGGATGATCATTAACCTGTGGCAGGCAGACAGGGCTGCCGTCCGGGAGCAGCCTGTCACAGTTCCACTGCCCCTATCCCAACCCCCAGTCCAAGCTCCTAAGTCCTGCCTCCACCAAGCCACAGCCCCTCCCAGAAGCTCCTTCCTATTTCCTAGAAGGAGACTCCATTTGAAGCCGGCCTTCCTAATTCCTGATGGATGTCAGGCCCCTCCCCCTATGCCCAGGTCCTCCTGGGCCCTACCCTCTACAGTTAATACTGTTTCCTGAACTGGAGGATGGAGGAGTTTCCATTGTTCTGCTTCCCCACCCCCAAGGGGCCCTGGTTTGTTATCAGGCTCCCCTTCCTTCGTCCCTCCCACCTTTTTCCACTCCCAGGCCTCTCTGGATGGGGATGAAGTGGGGACGAGGGGCTTGAGTGGGAGGGGACGCAGCAGGGAGTCCTGAAGCAACCTGCAGCATCACACAGCAGGGGTAGGAACTGAGGATCAGAAAGACCTTGCAAGCTCATTTGGACGGAGGCAATGGGAAGTTACAGAGCAATGAGACAGGTGAGGAGCTGATGTTCAGGGGTGCTATTCGGTGTACCGTTCTGGTATCGGTTAGCTCTTTCAGAACGAAGAGTTCATACGGCTTTGAGGAAGCTGTTCTAGAAATTGGAAGCTTGCTCGTGTTTGAAGGCTATGCTGGAATTAGGGGAGTTGGCTGGTATTGTGCTATTCTGGTGTGGGCTGTTCTAGAATGAAAGGCTGTGCCAGTACTGGGAAGCTGTGCAGTGGTGAGTGGTTGTACTGGTTTAGGCTTATTGTGGTGGCCTGGGGGCTCTAATAACACCGGGGCCTTTGCTGTTGGGACTTTCAGCGTGGCCTTGGCTATCTGGGAGCTGTTCTAGAATTAAGGGGAAGTCCTTGACTGGCATCTGTGCTTTCTTGGGGGCTCTGCTGTGCTGGGGGGCTGCGCCTCGTCTCGGGTGCTGCTGAGGCCTGGGGGACCAGAAGCTCTGGGGTGGGCCTGAGGGGGGGGCGCTGAGGTTCGCAGGGGTGGTGGTGGTGGGCCCCTGGGGCCCGCCGGCCTGCCAGCAGTGACACTCCTTCTCTCTGCAGTTACCTCACCGCCGCGTCACCTTCTCCGCCACCAGTCAGGCCCAAGAGCTGCAGGACCCATCCCAGCACAGTTACTATGACAGTGGCCTGGAGGAGTCTGAGACGCCATCCAGCAAGTCATCCTCGGGACCCCGACTCGGTCCCCTGGCTCTGCCCGAGGATCACTATGAGCGCACCACGCCCGATGGCAGCATCGGAGAGATGGAGCACCCCGAGAATGGTGAGGAGCACCAGCACCCCGGGATTGGGTAGATGCTGAGAATGGTAACCAGACTTCAAAGACATCCTCCATTTATTGAGCGCTTGTTGTATGTTCAGCAGTAATCACTGTGCTGAGAGATTTCAGCCACATCTTCATTTAATCTTCACAACTACTCTCTGGTCTGAGAACCTTATTCTCTTTACAGTGGAGCAATGAGAGGCTCAGAGAGGTTGAGTCACTTGCCCACAGCAATACGCAGGAAGTGACAGAGCTGGGAGGGATTCAAACCCAGGCTTCTCTGACTCCAAAGACCTTGCATTCAGCACCACATTATACTGCCTTCCTGGCAACAGGGACTGGGAGAACAGTGGCCACAGGTTCTCAGGCAGTGGTGAGGGAAACTTGAGGGAACCTTGAGGGAATGGGGGTCCCTTAATGGGGTCAGAGGGCCTTGAGAAAAGGGAGGGGACCCTGGATGCTATAAAGAGCTCAGAAAAGGGTATGATGATGCCCGGAGAGGAGGAGCCAGAGAGGCTTTGGCTGAGGAAAGGGAGCGGGGAGGTCTGGGGATGGGAAGGGCTTGTTTGGGAGGGTTTTGAAGGGTGATGGCAGGAGGGAGGTCTGGGCCAGAGCAGAGGTCAGCGTGGGACTAGATGGTGGTGTGCTGTCAAAACGCGTGTGTGTGTGCAGTGCGAATGTATGTGTGTGTGTGTCTGTGAAGGCATCCATGGTAGCTTGTGAGGGGAGACCGAATAAGCTTCCCCTTAGGACTGAAAGCCTCTCCAGCTTGTAGCTGTCTTTGGGTCTTGTCCCCTCCCTCAGTCCACACTTCCCCCCTGCCCCGGCAAATGATGAAAAGTTCCATTTCCCAGCCTCTCAGGAACAGGGCACTTGTCTGACATCCCCGGCCCTAGGTCTCCGAGCACCCCCACCCCACTGTGCCCCTCCATGCTCTATCTCATGCCCATCTCGTCCTTTTTGTGCCCGCGCAGAGCCGGCTGGCCGGAGCAGGCCCTGAGGCGGAGTGCCAGGTATGTGGGAGCTGCTCTGGGGTCTGGGGTCTGTGGGACTTGGCCCAGCACCCAGCTCCGCCCACCCAGTGCCCATGCTCTGCCAAGTTGGGTCTCGCAACTCTGCCCTGAGCTGAAGAGCCTTGGTGCTTTGAGGGTTAACAACAGAGCTGTCCCCTCCTCACCTTGCACTGGCTGGAGGCCAAGCCAGGGTGGGTGGTACCAAGGGAGCCCCTGCCCCAGGCAGTGCTGCTCAGTCATGTCCCTGAGGGAGGGTCACCGCCTGGTACCGTCCCTGAGCAAGGGCGGGACAGGGCAACTGTGGCAGGAAGTGCTCATGGCCCAGCCGTTCCCATGGAGACCCCCGCTGCCCAGCAACCACACCGGCTACTGATGTCAGGCGGCCAACTCCTGTTCCCGTGGGTGTTCTGGGCAGGGAGCCGGAGCTAGGCCAGGGGTGGTGGTTGGCATAGGGGGCTGGAGTGAGGTGGGGAGGGGTTGCATGAGTGTGCTTGTGAGTACCTGGGTGTGTGCTTCTGTGTGAACTGTCCACACAGAAGCTCATCCCCTCTCCCTGGCTTTAAAGCAGGGCCTTGCTATGCTGGGGAAGGGTGGGGTTCCAGGACAGCTGGCAGCATGGTGAGTTTGAAGGGGTTCAGAAGGCGTGTGCCCACCTTGGTCTGAGGATTGAGATGCCCAGTGTAGATCTGTGTGTCCATGCCTATCTGAAGGGGTGTGTGTGTGTGCGTGTGAGAGAGAGAGAGAGAGAGAGGAAGACATACAGACAGACAGACAGAGACAGATATCATGCCTTTAAATGAGGATGGGGGTTTCTCACTCCTAAGGGTAGATTTGCTTGTTTAAGCCTGTCTGGAGATAGATGGTGGAGTGTGTAGATGGGTTCTATGTTTGTGCACCTGTCTGAGGGCAGATTTGGTGGGTGTGCTGACAGGAGAGCTGGGGGGTGGCTGAGGATGGAGGAATGCATCTATTTAAGGATAGATCGTATGAGAAAGAGAGAGAAGAGCATGCGGCGGATGGTGGGAGGGTGTGTGTCTATTTGCAGGTGTGTATGCCTGTGAACTCAGTGGGCAAAAGGGGCGTGCACCGCTGTTCTGAGGCAGGGTGTAGGCGCCTGTGGGAAGCCATCGAGTGGAGCTTTGCGAGGTTTCTCTGCCTGAAGACTGTCCTCCCCACTCTCTCCTGTAGACCTGCGCCCTTTGCCTGATGTCGCCATGACAGGCACATGTACCCAGGAGTGCAGCGAGTTTGGCCACTCCGACACGTGCTGGATGCCTGGCCAGTCATCTCCCAGCCGCCGGACCAAGAGCAGCGCCCTCAAACTCTCCACCTTCGTGCCTTACCAGGACCGAGGAGGGCAGGAGCCTGTGGGCGCCGGCAGCCCCAGCCCCCCGGAAGACCGGAACACCAAAACGGCCCCTGTGCGCCTCCTGCCCTCCTACAGTGCCTTCTCCCACAGTAGCCATGATTCCTGCAAGGACTCGGCCACCTTGGAGGAAATCCCCCTGACCCAGACCTCGGACTTCCCACCTGCAGCCACACTGGCATCTGCCCAGACAGCCAAGCGTGAGATCTACCTGTGAGCCCCCTTCTGGCCCGTGGCCATGCCCCTCCCCCAGCCACCGGCCAGCTCCCAGATGGGCCCATTCCAGGGCCCTGCTCCTGACCCCTCCAGCGTGGACTTCCTGGCCAGGGCCCTACGTGGGGGTGAGTACTGGCCTCATGACCACGCAGGCCCTTCCCCCATGCAGGGTCCGGGTCCTTTCTCCTCACTTCATCCGCCAGCCCCTGGGAGCCCTTCTTCCCTTTTGTGCGGCTCCCCTCAGCTGGTGCCCAAGAGGGCTCCTCTACAATGTCTAGGCTCCCTTCTCTCCACTTCCAGGGAGCACCCCCTCATTTCCGGGCAGATGGTGGAGTCAAGGGTGGGCAACACACTTTTAACTCATTGTTTCCCACATGGCCGACCAGGGTGGAGACAGGGTGTCCCCATTCTGGCCCTGCTTCTGGGTGGAACTGGGGAGCCCCTCTCCCTGGGAACTCCCCGAGGAAACTCTTGACCCCCAGGGGCTCCCTGAAGGGCTTTTGTTACCAAAGGTGGGGTGGGGATGGGGGTGGGAGTGGGGCAGAGGCCTGTCTTCCTGTACTGCTCCTGGGCTGGCCCACCTTCCTGCCACATGCCCATGCTGATCTCATCTGGGCACCCCCCTTCCCCGCTGGTCATGCAGTGTCTGTATATAAGGACCTTGGAATGATGTCCCCATTCTGCCTGATTTGCAACTTTTCTTGTTGATGTTGTGTTGTCTTGGGGGACCCCTTGGAGGGGGGGCTGCCCTGTGCCCCCTCCTCCCTGCCGCAGTGCCCCCACCCCAGGCCTCTACTGTTCCATGTTGTAAATACCCCTGGGGCTGTAGTGGGATGGGGGTGCAGGCCAGGGAAACAATGGGTGGGTGGGGGTGGGAATGGGGGGAACATTCGCCTATCAGCAGAGCTGGGCTTTTATTTAATTTTTTTTAAAAATACAAATCTCTATTTTTTTGGAACTGTTGCGCTGTGCCCTGGGGGGGGGGAATCCCTGCTCAGGCTGGCCCCCCCACATCCAGATGAGCATCACAGAGGGGCCCTGAGGCTGTGGGGGGCAGCTGGACAGGGGTGGGATGACTGTGCCTCTGGCCTGGTTGGGTGAGTTGGGAGCAGGAAGGTTTGCTCAAGGGGTGGCTGGTTGCTGCCCCCAGCAGGGGGAACCTGCACCCTGCCCCCTCCCTGCCCCCCACCCCCCAGCCCCTGCCATGACTGACCCGTCAGCCTGTAAAACCACCATTGCCTTGATCTCAGGGGGTGGGAAGGGCTGCCTCAGGGCACCCTGGGCTCCAGGCCCCCTTCTTCCAGTTGGGCTTCCCTTTGCCAGGGTCAGGGGTCCCATGGGGGAGGGGGAGGGGAGATTGGGGGGCAGAGAAGCCCAGTCAGCCATGTTGAGGTGGGATTCCTTTCTGCACCTCAGGGGGCCAGGGTGTGAGGGGCATCCTGTAGAGCCCTCATCTCCCACTGTGGCCATCTCGAAGCCTCAGTCCCTCTCCCTTCCAGAAACCCCCACTGCCTTGGCCCATACCTCTCCAGCTCCCCAGGGGCCCAGGCTGGGAGGCTGGAGACTCAGGGTATGGCCCTTGCTTGACCTAGTCTAAGCTTGGGGGATGGCCCAAGGGTGGGAGGGGGTGCTTACCGGCTGCTGGGTCGTCTGGTGCCTTCAGGAGCTGTGCTGCTGGGGTCTTGACTCCTGTAACCCCAGAGACCCCATCTTCACCTTAGAAAAGCCAGGGGCTTGAAGCATCACCCTATTCTCTGCTCCTTGCCCCTAACCTGGCTTGGGGTAACAGTGCCGGGAAGGAGAGCATTGTTAGGCTGGTGGCCTCAGCATATACAGCCCTTCTATTGAGGGCAGAGGGTAGAGTGGGCTGCGGTGGCAGCCACCAGGTCTGGGGGTTGGCCAAAGGCTCCTTTCCCTGGGGGAGGCCCAGAAGTGGGCTGGGGGCTTATTAAAGAGACAGCCCCCTTCCCCCTGCACAAACAGGGCAGGTGCAATAGTGGTGGAGTTGGTAACATGAGGTGCCCAGCTGGTGGGGCAGTGGCCTCAAGGGCTGTCCTGGGTCCTGGAGGTCAGGGTTCTGGCAAGAAGATTGTATGAGGCCCATTTGCTTGGTGGAGAGGGTGGTCCAGACAGGAGGCATTCCTGGAGTCAGGGGACTCCCCTGGAAGCCCCAAGTGGCCTGGGCACCCTGCCCTGGTCTTGGAGACCCCTGAGCACTGAGTGGAAGGGCAGAGGAGCATTTTGCACAATGGAAAAGCCAGAAGGAAGGGGGTAGCCCAGATGGCTGGGAGGGCTGAGAAGCACAGAGGAGGAGCCCTTCCCACAGGCCAAGACAGAGTCCCGGCCCCCTGGTTGGGGTCAGGGTGCTGAGTCTTTCACCACCTGGGCACTCGAGAGGTGAAACCAAAGGTGGGCAGGGGATGGGTGACAGCACTGGGGATCACCCCCATTGGTCCTAGGTGTGTGAAGCCCTTCCCCAATGCCTTGTGTCGCGTACAGTTTTATGTACAAATAGGCGACATTTGGCCAGAGGAGACCCCCTCAAACCCAGCCTGACCCAGTCAGTGTCTTCCTAGAGGGGACCTAGTTGGTCCCCAGCCCCCTACTTCAGAGCATGTCTCTTGGTAGGGGGAGGGTATATGGGGACCTATTTCTCTCCTCGGGTCCCTGAAGCGTGTCCCACATCCCTGGGGGAGGGTCTCTGGGGCATCTCTCATCTCTGGGGGCTCCCTAGGCCCTATCTCTCCCTTTGGGAGTCTCTGGAGGGACATGTATTCCCTCTGGGGACCATGGGAGCATGTCTCCCCCCTACCCAGGCTCTCTGGGGAGCCTGTTTTCCTCCCAGGGTTCCTGGGAGCACTTAAGGCATGTCAGTCTTGGGCCATCTCTCTTCCCAGGGAAGGGGGCTATCTCTGCAGCATGTCTGGGAAGGGATGTTTCTGGCCCTCCCTGTATCTCTCCTCTGGGGGTGTCTCAGATCTGCAGCACTTTGGGACGAGATTGGGCAGCTCCGAGTTGTCTTTTCTCCTGGAGGCTCTGGGATACCTCTCTCTCCTGAGGACCCGGCCTCTGGAGCCATTTCTTCCCTGGGTGCGGGCTGTCTCCTGGTGTTGGAGGGCTTTTGTTGGCCATGAGAAAGCCTCTTGGGGGGCGTCTCCACGCGGGACTTCTCTGGGAGGGGGTACTGTGTCTCGCCCATGGGGCTCCCTGGCGGGTGTGTAAGCCCGTGGGGAGAGGGAGACTGTGTCTCCTCGGGTTATCTGAGTGGGGAGGGGGGCCGTGTCTCTCTCGTGTGTCGGGGGGTGGGGTTCGGGGAGGGGGGTTTTGGGCTCATCGGGTGCCCACACTGGGGTCGTGTTTCTCTTGGTTCGTGCCACTTCCCACCGCCTCGCTCCTCCCGGGAAGGGCCCCCGCCCCGCCCTCACTCGCCCCTCATCCCTGGCGCTGCGAGCACAATCCCGTTGATTTGTAATGATTTCTGTCTCTTTCTGTCTTTCTCTTTCTCTGACCTCCCTCCCCTCCCCCGCCGCGAGCATGCGCAGGCACCGCCCCTACCCCCTCCGGTTCGGTTCGTTTCCGGTTTGTTTGCTGAGCTGTCAATGGAAGACCCGTGTAATTATTCCCGAGCTTTACAATAAAAGTGTGAAAACCGGACCCCACCTCGCTTCTTCCGGGCCCTCAGGTCTGCGTCCTGGGAAAACTGGGGGCTAAGTCTGGGTTAGAAGCCTTTGAGGGGGCCAGGAGACGCGGCCGAAAGGAGGGACGGAGACCCACTGGGATTAATCGGTGCCACTCGAAAGGACGCAGACTGAGGACAGACATCCACTCTGTGCTTGTCAAAGTGCCCCCTCCCCCAACCGATCCGCCGGCCCGACCTGCCGGCCCGACCCGCTCCAGGCAATCCCAGCCCCACCGCGAGCTAAGGTGAGGGCTAGGGAAGGGGGTGGGGGGCGATGCGGCGAGAGCTCTGGGGAAGGTCACGCAGGCTGTGCTGCCTTCTTTCACGGGGCATGTATCCTTTCCCATTCCCCTTTCATTGGGTAACAAGTATGCATTGCGGAACTGAATGGGAGAAGGGACGAGAGACATCTTCTGTCGCTGCGTCCCACGCTCAGCAACCAGGGTTGGAGGTCGATTTAGGGGACCTGAAAAGGTCTCGCCCCAGTCTCCAACTGCGCTCCCCTCCCCCCGCTTCCGGGCCCGAGCGGCTTCGGCCTCCTCCGTCCGGCTCCCGGGTAAACACTGGCTCCGAAGAGGTCGAAGAACAGAGACCGGATCAGCCGGTTTCCCGGCCCCACCTCCCGGGGCGCCCCTCCCTTCTCCCCCCCGCCCCACCTCCGCGTGCGCTTCCGCTCCGCCCGCCCGCAAGCCCCCTCCTGCTGCTGGCGCTGAATGGGCCTGGCTCCTCGACCCCGGGGTCGGTTCAGCGGCTGGGAGGCTGGGATTAGCCGAGTGCAGGGACTAATCCTGGATGAGCCTCCGTGTAAACCCGGATCGACTGTGGGTACAGCGGAGGTCGCAGGCGACCCTTCCTTCATCCGTTCCCATGTGCAGGGCTTCGCGGGGCCTAGCGCCCACCCCAGTTCCCCTTACTACATTCAGTGACCAGTGGCTGGATCGCTGTGAGGGAAGGGACTGGCTGGTGTGGGGGATGGAGAAGACGCCATCAAAATCAGGCTTGGACCAGGAGCTCCAGAGCCTGGGGTGGGAGGAGGCCAGGAAGGGCTGAGGCCCCTTTGGGCGGCATCTGAGTCCACAAGGGATCAGATCAGTTCTCCAGCTCAGTGAGCAACCCTCAGCCCCCCCACCAATCTCTCCAGTTACAGAATCACACATCCTCCTTCTACCTGGCTAGAGTGACCCTAACCTTGAGGCTTCACTGGATCAGAGGAAGCAGTGAATCAACAAGAGGACCTCACAACACCCCCACCCCTGACTCAGCCAGGGGTAAGGAGCTCCTGTTAAGGCCTAACGCTGGAAAAGATGTCAGGGGTCAAGAGACATGGATATTAGAATCCTGCCACTGATTGTTCACTCATTCTGTAAGCATTTCCTGAGCCTGTCCCTTGCGCTAGCCCAGCACAGGGTACTGGGACACCCCAAGAATGACACACAGTCTATGGGAAAGGCAGACAGGTAAATAATAACCACATCATGTGTTCAGCCCTGCCCTGAGCTGTCAATTTAGGCTGGAATGCTAAAGGAGGTGTCTCCTCTAGTAGAGTGGGGAAGGCTTCCTGGAAGGGGTGAGGTCCCAGCTGGACAGATCCAGCTGAGGGAGTTGTGTGTGAAAGGGCTTGGGGTAGGAGGAGAGGGTAACTGAGGAGGGCAGGTAAAGGTAAAGTTGAAAAGGAAGGGGGATGGTGGTGGTGCAGAACTAGAAGGGCCTGCTGGTCGACCTAAGTGGCGGGGGGGGGGGGGGGGGGGGGGGGGGGGGGATGATCCTAAGCCTCTGAAAGAAAAGGTCAGATTCACATTCTTTGTTCGTTTGTTTTTGAGAGAGGGCAGGGAAGGGAAGAGAGACGGAGACACAGAGTCCAAATCTGTGCTGTCAGCACAGAGCCCCTCATGAAGCTTGAACCCACGAACCATGAGATAATGACCTGAGCAAAGTCAGACGCTTAACCCACTGAGTCACTGGGGGTGGGGGTGGGGCAAATTCACATTCTTCATAGGTTTTCTCTCTGCCCTCCTCGCTTCTCTGCACAGGTTTCTATGGGGATGCCTGGGTTGGGAGTGGAGACACACCCACAGACAAACAGAAGCAGGAGCCAGGTGCACTGAAGGTTAGGAAAGATGGTCCCTACCTCCTTCCCTCACACCTGGATTCAGAACTATGTTAGAAACCTGGCTGTACTGCTTCCTAGTAGTCTGACCTTGGGTAGGTGACTGAGCCTTCATTTCTTCATCTGTAAAATGGGAGTAACAATGCTCACCATCACTGAGGATTCTTGTGGCACTTCAGTGAGATCATTTGTCCATTCTTTTATTGAACATATATTTAACACCTACTATGTGGTAAGCCCAGTGCCAGGTCCTGGCATTATAGCCCTGAATTAGACAGGCATGATCCCTACTGTCTCTTGGAACTTCCATTCCAGTAGAGAAGACAGACAATAAACAAACAAACAAATGAGATAATTACAGATTCTGTTAAAGTGCCGTGAAGGAAACAAACAGTAGGACATGAAAGAGGATAACTGGAGGTGGGGGAAAGGAAGGGTCTGCCTTACTCACTGTGGCCTGAGAAGCTTCTTTGAAGAAACCTGAAGATGTAGGCCTCAGAAGAGAGCATTCCAGGCGGAGCGAAGGGCAGCTGCCAAGACCCTGGGGTGGGAGACAAAAAAGAAGTTAGCCTGATGCCTCTAAGATGCTAAGCTTCCTGAGGGCAGGAAACTAGGTCTCTTACCTCTCCCAACCATCTGGACAAATACAGGGTAAGGTGAATAGACATGGAGGGGATTTTCCAGCTTGCTGGGCCAACCTCCTCCCCACCCCCAGCCCCTGGAGTGGTGTTGGGGGGTTGCTGGCCTCATCAGTAGGTCCATCTGCACAGCTTAATCTGTACTCCAGCTGTTCTGTACAGGAAAGTCCTCTGCCCACTCCTCTCCTTTCCCAGCGTTCCCAATCCTCTCCTTGGACAGGAGGGGCAGGTTGGGGCCCCTCCAGAACCTGCCAGGCCAGAGTCTGGACTGAACAGAATTTAGTATCTGACCTGCAGGGGCTGACGGGGAGGATGTGACCCTGATGAATATCACCAAGTGTTTTAGGACCATAGGGGCCTTTTCGGAGTCTCCCCCTTGGTCTGGGTCTCCCTTCAGGGAAGCCTCGAAGAAAGATTTCTTGCACATGGATACATTTCACACGCAGCAGCCCCCCCCCCCACCGCACGCCGTGCTGCAGAGCGCACACAGCTCCTCTCACACACTCACCATCCAGCTGCACACTGCGTCTCCATGGCAACCAGTAGGCCTGGTCCACGGATGTTAGAAATAAGTGCCAGAGGAAGGGAAGAGAGAGAGAGAGACAGGGGAGAAACATCAGAAATAAAGAGACTCAGAAAGACAGCCTCCCAAGGAGGATCCCACTCTTCCCTTGCACCCCCTGCCAGAGACTCCTGAATGGATTCAGGGCCTGAGGATGGAGGGGCTCAAGGTGGGGACTAAGCAGAGGGCTGGGGGCTGTGTGGAAACAGGTAATGGGGCACAGCGGCAGTGAGGGAGGAGCAGGAGCAGGGAAACTTGAATGACACTCTGGAGTCCCTGGCTAAGAATACTTGGTCCAGGTAAAAGACAGATGAGGGGGTTGGGTGGAGCTGGGGGACTTGAGGGAGCTCCCTTCCCTTCTTCCAGGCCTAATTGGCTGTTCAGGCTGAAACCACCTCTTAGTCACTTAGTCTAATTAGAATTGTTCCCGAGAAGATGGTGGGGGAGGGGAAGGAGAAGCAGAGGTGTGAAGGGGGAAGGGTAGGTGGAAATGGAGCTGGGGGTGGGGAGTAGGAGTTCCCTCCTTCACCTTCCCTCCATTCCATCACTGGCCAGTGGATGGGCTCTAACTGTCCAGGTTGCAGGTCACTGTACATTCTGGCCTTCTGTCACCAGTGCTCCTTCAAACGCCCCTGCTTTCTGCTCGTGCCCCTGTCTCTCTGTGTCATGCTCTTCCTCTTCCTCTGGTCTCCCTTGTTATCTCCTCACCTTCCTCTTCCCCTTTCCTCAGCGTCTCCCAATCTCTGGCCAGCAATATTTGTCTAATAAACAGGTGAAGTGTTTAGGAGTTCTGGCTGGGGTTCAACCAGGGGCAGGGGGAGCGGGAGAGGGGATCATATTGAAAGCAGCCTCGTCAGAGAGGGAGGCAAACCATGAGAGACTCTTGAATGCTGAGAACAAACTGAGGGCTGATGGGGGTGGGGGGTAGGGGAGGGGGGAGATGTGCATGGAGGAGGGCACTTGTTGGGATGAGCACTGGGTGTTATACGGAAATCAACTTGACAATAAACTATTTAAGGAAAGAAAAAAAAAAGAAAGCAGCCTCATCTTCAGGGAGAGGGAATGGGACAGACACTGCCTGGCATGACTCCCCCCTCCCCCCACCTTCCCAGCCCTAACGAAGGAGAGACCTTGCTGGAGAATGTGGAGCTTGGCTTCTGAAGCTGGACTGTCTGGACTGCCTTGGACAAGTCACTTAACCTCTCTGAGCATCAGTTTCTTAGCTATGAGATGGGGATAATAAATCCGAAATTTGTTGTGTGGATTTAAGGCGATGGTGCATGTAACTGGCTTAGTCCAATAAATTGTAAGCGCTCAATAAATGCGGCTTTTCTCATCACTCCCAGACTCCTTTCCTTTCCCTTCTGGAACCAGGACATCTGCGTCTCCTTATTCTGCTTCCTCCGTCTTTCAGGCTGCAAATGACCTCTCAGTTCCTAGACTCACCCTCCTTGCCTGCTCCCAGGGCTACACAGCGTGGGGAGTGCTGTCTGAGAAGTTAGGCTTGGATCTTGCCCCTTGCCACAGGGTTAGGACAGACCCTCCTCCAGTTTGGGGTCTGATCTTCCTTTCTCTGCTTTACTCCAAGGGGAGGAAAGGGGACAGCCATAAATGATGTAGGGGGAGTGTACTTGCTGAGGGGGACAAGAAGGAATGAGCAATGTCCAGAAACCTAAATATTTCATGGGGCTGCAGCACTGGGAAGGGCAAAGTCCCTGAGCTGTGTTTGTGAATGTGCTCGCAACTCCACATGGCTTGGAGCTCTTCCACATGCCCAGTGCCCTCTGCACGTGCTCCAGCCCTCAAAGTGCTGCGCCCACAGAAAATTGACCCGATGAACCCTTTCCTGGCCATGATCCCTCCAAAATCCCCTCAGCACATGCATATTTTATTTCTTACAGCTGTAGTAGTTTGTTCAGGTTTGAGGCTGTATTTTGACATGGCCACGCTTTTCTTGCGCATTCAGTTTCCCCTTTCGATCCCCCCAAGGACGGGTGCACTTGCCCCTCACCCCAAGGCATCATCAGGAGAGCCCAGTAGCTGGAAAGAGCTGGTGGGGTGGGAGCAGGGGCGGGGCGGGGGTGGGGATCACAGGGGGGAGGTCAGAGGAGGTTGATCAAGGAGGAAGGTGTCCATTACAGCAGGTGGGAGTGGGTGGATAGCAGCAGGGTCTCCTGGCTTCAGAGTCCACTGCTTACAGATGAGCCGGGAGACCACCTCTGCCGAACCTCTGCCTTCAGGTGGCCCCTGTTCCCTTCAGGTGGACCCTTCTCCTGACTCCATGTCTAAGTAGGGAATTAGAAGGTACCCTTGTGGTCTCTGTCATAGCTCCCCTTTGTCCTTTTCCTTGACCCTATCCCAGTCTATCATCATTTCATTTATTTGTTTATGTGTTCAATTTCTGTCTCTTCCCACCACAACAAAAGCTTGCAGGAGGCGAGAATCTTGTTTCATTTCTTTATCACTACTCAAAATGTTTACTGAATGAAAGAATGAATGAGTGGAGAGGAAATCTACTTGGAGATTCTGTAGGAATCGCAGCAAGAAAAGGGAGCAAGAGGGAGGGCAGGTGGGCCACAGTTGAGTAGGATAAAGGCCAGAAGGACTGAGCACAGAGCAGGAAGGAGGTGTGGAGGGTGGAAGGAGGAGGGGCCTGGAGGTGGGAGGGGGACTGGGGAAGAGGTGGGTGTGAGGAGAGAGCTGGGGTGGAGGTGGAGGAGCTAGAGCCTGGGGGCAAGGGATCTAGGGGGAGGCATCCAGGTCCCAGAGGGGCCAGAGGCAGGGGTTTGGGGCAGGAGGAAGTCAAGCTTGGAAGAGGGGGCCAAGGACAGGGTCTGCTCTCAGCAAGGCCAGGCTTGGAATTGGGGTCTGGGGCTAAAGGGGTGGAGTGTAGGAGCCCACCAGGAGTGGCTGAGCCGTGGCAGTTTCCCAGGGCCTTCAGGTGCCCTCTGACATTGACCCACCATCACCCCCAAACCTGGCTCAGATGCCTCACCTCAGTTGTCCTTCCCATACCCCTCCAGGCCCATACACAGGAAACGGCCCAGGATGGGCTGGCCAGTGCTTCCCTCAGAGGAGGAGCCTGGGATACTCCTGGGTGGTGGTACATGCACCACATGTAAATAGCAGGGAGGCCTTAACCCTTTGATTACCTGGTGTACTCAGAGAGGCCCCTTCAGAAGCCTCCAGCCTGCCAAACCAAAGGTGACAGCAATATTCACTGGTTAGCTCTAAGCCCCCACAGGAAGCTGGGGATGAAGGACAAATTCTCTCACTCAGGACTCTGCCGTGTCCCTTGGCCCTCTGTCCAGCCCGGAAGGCAGGCAAGGGATGGTGGTGGTAGCCTGGGCCAGGACAGGGAGACACCCATCAGAGAGATAGTGTCTCCCCCAGAATTGGCCAGAGTGGCTGTGTGTTATGGGGAGAGCAGAGGAGATCTGAGGTGCACACCTGCAGTGGTTGTCATAGCAACCTGACTTGGATCCCAAGAGGGTGGCCTCTCCCCCAAAGCCCTGTGCAGCCTGGAACACAAGAGCAGAGACACATGGGGGCGTGCGCACACACACACACACACACACACACACACACACACACACACTCTGGGCTTTGCAGAACTCTACTTCTTAGCGAGCCCTGTCAGCTTCCTCTCTCTTCTATTTCCCCGAGTGAGGCCGGGTGAGACCAGGGACAGTGCCATGACAGCGCCATGAGAAGAGGATGTGTTGAGGCCAGGGAGGGGGAGGCACCCCACAAGGGGTGTGTGTGCTTCCCAAGTGTGTTGGTGTAGGACACTGCGTGCAGTGTGCCTGAGGGCTGTCCCAGTTGTGTAGAGGACATGTGTATACTCCACTAACCCTCCCCCATCCCCAAAGCCAGACCACACAGAAGAGGGATTTGGGAGGGAGAGGATTATTAACAAAGACAACAATAATCACAGTTAACCTTAATTGAGAGCTTATTAAATTCCAGCTATGTGATTGTGGTGAGCATTTTATAGGCAGTGGCTCATGTGATCCTCACAGCAACTGTACACGGTAGGAATTATTAGCCCCATTTGCAGATAGGAAAACTGAGATTCTAAGAGATTAAGTAAATTGCTGCAAGTCCAGGGGCTGGAAAAGAGACAGGGAGAGACTTTGTAGGAGGGGAGGAGCAGAAGATCGGGGTAGCAACCACTGAGGCCAAAGTCCTGTCCCCAGGCTCCATAGGACACTCAGGCTCACTCACGTGCTCCCATGCTCCTCGGCAAGGCTGCTCCGGTGCCATGCCAAGAGACAGGACCTGGGAACCTCGGACTGTGGTGCCCGCCTAGGCTGTGTTGGGGCGGCTGAGGGCACCTGCGAGGGTGTGGGGACACCGAGCAGCGGGCATCGTGATTGGCACGAGCCAGGGGAGCGGCTGGCAGCCTTGCTCCTGGTAAACACGAGGAGAGGTTACTTCACAAGGAAACAGTAATTAACTTTAATTAGCACCTTGCATCTCGGAATATTATTAACATCTCAATTTCTCTAATCAAGGCAGCAGGAGAGGGGCGGCATCTGCCTTGCCGACTCCTTCCTGGCCGTGCTCCCTGGCTTGGCGTGGTTCCTGCCCGGCCCCCACACGCTGGATGGCACCCAGGAGCACCTCCTCAGGGGCGGGTTGCCAAGGGGAGCCAGGGAGTGAGGGGACCGGGACTGGCCGGGCCGAGAGAGCAGGTCCAGGCCAGGGACATGTGAGCCAGTGCCCGCAACAGGGCAGGAGGACAGGGGGCCTCCTTATCTTTCCAAGAAGACTATCGACACCAGAGGCTGGGCCCGGCTTGTGTCCCCTGATCCAGAGAACAGACATGGCTGCCTTGCTCTCTCCCTCTTCCTTCCTTCTCCCTGCTTCTCACTCTTTCCCTCCTTCATGGAGCTATAGCCTGCCCTCCCTCTCCCTCGTGTCTTCCTCTACCTTCTCTCTGTCACTCCCCCTCTCCTTCTTATAGGAGGGTGGTGGTCTGGTGGGCAGTGTGCTGGCTTCCACCACTGGGGACACAGAAATGGGCACAGGATAAGTCCTGTCCCCAGGGAGTTTAGTATCCCATGGAGGAGATAAATCTTGGGAATAAAGAACTCTAATTGGGCTCTGTACTGATAGGCATCATAAGAGAGGGAGAGATAAAAGGCTCTGGGGGTTCCTGGAAGGGGGCAGGAATGGGAGAGGCAGGGGCCCTAATTGTGGGTCACCAAGACAGACTCCATCTGGGACACTAAGAAAGCAGGAGCTCCTGAGGCAGCAAGGGCACTTGGTACCGACCAGCCCCTTTCAGCCCTCTTCAGGAGGCCATCATGGAGGGAAGGCCCTGAGGGCTCAGGAGGTGACTCTCTCTTCATTATATCCACCCTCAGTGGCTGTTAACTCTGCCTCGTGTCTGATATTAATAACTGACGATCCTCCTTGGTCTAATTACAATGGCCTGCTGCCTGCACAGTTTGGTATTTATCTGGCAGTATCCTCGTGGCTGTCTCCCCTGTCCATCCAATTTGTATTTATTGAGCACCTATTATGTCTTGAGGGCAGAGTCTGCCCTCACGAAGACTCCAAGTGCTGGAGTTCCTCTCTACAGGGACGGGAGGGTTCATGGTGGAGCTGCCTACAAGCCTGGACATGTCAGCAAAACGACAGCAATGTCCACGGGGCTTCCCCACAGGGAAGAGGCTGGTTCCACATGGGCTTGGTCAACACCCCTGGCCTGCTGCTGTAGCTGTGCCTACAGGGTAGTCCTTACATTCCCTCCCATATCTATCTAAACTTTTTTAAAATGTTTTTTTAAATTTATTTCTGAGAGAGAGAGAGAGACAGCGTGAGCAGCAGAGGGTCAGAGAGAGAGGGAGACGCAGAATCTGAAATAGGCTCCAGGCCCTGAGCTAGCTGTCAACACAGAGCCCGATGCGGGGCTCGAACCCACGAACCGTGAGATCATGACCTGAGCCGAAGTCAGATGCTTAACCAAGTGAGCCACCCAGGCGCCCCTCCCATCTCTGTTTTTAGGCCATCCAGAGGACAGCAGCAGAAGACTACAGTTCAACTGTAAATCCTGTCCAACATTAACTCAGGTGGCAGGTTTAATGCTCAGTGGACACTCCAATCTCAAACCCACCTAGTTGGGGAGGGCACACACCATTTGATTTCATGATTTCTCTTGGTTCAGAAAGCTGATCATACATCACATTGCCAGGTGCAAGGTGGGGCCAGGTTCATCTGACCACTGCAATGTGGGGCCTTGGGGTGGGAATGGGCACTGGCTTTTCCTTGGCTATCACTCTGTTTGCCCGGGATCATCTTCTGTGGAGGCCTACCAGATCTCATTTAATTCTTGCAAGGACCTGGAGAAGCAGGAATGTCGATGCCCATTTTATAGCCAGGGAAACCACACAAAGAAGTGAATCTACACAGCTGGCAAAAAAGTGAAAGCAGGGTAGGACAAGAACCCGATGCGGCCAACTCAGGATCGCTTTCTTATTTGCGTCCCTCTATTTTATTCGTGAGCCTATCCTCTGTCAGAAGCTGGGGCGCTGGGGCCAAGTGAGGCCCCTACCCTCAAGGACAGTAAGAGAATGGCCACTTGTCTCTTAGCAAACCCTAGTTCTCCCCCTCCCTCCTCCAAACTCCTCACCGCCCCCCTCCCCAGCTCCCCAGGGCCCTAAGCTGGGCCTCGGTAATTGTAGAGTAGCCCGCACAGGGCGGGGAAGAATCTGACGTTTCCAAAGGCCTTTTTGATGTTGATGATTATGGCGATGATGATGCTGTCCGTCTCCTACCAAGACTGGGGCCTTTCTTTGTTTCTCTCACCATCGGGGTCTTTCTGTCTCCCTTTCTCTCTCTCTCTCTCTGCCCTGAGGACTGGTGTTGTCAGAGGACCAACATTTGCTCCTCCTCTGATGAGGGCTGGAAGGGGACAGACTGGACAGAAGCGAACCAAGGGGAATCAACCCCTTCTCTTTCACCTTCCCCAAGCTGGGCCCAGGGGTGTGCTGATGTGTCATTAGCATAACATTTGCATAAGGAACAATTGAGGAGATTGGAGTCTCGCCTCAGAGGAAACACCTGCAAGCAACAGTGAATGAAAGCTTCTCCCGCCTCCACTCTGAGATGCCTCCCACCCCACCCCAGGATGAGGGACGTGGCTGGAGCCCCACTCATGGGGAGAATGAAAATGACAGTGACCACAGTTATTGACAGAGTGCCTGCTCAGTGCCAGGCACCGAGGCGGATGTTCTGTTTCCCTTCATCTTCACAACCACTTTCAGTGGGACATTCTATTATTTTATAATACAATTTACAAAGGAGGAAGCTGGGGCTCGGCTACCTCGAAGTCATACAGATTCTGTTAGCAGCGGCAGCGCCTGGCTTTGGAATAGGGTGGTAAGACCCAGTGCCCGCGCCCTCAGCCACTCAACCACTCACAGCAGACTGGGGGGCTCTGGGCTCACCTCAGGCACCCAAATCCAATCTCCAAGGACTCAGCGGATCCCGGAAGGCTTAGAACAAGGGCTCCAAGACAGGCTGCTACCCGAAGGCACACAATGCTTGCACACACATAAACACAGCGGCTCCGCCCTGCCCCCACCTGTGCTTCTGGAGGCAGAGGAGCTGGGCTGACTTGGCCCATAACCAGGTTAGCCAAGATCCAATTAACTAGTTAGCGCCAGCAGAGCTGGGGGCAGGCAGGGCGCGCAGGAGAGCGGGACGGATGGGTTGGGTAATGTGCAGAGACAGCCAGAGACAGCAGCTCCACTCTAACCTGATAAGCAGCTCCCAACATCCCTGCCGCCCAGCCTGGCAGGCGGAGTGGCCTCAATCCTGGGCTGCTGGTGAGGGTGCTGGGACGGTCTCAGACCCCCACTTCCTCCCTTCCACACATACACTGCCTTCATCTTCTGGCCTCTCAGCAACCCTCACTCCTGCTCTGCCCCCTCTAAGGACTGTGAGGAAGGCAGTTTCTTCTGTTAGATGTTTTTATCCACTATCTGCAGTCATGAACAGAAGGTAAGGATGAAAGATCCACTTCCTCCAGGTGGGAGGCTGGGAGTGAAGAAGCTACAACAATTAATAGGGAGGGGAGGTGAAAATAGCAGCCAGTATTTATGGAGATGGCCACCCTGCAGAGACTCTGCAAACCATGTGTGTGTGTACTCTCTCATCGACACTCACAACAACCCTTTGCTGTAGGTACTATCGTAATCCCCATTTGCAGATGGGAAAAGTGAGGCTTAGAGAGATTGGACACCTACCTGGCTATCAAGATCCTTCAGGCCTAAAGCCATCATCCCTTTTAGTACCTCTGAACCAGGTCTAGGATTAACAACAATATTACTGATGGCGATCCTTCTTGCTTTTGTATAATCACTTTAGAGTTTACAAAGGCTCTTTGGATTTTTTCTGACAAGTCTGTAAGGTAAATGTTTTATTTCTGGCCCCTATTTTAGAGATATATAAACTTGAGGCTGGGAAGGGCTTGTGCCCCAAACCTCACAGCTGGTGAATAACAGTCAGAATGTGAACTGGGCCAGGTCTTGCTGACTCCTAGCCTAATGCTCTTGAGGAGACAGTGGAAAAAGTCTGTAAGTCGAGGGTGGGTCATTCATCTATTTATTTGTTTATCACGGCTCATTGTGAGAGTATGTGCAAGTCTCCACTCAGGGCATGCTTATTCAGGGCAGAAGAAAGCAAATGGCTTCCTGCCTTCATGGAACAGGTGGAGAGGAAGGCCCTGAACTTCCGTGTCTGGGAACTTGGGACTGCCTTGGTCATGGAACTCCAGGGAATGAAAGACCATACTGGTCTGATTTCCTCCTGTTTTTCAGAGGCTGCATCCAAAGCCCACACAGTTAAATGACTACCTGAGGTCACACAGAAACAGGCAGACACACCAGGTCTCCGACTTAAGGTTTCATCTCAGCTCATGGCCTCCCCTTCATTGCAGGCTGAGGCCTCACTAATCCTGTAAGCTTTGAGTTCTGTCTGCCATCCACCTGCCACCCACTGGTGAAGAAGCAGATGCTATGCCAGCCATCCCTAGGGTAGGCACCCCTGTTGCCCTCTGTGCCCTGGGAAAAGAGAATCACCTGAATTCTGGGCAATCTGGGGCTTTAGAGTCAAGACCCAGAGATGAATGTATTGAACAGGACGACAAGAGGAAGCCTACACCTGTGTGGGCCACACGTGTGAGAAGATGTGTGCACATCCTTGTTGCTTTCTGCTTTCCCTGATACCAGCACCAGAAGGGTTAAGCTGTCCCCAGCCTGTCCCAGCCTGGGGGGCCTGAGGAGAAGTCAGTCCAGGAAGCTGCTCTCCCAGTCCCCAAGGCCTGGGGAGGGGGAAGGGAGCAACTTTCTCAGTCTCTTTCCCAGGCTTCTCAGCCTCCCTGGGGAACCAGCTACATGCCTAAGAGCTGACCCTTGACCCATCCCCCTCTGCCCTCCCCCCCCACCCCGCCCAGCCAAAAAAGAAAGACTCTGATCATAGCTCCAGGGCACTGGGAGAGTGGGATCCCCCTACTTCCTCACCTCATTTCCCCCACCATGTCACTGATTCCCCTTAATGCCTAACTTCACTTCTGTCCCACAGTCACTATATTCAGACCCCTGGACTTCTTCCCCCGCCCTAGCTCTGGGCCCCCAGGCCGCTCCTCCCAGCCCCCGCATTTGTAATCTTCTAAAAATAAAAGCTTGGGATTCAAGTAGGCAACTCCGGAAATATACAGTCCAGCCCAGGCATCCGCCTGGGCTGCAAGGAAGGACCCACATGTGGAGAAAGACCCAGACACAGCAACCCCCCCTCCGCCCCCTCAGGTAAACACAGGAACACAGTCTGTTCCTAAAGAGAAGGAAGGCAAGAGGAGGAGGATGGGCTCTAAAAGAGGGTGTGGGGGCTCCTCATGGCCTCCTCTGCCTGAAATCATAAGCGATTGCTTTCCTCCTGTTTTCTCATTGCTTGGAGAACTAGTGGGCTGTCTCTTGCCATGGCCAGCTCTGACATCCTGTCAGGACTGAAATCCGGGGAAATTCCAGGAGGTTTGGGTCCTAATCCCTGCTCTGTTTCCAAGGAGCAGGTAGACAGACGCTGTGGGCAACACCGGTCAGAGATGTCTGTTCTTCACCCCTCGGCCTCCCCGTGGACCTGGCCAGGACAAATGCCAAAGGGGTCTAGGAGTGGCATCATCTGAGATCTCTTTCTCTTTCCCAGCTGTGTGATCAGGTGGCCATGGGAAAGGGGGTTTTGCAGTGTCCTGCAGGGATACTCCAGCCTCTGTGTGGCTGGTCCTGGCCACTTCCTCAGGATGGCAGAAGGACCAGAACCAAATTCCACTGGATTTGGTAAGATCCACTCGCACACTGGGTCTTATGAACTTCCTGGGAATTTGTGTAACTGCTGGACAACAGCACATCTTAGGACCTCATGAACAATGGTAATAATTAGAAGAATAATAGCTAACATTTTTTAAGCACTTGCTATGTGCCGGACCTGGGCCAAATACTACATATGCATCATTCTCACTTAATCCTGTCATGAGCCCATTTTTATCACCCTTAACTTATAGGTGAGGAAACTGAGGCACAGGGTGCTCACAGAGCCGGCCCTAGCTCAGGTCACACTAGTAAATAGCAAAGCTGGGACCCAAACCCATGGCTGTGTGACTTCTTGCTTTCCCTCTCTGTCTCTGTGTCATGGCCTGAGGGTGCGGTGCCCTGCCTACGGGGCCTCTTCAAGCGACTCAAGCGGACACCACTCACATGTTGCGGGTAGAAGCCTGCTGGGAGGCTGGGCTTTCTTCCCACCTGGCCTGGGCCTCCTTTTTGCTCATTGGCAAAGACATGCACAAAACACACGGGGTTAGGTGATTCCTGGCTCATTCCATTCCTGCCACCTTCAATTCAAGCCTCAGCAAAACGGCAGAGGTCAGCTTGGGGGGATCTGGGGAGTTGCTCCGTCAGCCTCATCCTGGGATCGCAGTCTCCAGCACCCCCACTGCTGGCCCACAGCCCGGCTGGCCTTTGCTAACCCCAGCCAGGAGGACTCCTGCGCCAGCCTCGCAGGCAGCAGCAGAAACTGTTTGCCTTCCCATTTCCTTTCATGAAGGAGGGGGTGCTGAGCAGGCTGGCAGCCTGGACTGGGAAGCCCAAAGCATGACTGCAAAGGAGACAAAGACTAACTTGACAAGCTGCCCCTCTTTTGAGCATCTTGGGGCCCCTATCCAGCCCCAGCTACCCAGCCCTGTTGCTATTTTCCACACCTGGTCTTTGCATGGTAGGCAAAAGTCTCTCTGGCCCGAGGGGAGCTGTCCAGCTCTTCCTACACCATTTGTAATCCCCAGCCTAGAGCAGGCATTTTGAATTGCAGCCTTTTTGGTTTAGACAAGATTTATCTGTCACAGGGGAATTAGATGGTGTGCCTGGGAGAATCACACCAGTAAAGTTGGTAACACGGGTAAACAGGCCAGCACCTGGCATATATAAAGTGAGTGGAGTAGGCGGTCACTCCTGGGACCCCTTAGATGCGTCATCACCTACGATAATAATACTGCTAGCTAGCATCACCAACTTACCAGCTACTGTTTATTGTCAGCCACAAGCCTGACACTGTGCTGAGGACTTCAACATAAGGGTTTTTTTTTTTAAGTTTATTTATTTAAGTAATCTCTACAGATTTGAACTCATGACCCTGAGATCAAGAGTTGCTGACTCCTCTGACTGAGCCAGCTGGGCACCCCAGCACACATTCTTATTTAACATTTACGATGACCCTATGAGTTAGATATTGCTTGTCCTTAATTTATCGATGAGAAATCTGAGACCATAATCTCACAGTAAGTAAACGAATTGGGATTTGAACCCATGCCTGCAGATACGCCATTTTCTTATGATCACTCTGCTCCTGGCTCATTGGCCCTTGTGCATGTTCACATGCTCCTCAGATAAAGTGGGCGGCACTTCCTGAAATTCTAAAACTGCTCTAAGCAGTTCTGATGGAACAGACATGTCCTGCCACTTAGGTGAGGCTCTGCTTTAAGCCTCCAATTGGCTGCTGGCCAGCTCACCTTCTTGTACCAAATTCTTCTGATCAATAACTAGTGAATGCTTTCATATGCAGGAAGTGCCCACCAAAAGTCCCTATCATTATCACAATTCTTTTTTTTTAAGCTTATTTATTTATTTTGAGAGAGAGAAAGAAGGAGCGTATGGGGGAGGGGCAGAGAGAGAGAGAGAGAGAGAGAGAGGAGAGAGAGAGAGAATCCCAAGCAGGCTCTGCACTTTTGGCATGGAGCCCAATGAGGGGCTCAAACTCACAAACCATGAGATCATGACCTGAGCCAAAGACCCACACTCAACCAACTGAGCCACCCAGGTGCCCCTATCACAATTCTTAATAGCGCCTTCTTATCAAAGAATCCCTTTGCCCACTTCATGTCTGTCAACTAATTTATATGCTTCCTTTCACCTTCTCTTTTAGATTCTACCTGATCCTCCCTCCCACTGTGACCTTGGGGGTCCAGGATAAATTCCATTCAAACTGCCCCTCCCTATTATTACCAGTATGGTCTTGATACATAAATTTAACTCTAGCCCCTCTGTCTGCCCACCCTTTATCTCTTTCTTAATATTTCTCTGGTCACGTCACTCCTGCTTCTCCTCTGAGTATCTCTGGTGTCTCTATCACTGCCTTCCTCCCCAGAGCCAATGCCACGGAACCACCCAACATGTGTAAGTGTGACTGCCTGGAAAATGTAACTTTCAAGGAGCCTGCAAGTGAGTGACAGTAAACAGAACCTTGGAGACCCAGACATCATCTAGGGTTTACATGGACTCAGCAGCAGGAACTTAGAAATAAGGCAAGAAGAGAGAGAGAGAGGGAGGGATGGGGATGATCAAAAGAATGAGCTGGAGGGAGAAATGAGAAGTGAGGGGAATGATATTGATTCAACCAGGCCAAAAGCATCCTTGACTGTCAGTGTTGGAAGGGCCCTTAGAGATCAACCAGCCCAGAGTGGCAAAGAAGTTTCAAGTCACGAGTTAATGCTGAATGATGAGTAGCAGCTGCCCGGAGTATGTCCTGAGAACACAGTGCTACTATTGATTAGCAATGTCTGCCATGGGCACTGGATTATAAATGGTGGCATGTGTACCAGAATTTACTTCCCTGATCTAGTTGTAACCTCTTCACTATGGAGCAACTGAGGAGCCCAGAGGGCAAGAGACATGACCAAGGTTTCCACAGTGAACTGGAGGCAGATCTCACTCAGGGCCCTTGCTGTCTCCTAAACCCCAAGAAAAGTTGCACAGCTAGACAGAGATAGGGGACTCCGGGACAGGGGGTCCTCCGCATAGGATAACCAGTAAAGGAGCAGCTAATCTGAGGCTGTAGAAAAGACTGTGGGTAGCGCAGACCAGACACTGGGTGCATGCTCAGTTCTCACGGGGTGGTCAGTTGGGTGCATGTGCCTGGAAGCCTGGCTGTGCCTCCCCTGAACGCTGGCTTCTCCACCATTGCCCTCCCAGGGAGGACAAGTAGGCTCCCTGGAGCAGAGGTCTTGGCTGTCTCTCCAGTCCTAGAGAAGCCAGTGAGAAAGAGACGAGGAGGGGGAAGGGTTTGGGACAGGGAGAGCACACATCGGGGCCAAGGCACCAGCTGTGCAGCCGTGGAGAGGGCCCCGAAGGTGGCAGCAATTAAGAGGAGCCAGGATGGAGACAAACACAGAGGCACATGTGTGCAGGTTCGGTGTGTGAGCCAGAGGAGAAGAAAGAAGCTCCAGGTGACAAAAGCTGCAGAATGGGAATAATGATACCCTGACAAAGCACTGGGGGCTTGGAGCCCAGCCTGTCCAGGGTGCTGGCACAGTTAAGCCGTGACATACCACTCCCTGGCTTGGGGGTGTGGGAGGCAGGAGGAGGGGGGCTGAGGTGCCCAGCACTGGCACCGCTTTGTAAGTTTGCTCTTGAGCTTCTGCCTCTCTTCCTTTCTCTGCCTCTATTCCTCTTCCCTTCTCTTCCTTTCCATCCTATCTCTTCCTTTCTCTTACCTCCCTCCCTGCCTGGCTCTATACCACAGAGTCTCCACTGGGAGCAGAAGCAGGGAAAAGGAGTGGTAAGAATGGTAATGCTGTTGAAAGATCTGTGAGCTGCTCTAACCCAGGTCGCCTGCCCAAGGCTGTGAGAGGAAGCCAGGCTGTGAGAATCCATCTGGACGCCACACCCAGTTTTTCAAGAGAGACAACTAAGAACTAGAGAAGTGAAGCCTTCCTCCAAGTCAGCATCATATTGATTTGCTATGCCACTTTCCCACACCCACATTTTTCCTACAAAACCACCCCTTCCCCATCTCTGTCCATGTGGTTTAGAAAGGGCTGACTTTTGGGGTGCTTGGGTGGCTCAGTTGGTTGAGCCTCTGACTTCGGCTCAGATCATCATCTCACGGTTCGTGGGTTTGAGCCCAACATCAGGCTCTATGCTGACAGCCAGCTTAGAGCCTAGAGCCTGTTTCAGATTAAGGTGTCTCCCTCTCTCTCTGACCCTCCCCTGCTCACGCTGTCTCTTTCTCTCTCTCTCAGAAATAAATCAAACATTAAAAAGAAGAAGAAGAAGAAGAAAAGAAAGAAAGGGCCGACTTTACCCCCGACTAACTGAGATATCAGGGTGGGACACAGGACGTGAGCTGGCCCATTGGTGCCTTGCACCTCTGGACCACATGATTCAATAAAAGTTGATCCACTATGATGTATGCTTTCTATGGGGCTTGCCACACTGGTAGGTTTAAGCCCGATGCTATTTAAAACACTTGGGGAACAGCTACCAGAAAGTAAATCTAACACAAAGCAGAGCAGACCTGAGAGTTGGAGAGAGACAGATGCCAAATGACCAAGTGCCTGGATCCAGCTATGCCTGAAGTCTATAGCTGGGCTTTTCAGTTATGTGCATAAAAAAGCTTAAACCAGTTTGGGTTGGATTTTTATCCAAGAGGCTCTAAGCCTAGAGAAACACAGAAGAAAGGGGAAGAGACAATTGCAGGAATGAGGACAGAGTGTGACGGGAAGGCAGGGGTGTACGTGTGGGGGTGGGAGGCTGCATGAGGATCCCTGAACCTATATTCAACAGTGAAGCAGGCTACCAGAATTTATTGTAAAGAACACACAGCCAAAGTTGATTCTCCAGGTGGGCCAGTCTGAGATGGGGTAGAAACTTTAGTACTGCTACATAAGCTATCTGTCTGTGTAATGACAGAAGTTCTTCTGACCCCCAGTGTGTATGGGGTGTGGATCTGCATAGCATGGGGAGGAAGGCATGGTCGGTGGGAGTTTATCTTAACAGTCAGCACCCAAGTGCAACGGATGTCCCTGCTTCCAGCTCTTATGATGTAAACCTCATTCCAAGACAGATATTTAAAGACAAATGAAAACATTCATCCAATCCTTGCTGATCACATGCACTCAGTATCTTCCCAACCCCTTCCTTATCAGATGTCCCCAGATTTCACCTAACTTACAGAACATTAAACTTAGTGATGAACAAGAGACAGAGGAACAAAGGCACAAGCTTGGCTCATACATGGGGCACATTGCACAGCTCCACCACATCACCAGATGACTACCTTTCCCCCTCACCCTGGAGGGTCAAGATGTATGGAAACCCTATTGATTATAACCTAAGAAGATGATTTCCTGGGGCCTCGTCTGCACTGCTAGTAGGAGATGCCAGGTGGGGATGGGGATGGCAGGAGGAAGTCATGCCCAGCACAGATAAGAAACTCTCTTCCCTTGTCACAGGCACACGGATGTCTGTGCTGGGAACCCTCTGGGGTGAGAGGATGGACACAGTCTTAAAAAAGACAGAGAGGGTGGAGGGTCTGATTCCTGGTGCCTGGGAGTTATTTAACTTATCTCTTAGTTTTTTAATGTTTATTTATTTTGAGAGAGAGAGAGAGGGAGAGAGCACAAACGTGAGCATGAGTGGGGGAGGAGGAGAGAGAGAGGAAGAAAGAGATTCCCAAGCAGGCTCTGCACTGTCAGCACAGAGCCTGATGCAGGGCTTGATCCCACGAGCTGTGAGGTCATGACCTGAGCCAAAACCAAGAGTCAGATGCTTAACCAACTGAGCCACCCAGGCGCCCCAGGAGTTATTATTCAAATCTTTACACTTCCAGCAACATGGATGGACCTTGAGGGTGTTATGCTGAGCGAAATAAGTCAGGCAGAGAAGGACAAATATCATATGTTTGCACGTATAGGAGGATTAGGAGGAACTTGACGGAGGACCAAGGGGGAGAAGAAGGGGGGAAATGGTGGGGGAAAGGGAGAGAGGCAAACCATGAGAGACTCTTGAATGCTGACAAAAACTGAGGACTGATGGATGTGGGGGGGTGGGGGGATGGGCATGGAGGAGGGCACTTTGGGGATGAGCACTGAGTGTTATGTAGAAACTAATTTGACAATAAACTATTTGCAAATCTTTACACTTCCTCACCATTTCTCACTTCCCCTTACTGGGAAACAACTAATGCCTTAAGAAAAAAACCTATACAAGCAAAATACATATATGTAATACCTATGCATATATAAAATAAAATGTGTATAAACATATACAGTTTCAAATGTGGTCTTTCCCCTCCCTTAACTTGCTGTTTTAGAGAGATTTCCATGCCTATCCAGTTAAGGTCTGACTCATCCTTCCTTCTAGCTTCATAGTAATTCTGTTTATTTATCTACTCCCTTACTGACAGACATTGAGTTTGTTTTGGTTATTAAAAAATTTTTAACGTTTATTCATTTGTAAGAGATGGAGAGAGACAGAGCATGAGTGCAGGAGGGGCAAAGAGATGGGGAGACACACAGAATCCAAAGCAGGCTCCAGGCTCTGAGCTGTTAGCACAGAGCCTGAGGCAGCACTTGAACTCAGAGACCACTAGATCATGACCTGAGCCAAAGTCATACGCTTAAGTGACTAAGCCACCCAGGTGTCCATTTTGGATATTTTTAAAATGATTTTTTAAATTATTTTTAAAATTTAAAAAAAATGTTTCATTTATTTCTGAGAGAGAGAGAGAGACAGCGTGAGCAGGGGAGGGTCAGAGAGAGAGGGAGACACAGAATCTGAAACAGGCTCCAGGCTCTGAGCTAACTGTCAACACAGAGACCAACGTGGGGCTTGAACCCACGAACTGTGAGATCATGACCTGAGCCGAAGTCGGATTCTCAACCGACTGAGCCACCCAGGTGCCCCTAAATTGTTTTTTAAGTTTATTTAACCTTATACCTGACATGGGGCTTAAACTCACAACCCCCAGGTTAAGAGCTGCACCTTCCTCAGACAGAGCCAGCCAGGCACCCCTGATTTGAATTTTTGTCTGTTGCACATATAATCTAAACATTGAATATATTTTGTACAGTGAACACCTAATACATCTCGTGCACATGTATGAGTGTTTCTTGAGGATTCATCCCTAGGAGAGAGAATGCTGCCTCAAAGTGTGTATGAGTTTTTCACTGTGGAAGATACTGCCAAGTAGGACTGGAGATTTTTGCCTGTGAAGGAGCCCTCCAGGCATCAAGCCACCTGGGGTGGAAGGAGCACGGGCTTTCAAATCAGACATGTTCAGGTTCAAATCTTGTCTCTGTCATCTTCTTCCTGTGTGACCTTGGGTAAGTCACTTAACTTATCTGAGCTATGGATTCCTTTACTGTAAAGTGAGGGATTGCAAGAGCTGCTTCACAGCAGCAAGGTAACGGTCAGATGGCATCCTCTAGGTAGAGCCTCTAGTATGGGCCTGGTACACAATAAGCTTTTGGGCAATGCTAGCACCCTTTCCCTGAACAGACCCCAGCTTCATTCATCCCAGGTGGCCAGCTCTGGGGAGAGGCTGGGGAAGGTGATTAGTGAATGTCACGCAGAAGTCAGGACTCCATGGTGGCTCCTTCTAAAGGTCACCTAGGCAATACTTGGAGCTAGGAGCCATTCCCAGTAGTGCATGAAGACTTGCTTTTGAGAACACAGCCTGGGGATCATCTGCTGGAGAACCTTTCACTAAATGATCCCTTTACCCCGGCCATAGCCCTCCAAGTTCTGTCTCTGCAGAGGAGCAGGAAGAAAACCCTCCTCAAGAAAAAGAGAGGGCTGCCTGGATTCGATCACAGGAGGTGTGGAATGCTAGGTGCACAGAGAAGAGAACAAGGACACATACAGCAGACAGATCTGAGGTCGGGCAGCAGAGTGAGATTTCTGTCTCGGGAAGCCAAGGTGCACACTCGAAGAAAGCTGAAGGGCCACCCTACTACTGGAGACCTGGTCCAGGACGTGGCCCATCCATCTCTGTTAAGACAAAGTAGTTCGGTGAAGGGTCTAGAAAGCGGGTGAGCGTGGCCATCGTTTGGGGGTAATGGCTAGATTGTGTCTACAGTCCTGGTAAGATGCCAGCAATCTTAGGGCCCCTTAGCCCCAGGTTGCTGTGCTCTGCTCTCTTGAGGCACTCTCTCCCAAGCTTCAGGGCCATCAGCTCTTCCTTCTGGAGACTACATGGGCCATGGAATCCAAGACTGAGATGCTCTTCCCGGAAGAGGATGAGTGTGCAAGCCCAGAGACTTCTTCACTAGGGACCAAAGGGGTGACTTTGGCAAAAGGGGTGGAGCTGAGAAGCCTGGTGACAGCCATGGTGACAAGGGCTCCAGCAGATGGAGTCATGACGACTGATGACTTGGTTGAGGAGGCTGTGGAGGCCTGGTAAGAATGAGCTCTGTGATCAGAGTCTGAACACTTGGTTTTCAGTTCCAGATCCATCTATTGCAAGCTGTGTGGTCTAGGGGAAATGGCTTACCCTTTCTGACCTCAATTTCTTCCTCAGTAAAATGGAGAAGCTGATACCACCAGTCCTACCTTCCTCAATCTCTTGAACCAGCAGGTGTCTTTAACACGCCAAAGGGTGAGAGAGAATTCAGATGGTGCTACTTTGCTAAAAACAGCTTGAGAGGGGAGAAGATGACTGAACAGAACTGGTCACGTTATTTCCAGAATGACTTCTTACGTCCCTTGGAGGCTCCTGTTACCATGACTGTATTTCCTGGTTCCCAATTCCTGGACCTTGGGGTAGCTGGAATCTCTGGCTCTCTCCTCACGTAGCATTTCACAGTGAAGTCCTGGCTGGTTGCCCAGGCCCCCCCTCACGGGTGCTGGTGCTGACCCTGCGGGCCCCTGGCTCCCTCTGCCCAGACTGAAGACAGGGCCCAGGCTCTGTGGAAGAACTAGCAGGAGGTTTGCATGAAAAGCCAAATGTTGTGCATAACAGGAGCTGATTGTGGTGGCTGCGGGCTGCGCCTGCTCAGTCTCACCAAAGGAACATTTCACCCAAGGGGCCCAGAGGGTTTTGGCGCTATGCCTACACATAATTCTGGGCTGAGTGGGCGGGGCATTTGGGATTAGGCAGGGAGATGTGTCCTTCAGGAGGTCCCTTAGCCCATAGTGGAAGTAGGTTCTAGAACATGTGGCTTCCTGCTTTGCCCATGCCCTACTCATGCTCTAGAGAGATGGGCAAAGGACAAAGTATGAGACTCTGCCCAGGAGATCAAACTCCCCACAACAAGGTGAGAGATGAAGGCCACTCAGGCCCTACCATTGCAAAAAGAATTTTAAGAAAGGAATAGGACTGGGGCACCCGACTGGCCCAGGCAGAAGGTATGCAATTCTTGATCTCAGGTCGAGATCAAGAGCCCTATACAATAAACTATTTGTAAAAAAAAAAAAAAAAAAAAAAAGAGCCCTACAATGGGTGTAGAGATTACTAAAAAAAAAATAAATAAACTTTTTTTTAAAGGATTAGGATTGACTAATGCTTGCAAATAATGGGAGGGGACAGTGTGGGAGTAATGACCCTGATGGGGGGAGAGACAGGAAGCAAATGATGCTTTATTGAGCACTGAGGAGATGCCAGATGCTGTGCCTGCATGGTTTTAGTCATCCTCATGATCACCTTGTGAGGTAAATGCTATCTCCATAGCCCCACTTAGCAGATGAAGACACTGAGGGTCTGAAAGGTTAAGTAGTGCTGCTAGGAAGAGGCCGACCTGGAATCTAAACCCAGGACTGCCTGTCTGATGGCTAAACTGGTGCTTTGTGGTCCTCGCCTACATTCCCAGCCCTCGGGGCCATCTCTCCTGCACAACCCCCTCTCCTGGCCTTGCCTCCAAGCCCCAGCCTCCTCCAACTGCTCTATTCCCGAGAGCTCCTTGAGTCTCTTCACTTACTCCTCACTCTGTTTCCTCTTTGGAAACCAGCCGCAGGCTTTTTTCTTCCATCTGAGAGAGAGAAAATGGTCTCATTCCCCACCCCCAGGTCTTTCCATCCTCTCATCCATCCAAACCTAAGCATCTCTCTCTCCTCCCCTCCCGCCTCCCTTCTTGTTTTTTTTTTTTCTTTCTGTTTATCCATCACTGGAATCCACCCCCCCCATTCCCTCTTGCCTGTAGGTTCTGTGGCTATAATCAAATCATAACTTTTATTAAATTTAAGATTACTTTTTAATGGAATCAATTTCTTGTGTGGTGCTTCTCTGCCTGCCCACGGGCTCCGCAGGCTCTGCGCTCAGCATCCCCAGCCTCACAATTGTCTCTGCCGCTGGCATTTCTGGCTAAGCTGCCTCGAAAGGAGGGGCAGGTCTGCCATCCCTAAACATACACATGGAAACACATACACTGAGCATACACACATGTGCACGCACACACCACACACACACACACCAAGACGTACCTTCCTGTAAAGCCCCAGCTGCACAACCTTCAGCCCCCGGCGCCCACGCTGAGTGGTGGGGGCCGGGGAGGGGGGGATGGAGGTGGCAGGCCAGGAGGAGGGAGCTACAGAGAGAAAGACTGAGGGCACCAAACAAACACAGAGCCAGGCAGACATTTCTCAGCCTGTTAATTTCCTACAGTTCTGTTTTCCATCCTCAGAAAGAAGCTGGTTTCTGCCAGTCCACCCCCTTCGCCCTGACTGCATTGTGCAGCTGGTGAACAGGGGGGCGGTGTCCAGAGGAGCGGTCAGAAGACTCTGGTCTCCATTTGATTTATAGAAGTACAGGCAAGATGCATAGATGCACCTGAAGCCATGACCCTGAAGGGAAGCCCAACTTGGAGATTTGCAGGCTGGACCAGTCAAACCACACAGGCCTGAGGCTTCAGGAGGAAGGGAGACCGAGGGTGCCACAGGGAACATTCTAGAAGTAGGAGAGGGTACAGGGAAGAGTCAGAGGGTCACTTTGATGGAGGAGGCAGAAGCTGGGGAGAGGTACTGTGGGAATTCTCATGGGAAGCTCATGGTGGGGGCCTGTAGATGGGTGCCTGCTGCCTCAGCAGAGGCTTGCCAGCTTCCTTGAACTGTCAAGGCAGCCTTGGGCTCTGCTCCAGCTTTCCTGGGAGGATTCCTGGACAGTCTCAGGTGGACACGATCATGGGTGGGCAGGTGGCTCCTTACACTGCCTTCCACACAATTTGCTCACTGGGTGTCAGGAGGGGGACCTGTCCATCCAGGTGGGTGGTGCATAGCTTAGTGAGTAAGAGCACAGCCTTTGGCATCAGGGAGGTCTGTGAATCTAGACTCTGATGCTTCCTAATGGTGTGACCTTGAACAAGTGATCTAACCTCTCCTAGTCCGTTTCTTTACCTATAAATAAGGATTTAGTGAGATGATACATGTGGAGCATCTAGCATAAAGTCTGGCACACAGCAAGAGGTCAATAAATGGATTGTTAATATGTGAACTATGTCTTCTAAGCACCGACCAAATGCATACAGAGAGCTGAGATGGATTGAGAGCTAAGCCAAGGGGTAGGCCAGAGGGCAGACCCCACCAGGCATCCCTGAGCTCCTGGACACAGATCACACCAAGACCATAGACCGTGGTGTGAGTAATAGTTCCAGAGCTGGAACCCAGGGCATGACAGGACTCTTCTCCCTGCTTCAGGAGTGGCTAATGGTGGGAAGCCCATAGCACTGTGTCAGGAGAAGAGGTAAGGAACTTAGGAAAGCTCCTTGGACACTGAAGGTCAAGCCCACAGCCCCATCCCTGACTTTCAGGGGCCACTGAGCCTGAAGGGGGAAGGCCCTCTGGGACAGGAATGCTGGAAACTTCCTGTCCCCTGCAGCCTCTGAGAGCCACCTGTTGGTTCTGAAGACATAAAAGGGCTGTGACCTTGTTAGCCAAGGTCCACCCGAGACAGGTCTGTAAAGACTTAATTAGGCACAGGGCATAAGAGAACTTTGCTTCCAGTTTCTGTCCTCTAACCCTAGAGGGAGGAAGAGACTGGTGGAGAATGTGAACAAGGGGCAGAATTGGAAAAGTCTGGTTCTGTTAGGAAATCCTACATGCGGTCAGCTTGGGAGCAGAGACCAACATAGCCAGGGTCACAGTATAACAACATTTCCAGCACAGCCCCATTGGGACTCCACTTTGGGGCCTGGGAGCTGCCCTGGAGTGAGAGGCAGCTGGGGCCCCCTCCCCCAGCCAGGAGCTCACCTTTCACCTTTCCATTACCTGTGGCAGGATGCTGGTCCAACCTGCTGAGCATCTTCCTTTGTTTGACCCCTGGTACAAGAATGCCTGATGAATCTGCACCTGGACCTACAGACCTGCATGGTCTTGTCTGGGCCTGGATGTTCCCACGGGGCCATGTTTTGGTCACACATGTAGACCTTTATTGCTCAGGGGGACTTCTGAAGTCTGAATATTAATCACTTCTGTTCTCCTTTCACTCATAAAGCAACTAAGGCAGGGGGGAGGGGAGTCATATAGAGTAAGGGATAGAACCCGAACAAGGTTTCCTGATTCTTCCACCATTGCCTGCGCTTTTTGGCCCCCACTCCTCCAGACGTAGTTGTAACCACCATCTACACCTTCTAGCACATGTCCTTACATAGTGTTTACCATGAACGGCACTTTACATGTATCCGCAGCAACCCTATGAGGCAGGTACTATTACAATCTCCATTTTACAGATGGGAGGCAGAGAGGTTAAGTAACTCACCTCTTAGCTATAAAGGGTACAGCTGGAATTTCAGTACAGAAAGTTGAGCCCCAGAATCTGGGCTCTTTTAGCCCCTCTATTCTACAGCTCCTCAGCGGCACGCCCTTGCCTTCACTTTCCCCTTCTAGGGTTCCTTGCTTTCACCATCATTGTTGCCATCACCACCACCTTCACAATCTGTCATTTTCTCCTTTCTGATTTCAGTAAAGGCCAGACAATCACCCTGGCCACAAGCGCATGCTCAGCATCATGATCACATTCCCTTTTGTCTGGCTCTTCACCATCATTTTTGCCACATCGCCTTCAACATCATCATGCTATCAGAACCACCTGTGCCATCTACAAAATTCTTAATTGCAAATGACTGTGAACTTGGATACCAATGCAGATGTAACTCCTGCCTTGGGACAGGAAGAGAGTGCTTACAATCTCCTCCAGGGGTATATAGTCTCTAAAGTAAAGGTACAAGCCAGAATGTGGAAAGGCAGCCTTGTTCTTAGAGGCTTTCTGGAAATAAGAGGAGTGGGGGAGAGAAGTTGCAAACAGCCAGAGAGTGCCTGTTGAGGGAAATTAATCAATGGTCAAGGAGATTGCTTGTCATCTTTCAATATCTATAGCAATAACAAGCCTCCAGGGAGGGGGTCGGAGCTCCAAGGGAAAAGAAGTTCAGAGGATCTTCTGCCCAACCCAATCATCTAATGAGCTACAGGGAAAAATGGAATCATAGGCAGCTTCCACCTACTTTGGGTGTTGTCCAATAAATGCCCCATCTTCCCAGCCGCAGTAGCTCTTGCAGTCTCTGGAAGCCAGCAGCAAGCACACTGCCCAGGAGTTTTAAAAATTGATTATGCCTTTGGGTCCAAATTCCACCCACGTCCCAACCCAAAGAGTCTGCTGGTTGGTGCTCCATGAGTGTTGGCTGCCAGTGGTGCCATCATTCTGCACAAGACCAAGGGAAGAGGGGGCAATGGCTTCCCAGACCAGAGCCTCCACCCAGAATTCCAGCCAAGTCCCAGCCAAGTCCTCAGAGCTCCCAGGACCTGGAGGAATTTTCCCCCCTGGTTATGTTTGGAATTGGCTGGTTTTCTGGGCACCAGGCCCAGCTCAGTTTAATTTTTGTTTATTTTTATGTACAGATTCTCTTCTGTTTGGGGAAGAGCTTTGTAAATTATTATTATTTATATGATAAAGAATAAATCACACCAAATAAAAAAACCCACAATCTCTTTTTCTCAATAGAATTACTAAATTAGGGGCTGAAAGGAACAGCCGATATGCTGGGGTTTGGTTTCAGGAAGCCTTTGGACATGGATTCTCACAAACTCTCTTAGTAAATGGGCACTGTTGTCCTGGATTTGATGCTACTAACAGCCAGCAGAGGCATATGGGGCCTCTCAGGAGGACTGTGTTGGTTTGGGCTTAAGGGTGCTTCTGGTCCTTCACACATCCCATTCCTTAGGAAATGAGTAGAGCATTTTTAAGTGATTCACTAACTCAGAATGGGAAAAGAAAAGGGGAAATAGAGGAGCTGGAATTTCTTGCCAGAAACATGATCAAATGCCCAGAAATGGGATGGGGGGAGGGTACATAGGGGTTACTTGAATAGTGGCATTATTACATCAGGGGAAAATGAGCCAATCATTTCTTTGCCTATTCATTACATTTGCATGCTATGAATCTATTGGTTGGAATGAAATGAGTCAGGAAGCAGGGATGCAGATGGGCAGAGGAGGAGCTTGGCCCAGAGAATGTCCCCAACTGGCCCCCACCAGCCAGGGTAGGGAGAAGACCAATTTACCAGAAGCACCATCCCTGCCACCTCCTTGTCCACTCTGAAGTTCTGTTTGGGAACTAGAGAAAGCCACACCCAGGGCAAGAATATATCATAGGGCTAATACACTAAAGAGCAGGGAGGAAAAAAAAAATCTGGCTTTTTTTTTTTTTTTTTTGTAATCTCCCAGGATCTCAGTCTACCAGAGATTTTCAAAAACAGACGGACCTGGCAGCGATACCTACCAGCTTTTGCTCAAGCTGTGTCTTTTTCCTAGAATGGACTGTTTGTACCTCCCTATCTGAGTCCTACCTTTGCTTTAGGCATAGCCATGACCACCGCTATGGTTAAGAGTCGGAGCTCTGGACTCTCATCTTGAGGTTGGATATCCACTCTGCCACCTAATAATTGTTGAAAATTTGGGCAAGTTGCTTAACCCCCCTGAGACCTAGTCTTCCCATAAAAAGAACAATCACATATACACATTTATAGTGAGGATTAAATGAGAGAATCCATGTAAAAAGTGCCTAACATATAATAAGTGCTCAATCAATATGGTCGTTTTTTTTACATAATGCTCCAATAAGCTATCCCAGAGCTTCCCACCTGGGAATTAACCATGTCTTGCTCCCCTGGGAACACAAAGCTTCCACTTTTTTTTTTTTTTAATAACCTCTACTCCCAACGTGGGGCCTGAACTCACAACCCCAAGATCAAGAGTCACCTGTTCTACCAATTGAGCCAGACAGCCACCCCCAATAAAGCTTCTGCTTCTAAGATCTCTACCTCAATCATCTTTCACGATCTGCCCTGAAGTGTGGCAGTCCCCAGCCATGCTTTGCACTTAGTAGGTATTCGGTAAATCAAAAAAAGTTTATCTTAAAAGTTGCCGGGACACCTGGGGGGCTCAGTCAGTTAAATGTCCAACTTCAGCTCAGGTCATGATCTCATGGCTTGTGAATTTGAGCCTTGTGTAAGACTCTGTGCTGACAGCTCAGAGCCTGGAGCCTGCTTCAGATTCTGGCTCCATCTTCCTCTGACCCTTCCCCACTGATGCACTGCCTCTCTCTTTCTCAAATATAAACATTTAAATGAATGAATGAATGAATGAATGAATGTATGAATGAATAAAAATTGCCTAATTAGTCAAATTACCAAGCCATGAAATTCTATTTTCTCTGTTCTAACTCCCATACAATGTCTGGTTTGGCCACCCCCAATAGAATAGGGCATGGGAGGTGGGCAATGGGAAGTGGGCTAGGGCCCCAGGAAGAGGAAGAAAATGGAGCCTATTAAGTACTTTACTGCTTCCAGGCCACATGGTCAGTCTTTTTCTAATGTCCCTCCCGTAGGGCACTTAAAATTCCACCTTCATCTTTGATTAACCAACAGCTGACCTGAGACGTGTCTGTTTGTACAGGTCCTCAACCAGCCAGAGAGTATAGGTATTGATTAGCTGAAGTAGTGCAATGAACTGTACAGGCCATGACTCTGAATTATCTAAGAGGCCCCTTGAGAGGTGGCCCATGTAGGCAGGCAAAGGACATTTCTGTGTGACTTTGAACACATATGCACTTGCCCTTAAATATCTATACATTTATATACATGTATTAGTGGGTAAACACAGGTCCTTTCATCTTGGAGTACATTCAAAGATTCATTCACTTGTTCATTTATTATTTATTGAGGTCCTACTATGTGCTAGCACTATGTCAGATGCTATAATGTGGAAGTCACTAAGCCACAAAATTCCTGCCCGTACAGAGTTTACTTTCTAGTGAGAGGAGAGAACAAGAGTAAATATGTAAAGAAATAAAAAAAATTCACTTTCAGATTGTGAAAATGCTTATAAAAATAATAAGACAGGGGCATCTTGGTAGCTTAGTTGGTTAAGCATCTGACTTTGGCTCAGGTCATGATCTCGTGGTTCCCGAGTTCGAGTCCCGACTCTAGCTCTATGCTGACAGCTAGGAGTCTGGAGTTTGCTTTGGATTCTGTGTTTCCCTCTCTCTCTGACCTTCCCTGTTCACTCTCTGTCTCTGTCTCTCTCTTTCTCCCCAAAATAAATAAACATTAAAAATGATAATTAGAGGACAGGCTAAAGGAATAGAGAGTGACAGGGTATGAAGCAGGAGCTCCTTTAGGCTTGGATGGGTTGGGCAAAGCCCTGAATAATGAAAACAAGTCAGCCTTAGAAAAACCTAGGAAGGGGTGCCTGGGTGGCTTAGTCTGTTAAGTGTCCAACTCTTGACTTTGGCTTGGGTCATGATCTCATGGTTCATAAGTTTGAGACCTGCATTGGGTTCCACATTGACAGTGCAGGGCCTGTTTGGGGTTCTCTCTCCTGCTCTCTGACCCTCCCCTGCTCTCTCTCTCTGTCAAAATAAATAAATAAACCTAAAAAAGAAGAAAGAAAGACAAACCTAGGAAGAGAGCACCCCTGGTAGAGGGAACAGCACATGCAGAAGCCTAAAAGAACTGCTTAAGGACCAGCATTTCTAGGGATCTATGACTTTTTGAGATAAATTTTAACCAGCTCTTATTGTATACACATATTTGTGTCTTTCCATTGCTTCCAGAATTGAGTCCAACTGCTCACTGGGGTCTCCAATCTCCCTTGCTTCTTCAGTTCCTTGAATGAGACAAACTCCTTACAGCCACAGTGCTTTTGAACAGTCTGTTCCCTCTCCCCCTTAAATGCTGTTCCTTACCCTTGTTCTCTAGTTAAAGCTTATATCCTTTAGATGTCAGGAAGCCTAGGGTGGTCCACCCACCTCCCACACTAGATCAGGCTCCTTTGTTAGATGCTTTCATATTACCAAGTTCTTTAATCAGATCCCTTATCTCACTTGGTAATTATGCATTCATTTTTGTGCTTTTCTGATACTAGTATCTGACTTCCCCACCAGAATTACAAACCTTGGAAGAGCTGGGATCTTGTCTGTATCCCCAGCTATTAGCACAGTGCCTGGTACCCGGAAGGCACTTAATAAGTATTTATTGAATAAATACTTATGGATACTGGGGTTAGCTCTGGGCCCCACCATTAAGAGTCAGTGACACAGTGGGCCGCACAGAGGAGGGGAATAGAATGGTGAAGGGACTCAAAACCACAGACTAATGGGGTCTGGGGAGAAGGACACAGGGTTGCTCAGCCCAGGAGAAAGAAACCCTCAGGGCACTGCAATGGCAGCCTTCAAATCCGGGAGGCCTGTCACATGCCCACATTAATAGGGAACCAGAAGATAAAGGACTGGGTTATGGGGAGGTAGGTGGGGATCCTTCTAAGGAAGGTCTTATAATAGTGAGAATTTTCAGGAGGAGAACAGGTGCCTTAGGAGGTAGTGAGTTTCCTGTCCTTGGAGGCCTCTGTAAGCAGACGGGAGAGGAGACGGACCCCGAAGTCTTCACTTCTGTGCCAAAGTACTGCAGTTAGGGGCCTCCAGGGGGTCAGGCCCCTCAACCCCATTGCTAGGCAAAAAGACGCCCAAGGCACCAAGGTGTACAGCACAGAGTGGGGACCAGGGTTGTTTCCAGCTCCATTCTTGGTGGCCGCTCTCCCGCCTCCTCCCCGCTTTGTTCTAACAGGGCCTGGGAAGGAGGGGAAGGGGGTAGAGGTAGGGGAGGTTCTTCCTGTACCTCTTAAGCGGCTCCGCAGCTGGAGAAGTAGCGCATGTTTTCAGTGGAGTTTACAGACAATGGATCTCTCTAGGGCTTGGAGGGGAAGGAAGCTGAAATTCAGGACTATTCTGTGAATTCCCAAGTTCTTTTTGTCCATTGTATGGGGAACAATGCTGTTTGTCCTGCACATTCACTCAAGGTGGGAGGCGGGAGCTACTTAGGCCCTGGAGTTCTGAGTTCTTGGTGGGGGTGGGGGAGCGGGCTACTCAGCCACAGGGGACCCTCTCAGAGAAGGAGGAAAGCTGAAGAACCTGGAGAGCCTGAAGGTGGGCGGCAAAGGGAGGTGGGGAAGCAGCAAGTCTAGTTGGGTGGGTTTGAGTTCTAGGAGCCCCTACCCAAATAGAAAGAATTACTTCCCCTCTACTCTTCCCCACCCTTCCCAGGGGATTCTAACTTTCCAAAGCTAGAAAGGGGGGGGGGGGGGTAGAGCTGTCTATTTACCAAGTGACCTTGGATAAGTCATTTCCTCCTTGAAGTCCTGTCTTCCTGCCTTATTTCCAAGGTTGAGGAGTTGGCCCAGAGATGATCTCACAGCACTGCCAATTCAGGCACTCCTTGCACCAAAGCTAGCCTCCCTCCTCTGTCCACCACATCTCCAACTTCCCCAAGCCCGGTCTCTGGTTGATCTTCAGACTGTAGCCCAGTGGCATGCAGTCTTGGTTGCTGGAGGACACTGTGCATCCTCAGAGCAAAGGAAGTGGGAGATGGAGCCCCCAATTCAGTCATAGAACCTTATTAATAAGATTATCCCAGGGGCACCTGGGTGGCTCAGTTTAGCATCCGACTACGGCTCAGGTTGTGATCTCACAGTGTGTGAGTTTGAGCCCCACATTGGGCTCTGTGCTGACAGCTCAGAGCCTGGAGCCTTCTTCTGATTCTGTCTGTCTGCTTCTGAGCCTGTCTCCCTCTCTCTGCCCCTCCCCCACTCAATTCTTTCTCTCTCTCAAAAATAAATAAACAGTAAAAAATTTTTAAATATTATCTCATGCTGCTGGATGAAAAGCCTTGCTCTCACACTAGCAGACTTACCTTAACCTCTCTGAGCCTCAGTTTCCCTTCTGCAGAAGAAACACAGCAATAATGATATCTAACTCAGCTGTTCTGAGAATTAAATGAGATAGCACATCTAAAGCACTGTATTTGGAATGGATGTAGGGCTCAAAGATGTTGGCCCTGTACCTGTATGTAATTATTATCTCTGCTTTTCAGATAAGGAAGTCAAGGCTCAGAGAAGGGAAGTATCACACAGTGAGTAAATTAGGGCATTATGATTCAAAGCCAGGCTGGTTGATTCTGAAGCAGAGTTGCTGACCATGCTCAGGGTCTCCTGCAGGGCCGGGACTGATGTCTGCTAGAAACAGGTCTCTTCTGACTTTCCGGCAGCACCTGCCAATGCCAGAGAGCCAAGTCTCCTTCTCCCACCCAGGCCGCTTGCACTGTTTAACTGGGGCTGGGGGCTAGAAGACCCTTCTAGTTCTCATACTCACACTGTAAATTAGAACACCCCAGCTCCCCTTGCATGTGCTCTGACAGGGTCAGGAGCAGTCTTGGTGCTCCTGGGCTGGGTTCCAGGGCTGAGCTACAGTTTGGCTGGTCCTGGGGGAAAAAATAACTGAGCCTGGAGGGTGGGACCTGGCCCTGTTGTGCTCTAGGGTCCTGGGCGCATCAGGGAGCCTGTCGGGGCCCTGGAGGGTCACAGAGCTAGAGCTAGGAGAGACATAGGTCCGTGAGATGAGCAGAGCTGGGAATGGGAGGTGCAGAGGCCCAAGCTTTGGGGGCCCAAAGATGGGGGTAGAGGCACTGAGCCATGGCTGCTTACCTGAGCCATCCTGTCTTACCCCCCCACCCACTCTAGTCCAGCCCTGTGCCCACCCCCACTCTCAGCATTCCGCTCTCTGGTTCATGGGTCTCACTGAACCGGAGGAGACAAAGGTGGAACGGGGGAGAGAAAGCTCGGAGGAAGGGGTCCACTTTGCCAGGTTCAGCCGTTCTTGTTCTGTGAATGAAGGTGATGTAGGTTCGGAGTGGGGGAAGGCAGGGGAGGGAAGCACTGGGCAGGGCAGCCGGGGATGGGGTTGCCATGGGAACAGCAGCCTGTCAGGAGCCCTGCCTTCAAAGCTGAGGTGCGGGTGTTGCAGGTTCCTAGGGGAGGCGGATGGCGTGCGCGTGTCTGGGGTGGGGGGAGCAGTTCTGATGTGAGCCCCCTGGGACTCCAGCTCCTGGATTCCAGATCAAAACCCCAACCTGAGAGGGAAGTGGCGTCACCAGATATTCCCTGGCAGACACCTCTCAGCCTCAAACCTTCTCTTGCTGAATATAAGACAGGGAAGGGGGTGGACTCTACACTGGGGCGGCGGGGGGGAGGCTGTGATGTAGGTCCTCTGCCAACACTACCCGCTCACTGCAAATGGGGCAGGAGGGAAAGGAGGGAGGGGGAGTATTTTGTCTTCTAGGCATGGCTTGTCGGCCAGGCTCCAAAATGATATGGCTCCCTGAGGCCTCTGGCTCCAATTCCCTGAGGGGAGCCTCAGAGACCTGGGGGTAGAACTTAGAGAGAAGCCTGGTGGGCTGTGTGTGAGCTCTCCCAACTGCATTCTCACTCCCACCACCCACCACTGTGACCCTCTGGCCACTAGGGGGGGCCGTGGCCAAGCATCAATAGGAATTGAGGGACAGGTCAGTTCTGAGACCCAAAGTGGCCCAGGGAGGCAGTGTGACTGAGATGAAGGCTCAGTGGCATTTGCTTTTCATGGAGTTGGCCCAGCTAATTCAGGCCCCAGAAAACCCTGAGGGCCTCTGGGAGGCACCCAGCACCCAGCGGCTGCCGATTCAATCCCAGCCTTCTCAAGCTTGATGCCCCGCCACCCATTCAGACCTTTCCAGACACCACCAACCAATTTTAAACAGCTCTCAAGCACCTACTCCTCACCAGCACCGGGCTGGGCCTTGTAAGGGAGTCGGAATGGAAGGGTGGGGACAGCTGCTTACACAGTGTAAGCAGCGAATAAAAATGCTGGCACTGGGGTCGTGAAAACCTGCGTTTGAGTCCTCACTTTGCTATTTCTAATTGGGTGACCTCAGACAAGTTATTGAACTTGAGCCTTGACTTCCTCATCTGTGAAATGACGATGGTAACAGTACCTAGCACATGGAGTTGTGGGGAGGATTGAGAAAATGGGCATATAGCCCTTAGTGCAGCGGGTGGCCCATGGGAAACCGTCAGTAAAGGCAGTTACAGTTATTAGAGTGAACCATGCAGAGGGCTAGCGTGGAGCTAGAGGCCAAGGAGCAAGGAATCTTGGGAAAAAACACATCAGTCTGGTGAGAGAATCAGGGAAGGCTTCTTGGATGTGGTGCCTAATGTGAGTCTGAAGGAAGGGTAGGATTTCTTTTGCTGAGAAGACCAGGGAGGGTGTTCCAGAGTGAAGGAAACTCAATGAGGGAAGGCACTTAGAGCTCTTACTTTGTTTTATTTAATCCTTGCAGCATAAATTGGCAGCCCCGGGTCTCCCTGAGGGCACCTGTCTCCTACATCCCTATTTCCAGATGCTCTCCCACCTACCATGAGTCCTGCCCTGGGCTCCCTTTTCCTGCTCCTCCTCCTCTTCCTTTCTCTCTCACTAGGATTATTTGCCTCTTCCTCCCTTCTTCTCCTTAGGGAAGCCGGCTCCCGAGAACGCAAATGGCACAAATGGTGACCACTGCCCAGGGAGGGCTTAGCTCAGCGGGGGGCGGTTTTGCCCCCCACGGGACATTTGGCGCTGTCTGGAGACTGGCTGTGGAGACTGGGTGATAGGACAGTGCTACTAGCTTCTCATGGGTGGAGGCCAGGGATGCTACTAAGCGTGGTGATGCACAGGACAGCCCCCACAGCAAAGAATGGCCTTGTCCCGAATGTCCACAGTGCTGAGGCTGAGAAGCCTGGCTCGTACCAAGAACTGCATCTGGGGACAGACTCGGCCCTCTTCCGCACGCTCCCGGGGTCAAACCTGCAAATCCCGTCCCTCCCCATCCCCCGCCTCTAATTCCCTTCTTCATCTTCCTCCTTTCCCCAGTCCGGCCCTCTGCATCCTCTGGCCCCCCAGTCCCAGCACTCCGCGGCCTGTGCCCCATCCACCCGGGTCTTGCCCCCCTTTTAAATCCTCTCCCCCGGCGGAGGCTGCGAGGGCCTGTCAGGCAGGAGTCAGCCCGCGGGCTGCACGAGGCTTCGGAGACTGAGCTGCCTGCCGCACTCGGCGCTGCCGGCCCACTGATTGGCCGAGGCTGTTGTTTCCATGGTGATCCTCAGCAAAGCCCAGGGCCCCCCTTGCCGGCCCCCCCACAGGCCCTATTCAGTGGCGAGAGCAGCGACAGGCAGGTTAATAAAACAGTAGCCGCGTGAGGAGCCAGGCTGTGGGCCGAGGTCCCAGCGTGGTGGCCTGCCCAGAGGAGAGAGGGAAGGGCGGGGGTGGGGAGCGAGGCACCGGCCCGCTGCCCAGCCAGCACCCTCCCAACTCCAGCCGACGGAGGCAACTCTACCCGCGCAGGTTCTGGGGCTGCACCGGCCGCGGCCGGTGGTTTGGCCCCTGGAGTGCACCATCCTAGAGCGGCCTCTGGGGGCAGTGTCCCTGACATCATCAGGACACCTGCACCCCATGATCGGAATGGGAGGAATCCTGAGGCTGCGAGTGGGAAAGGGGAGAGACGGGGATGGGGTGAAAGAGAGCAATGGCAGTGAAAGGTTGTAACGGGAATCAGGAAAGAGATTGGGTAAGATGGGGATGAGGTGGGGGGGAAGCTGAGTTCAGGAAGGGAGAAGATGAACTAGAGAATGAGGAAGGGGTTGGGGTGCGATGGCGAGGGGGCCGCGGGCAGAGAAGGTGGATGGAGTTAGGCATGGAGTGTGGCAGATCCTGGGGACAGAGATGAGGCCGGGATGGGGACAGAAGGGAGCTGGTGGAGGATGCAGTCGGGGTTGCTGATGACAGGTGGCAGTGAGAGACTGGGATGGGAGCTGACGATGAGGTGACCAGGAATGGAGCGTGAAGGGTGAGGTCAGGAGGGTGTGAGGACAAGCACAGCCTTTGGCTTGCTCACCGCTTGTGTCCCACACAGAGCCTAGCCAGAGTGTGTGCGCAGGGAGTAGAGGCTTGTTACATAGCTGATGCTCACAACTTGTGTGTGGAATGAGCGGTTGCGGTGGGGACTGCTGGGCTGTGAGTGCTGAGAGTCACTGCAATCAGTGATCTGGTACCAGTGCCACTCTCAGCTGCCAATATCAACACTGACTGCTTCTCATTTACTACCTCGGATAATTCTTTGAGGCAGGCACGATTACCATTTGACAGAGGTTCAGAGAGGTAGAGTGACTTGCCCAAGATCACACAGCTCTGATCGCTGCCTCAGATATGGTGAAGCCCTGGTCAGCTTCTCTGTCCAGACATGGGCATTTCTGGCCATTTCTGTACCCAAACCATACAGATGGGTAGCAGGGAAGGACAAGGAGCTCTCTGTCACAGAGGCCCAAGGATGGAGTCCGGCCATGACGCCAGGCTGGATGTCAGGCTCTCCTTGGTTGCCATCCCTGACCCAGGCACTCACTGGCTCCGAGTCAGCTGTCCCAGCTGGTGGAGATGCTGGGTTTGCTGCTGCTTGGGGGCATCACTGGCGTCACAGCTCCATCCCTGTGACAGACACACAGACCCTACAGCAGTCCTTGCAGTGTCACCCATTGTGAGACAAGGGGGGGCCCAGAGCTGGTACCTGAGGTCTGGCGTGAAAACAACTCCACCATCTGCGGTGTGGCCTTCAGGACATGACTTACCTTCCCCAAGCCTCAGTGTTCCCATCTGTAAAATGGAGAAAGCAATGCTACCTAGGGTGGTGATGGAGTTAGAAGGAGAAGGTATCTACGAGGTGACTGATACAGGTCAAGTTACCCAGCAATGCTGTTCCCTGTGCCCGGGGCCAGGGTGCCTCCAGAGGTCCTTCTGTTTCTCCTGGGAAATGTGTGATCCCTTCCTCCAGGGCCCAGAGGGGAGGCATAGCCTCCCTAGTGTCTGCATGGTCACCACTGCCAGAGGACTCAGTGTGACAGGTGGAAACTGATTTTGCATAGGCCTAGAAAAAGAGGTGGAGTGGGTAAGCCACATGTGGCCAGGATGCCTTTTTTTAATCTCTTCAGAAGAGAGAGATGTACGGAGGCTGAAGGCATGGGAAGGCCTCACATCTCCCCCTACTCTACAGCCAAGGGAGGGAAGGCCACTGAGAGAGGCCAGGCCTGAGGATGAGAGCATAGAGCCTTCCGTGCCAACCGGCTGCTGCCCCTCCAGCCTGCTCGTGGCCAGTAGGACTCCGGGAGGCGCGGCCAGGCCTGCGGTTAGGAGCCCAGGCCTGGGAGGGCAGAGGCGGCTGCAGCAGCCTGAGCACTCGATAAGCCATTAATTCTTAATAAACGACAGGCTGTGCATTATTTAACAATAATGATACTTTCTGTTCCATTATAGATTAAAACACCGGCCTCTTCTTATTAATCCTGCATTTCAAAAGCTTGTAAATCCTGTGCAGCCGGAGGAGATAAAAGCCGGCTCATCCCCATCCCGCGGCTGACATGCTTGCACTGACACAGGGTGGCTCAGCGGCCAGGCCTGTGTGCGCACACGCGTGTGCCGGAGGCCCACCCACCTGCCACCAGCCACCAGCCGGCGGCGGCGTCACAGCCAGGGGAGAGGAGCTGAGCTGCAGGTGGGGGCCGGCCTCCACTCTCTTGGCTTCTCTCTCTGAATCTGCTCTGTCTCCCTTTTCCGTGTCTCCCTTTCAGCATTTTTCTCTGACTTTCCTCTTTCTTGGTTTATCTTGCTTCTCCCTCTTTGTGTACTGCTCTGTTTTCTCTGTCTCCTCTTCTTCCTTTCTCTTCTCCCTGTTCCCCTCTCCTTCTCCCTCTCTCTGTCTCACGTATCTCACCTGCCTCTCCCTCCTTTACCTTCACACCATTTAGCGGAACAGATCCACAGTATGCACTGACTCTATTCCCATATGGTCTTTGCTTTTCTCAGGGGTTCTCTGTGGGGTGGGATGAGGGGGAGGGGAACGGAACTCAGAGAAGGAAAAGGAGGAGCACAGAAAAAAAGCGTGGAGCAGAAAACCTCAAGACACAGGCTGGGCAGGTTCTGATCCTGAGCCCTCTTGACACACCCTGAGAGCTGCACAGGGGACATCCAGTGCGGTCCTGAAGGAGGCTCATTGCCCCTCTGTATTACCTGCAGGCTCTGTTTACGCTCCCCTTAGCGACAGAGAACTCACTTCCCTGGGAAGCAGCCTCTTTTATTGCTACAAATCTCCTAATACTCAAAGGGGCCTTGAGGAGGAGCCCATTTCACTCTCAATCCCCCTCTGGCAAGCGGCAGGCCTTCAGGAATCTGTAGCCTGCCATTCCAGCACCCACACACCCCCAACCTCACTGGCCGAGCGTTCCTCCAGCCCTCATGTCTCAGTGGGCTGAGTTCCCTCTTCACCCTGGTTCCCCTTCTCTGTCAGAGAACTGTTACAGGTGGCCCCAAAGGGGCACAGTCAGTCAGGCTCCCGACTTTGCCTCAGGTCTCCGGTCATGATCTTGAGGTTCCAGTCTTAAGTTGGAGGCCTGCATCGGGCTCTCTGCTGTCAGGACAGAGCCTGCTTCAGATCCTCTGTCTCCCTCTCTCTGCCCCTCCCCCCTTTCTCTGTCTTTCAAAAATAAATTAAGAAAAAAGAAAAAGGTGGCCCCAAAGCTGGCTGCAGCCCTTTTTGTGCTGTAACCAAAACAGAGGTCAGTTAGATTCTCCTCCCTCCTCCCAAGACTGAGGGCATGGGAAGAAAATTGACTCTGATCTTGAATGTCTCTCTAAGGCCATTGTAAAAAAATAGGATCTGTCATCAATTCCTTAATTTTACTGCACACTAGGCATGTTGTTTATATCCTGTATCTCGTTCAATCCTATGAGGTCCGTTCTAATATTATTCCCATTTTGCAGATTAAGAGACAGACTTGGAGGTATTAGGTTAACTTGGCCACGATCACACAGCTAAGAGGTGATGCCAGAATGTGAGCCAGATACTGTCTGACCATGAAGTGTTTAAATTCAGCTGCAGCCCTAGAGGATTAACCTGAGATGTCCTCCCCAGCTATTTGGAATTAAAAGTGTCTTCTTCGTCCACTGGGCCCCCAAAGTCAGAGGGACTGATGTCCCCGAACCTAACCTCTCTTTCCAGGATTGGACTAAGTGTCCCACTGTGGGCTTTCCAGGTAGAGGCAGAGATCAGGTGGAGGGTTCCTGGAGGCTCTGGTTATACGTGCTGGACACTTCTTCAGGTCAAGGTAGAAGAGATAGTCCCTAACGCTTACTGACAGCTCCCATGTGCACCAGGCTCTAACATCTCCTCAATCCTCACTACAATGCTGCGCAGAAGGGGTTAGCCCCATTTCAAAGAGTGGCAAACTGAGGTTCAGAGCTGTGAAGTCAATGGTATTCATCCTAACCCTTTGCTCAGGAGTCTTGGAGCTTGACTGTGATGCCCCTTCCTTCCTTCCTCCCTTCTTTCCTTCCTTCCTCTCTCTGGCTCTATTGCTTTGTTATTTTAAGTGATCTCTATAGAGCACCTAACTTGGGGCTTGAACTCACAACCCCAACATCAAGAGTCACATGCTCTATGACTGAACCAGCCAGGTGCACCAGACGGTGATGCCAGATTACAGTAGCGTGTGTGTAGAGGGTAAATGAGAGAGGAATGGGGGTTGGCTTTAAGAAATACGCAGTTAGAGAGGGGAGGTGAGCAGCTTTCCTCCCTTTTTTGAAATGCACGAATGGGAAATTTAACTTGATCCCTTGTGGTCTCTGGGCCAACCCCTGAGCGAAGCGGGGTAGTTTCTGCAAAGGAAAATTTTATCCATTTTCTGGTTTTTATGGGGCTTCCTCAATGAGCAAAACCTCTCCTGTTGGTGCTTAGAGAGGATTTCTCTGCGTGGCCCACAGTGACGCCGTGTAATCTCCCAAAAAATATGGTACTAATATTCGCCGGGTTAGGGTTAGTTATTTTTATGTCTTTGTCATTTTGTTTCTCGGCAGCTCTTTCAGCCGCCTGGAAAGGACGCGGCGGACACTTTATTTCCAGAGTCATATTTTTTAATTTGATCAAAGCAAATTTCACCCGTTCTCTGTATAAATTATTTAACTCATTTCTTTTAGGTTAAATGTCTCAATAGGAAGATAGAAAGTCTTTCCATCACATTTTCTTCCAGGATTTTAATCAGCTCTTCTAGATTGTATGAACTTCTTTCTCATCTTCCATCCTTCTCTGTCTTCAGTCTCCCTCCCTCCCTTCTCTCTCTCTCCCTAACTGCTTCTCTCCATCCTCTGCCCCCAGCACCTCCTGGGCCCCTGGCCCCATCCTAGCTTTTGTTTTCTATGAATCTGGGTGGGAGTAAGGAGGAGAGCTTGAACATGCAGGGCCGTACAGCACACAGTGAACCCCTCCCATTGGACAGATTATCAAAAGGCACCTTTCCTCTGGGCCAACATGGCCCACCATGTCCCCACGTGGCCAGCAGAGTAAGGGCTGAGAATCAGGCCCTGTGGCCCCACAGCCAGGTCTCTGTGCACAGCCTCAGTTGCTTCTCCCCCATTCTCCCCCAAGGGTTGTAGTCTCCGAATTTAAATGCAAGAGCCTCTCCCCAAATTCCAGCTCTGTTTCCTAATGAAAAACTCCATCCTACTGAATCAACTGCCCGTTGTCACGGGGCCAGTTTCCTCAGTGTCTTATTTCACTCAGGTCTGGTTCCCTCAGCCCCAGGGCTCTCCCTGCGGCTCCAAACCCCTTGGGCCTGATGCCTCACTCTGGTAACAGTGCAGGGCTGGGGGCAGGGGGGCTGCTGCAGAGGTCTGGGGACCGAGAAGCAGTGCTGCAGAGGGAGCCAGGGCCCCCGCCTCTCCAAGCAGCCCCATCTCTGGCCCCAGACCCTGTCAACAGGAGCAGAAACCAGAGGGGCAAGCTCATTACCATCACCCCCCCAACTGCCCTGCGCAAACTCTCCCTTCCCTTACATCACATTGTTTCAGCCAAGAACAAATCTCCGGTGGGAATTCCCTTTTCTCTTACTTTTAAAATATACAGTAATTAACAAACTAATGCTATTAACTGCGACAATGAGGAAATTACAACAAAATCACTGCAGAGTCCACAAGCAGTTGGTCTGGTGGTAGGCCTCAGCTCAGTCTGGAAGGGGGGGAGCCCAGTGCGGCTCAGGTGTCATCATCTCAGCCACAGTGGAGCCCCTCAGGCTGGGAACCGTCTGAGTCCCCAGCAGTTCAAGCCAGGTCTCAGGCACAGCTGCTGCGTTTCCTGTGCAGGAAGAGTCAGGATCCCGGCCATTCTTCCAGGCCGGGAGGTTTGCTCTTTTATGGGATCCTTAAATAATAGAGTTGTGGCCTGACGCTGACCTGGGCATGTCTGCGAGGACATGGCCCCTGCTCCGGAGCAGGGCCAGCGACTTCCCTTCAAGGTCAGAGTAGGTTCTGAAAGGCCTCCGGAGGACATGGCTTGAAAGAGAGCCTGGGGGAGGATCTGGCAGACCACTGAGGCCTCCTTCTCTGGCCCTGCGGAAGTATCTTCAGGGTCCTCCGTCCATCCTTCTGCACTGCTCCCCGCAGTCAGGCTGGGCCTCTCCACCGGGGAGATCTTGCTCAGGCACAGCCAAAGACCCCAGGAGGGAGTGGGCTGGTCCTTGCCTCACCGCCTGGAAGTCTGTTTACAGTCTGACTTGAGTCCTTCATACTGCCGTACTGTGTCATGCCTTCTGGGGAGTTCTCAGCAAGCGTGGTCCATGGATTCCAGGGGCCCTTCCCACCCTTGCTTCCTATCTTGGGTTTCACAATCTCCTATTCAATCTCTGTTATCCTCTGAATCTCCTTCCTCCATCAGGCAGCCATGCTGACCAGGAAGGGCAACCCTGTTCTCATCCTCCCTCCCCACGTTTTATCTTCCCTTACATGCTGACAATGTCTGCTTGGAACTTCTAGAAATTCTGTTCAGTAACAGAGGTTGTATTGTTGTCCCCATGTTACAGATGAGGAAACCAAGGCTCAGAGAGGTTAAGTGACTTGAGCCAGAGCACACAGCTGTGGGGATGCAGCATCAGGACTGGAAGAGCACTCTACCTTCCTTGACTCCTCTTGCTTCTTAGGGGAATGAATAGTGCAGGCGAGATGACACAAAAGTAACTTTCCTGTCTCTCCAACCAGGCTGAGCTTGGGGAGGCGAGCATAACTGTTAAACGATTCTTCATCTCATTTCTCCCCTTCCACTAGCATTAGGAATTAGGTGCTATCTTCACAGATTCTACAGATGGGGAAGCTGCGGCTTGGAGAAGTGGAGGGCTCTGCCCGAGGTCACAGGGCGGGTGATCACAAAGCCAGTACTTAAAGGTCGTCCTGTCTGACTCCAGAGCCCACCCCTGCCTTCAGTCACTTGCCTGAACAGTGAGACAGACTGACTTGAAGTCAGCGACAGCGAGTCCAGCCAGGGTGAGTGGTGAGCCTGAGAACCTCATTAGGAGTGAGGCTGCCACACATGTCAAAACCCCCAGGCTGCCCAGCCGGCCCCACCCGGGCTTCCAGCGCACAGTGTAAACATCCTTACTAATTCACCAAACTCAATCACGTTACCGTGATGGATTTTCCCATCATTACTCCTGAGTGAGTGACAACCTGCTCAGACATTTGCCTTCCCCGCTGCCTTTGGAGGGTTTCAGAAATCAGAATGCTTTGCTCCCTAAGTTGATTTCAACTTGTCCTAAAGTCATTTTAATTGGTGAAGCATCAGAGGCAATTTGGGTAACTTTCTGAGAGCCCCTTTCCACCAGAACCGAGCTAGGGGAAGGGGGGTCTCGAATGCCACCCTGGCCTGCGGTGGCGTCTTCCCTTCCTCTGATTGGTCAGGAGGCTGCACTCCACGCTTTATTTTCATGTTTCTTGCTGAGGTTCCTACCGCTGGTTCCGGAGGATAACAAGATTCATTTTCTCAATGGCTCTGACAGATAGGATTGTTATTGTTATTACACTCATATACCACCTTTCCTCCGAGGAGCTTAAGGCGCTTTACAAATTTGAAAATTATCTAATAATCTTCCAGCAACTCTGAGAGAAGGGGAGAAGCTGTAGCTAGAGGCACCGCAGTGCAGCCTGAGAACCCCCACACCCCTCTCTCTGAAGACCCCTCTCTCTGAAGGGTGGGGGGTGGGCAGGTGGCCACTGTTGGGGTGGAAGCGTCTGAGGATCTTGCTCCCCACTTCTGAATAAGGAAGAGGAAGATGTCTGGGTGGGAAGAGGGAGAGAGAGGAAGGAGGAGAGAGAGCGAGGGAGGGAGGGAGGGAGACAGGCCCAGCTCCAAAGGACAAAATCCAATGGGAGGGAGCCCAGGCAAGGAGAGTTTTCTTTAAAGACTCAAGAAATGAGAGGAAGCAGGAGGCTCCCAGGGGTAAGAGAGCTGAAATTCAAAATGGAAATCTACTAAAGCAGCAACTAGGCTGGTTGCAAAGGACCCAGCTCAGGCATGAGAACATGGGCAGAAATATCAAGAGGACCCAAATTGCGAATTTAGGTGGCTGCCTTTAGGTGGGTGTGGGAAGCCTCTGTGGACTTTTTTCTTTCTTTCTTTCTTTCTTTTTTAACCTGCAAGCTGAGAGGTGTGGCATTAGGTCTCTCCCAGCCTGACATCCTATGATTCTGTCTTTCTTTAAATTTCCTCTTGCCAGAGGTGGCCACAGTAATTGCAGCACCTTTACTAAGCATGAAGGGAAAGCTACTATCAAAGTGACGGTGGGCTCAACTGTATTACCATTATTTTCTTGAGAAGAAGGCATGCAGACCCCACCCTATTTGTGGTTGTCCTTGTGGGATTAGGGATTTGTGATGGTTCTAGGCTGTAGCCTTTTGGAGACCAAGTATAGTGTTGTGCTTAATTGCTGAGCTCTGGGGCACCTGGGTGGCTCAATCAGTTGAGCGTCCGACTTCAGCTCAGGTCGTGATCTTACCGCTGGTGGATTCGAGCCCCATGTCAGGCTCAGAGCCTGGAACCTGCTTCAGATTCTGTGTCCCCCTCTCTCTCTGCCCCTTACCACTGGCGCTCTGTCTCTCTCTCAAAAATAATAAACATTAAAAAGTTAAATAGGAAAAAAAAAAAGAGCTGAGTTCTGAGATCAGACAGTGCAGTGACCTTGGGCATATGACATAACCACTCAGCCTGTTTTTTCCTCTGTTCAAGGATAACGGTAGTGCCTGTCTTCTACGGATGCGTGAGGATGACCTGAGAGGATATATGTAGCGTGCACGGCACAGTCAGCCATGAAGATGGTGAAGATGGGGAGGGGCGATGATGCTGATGATAGGTATGATGTGTGATTTATAATAATACACATTTGCCCTTCATCCATTTGTGGCACAGAGCTCCTAAAACCCTTAGAATTGCTTATTTTTTTTACGATTTTTAAAAAAAAATTTTTTTAATGTTTTATTTATTTCTAGGAGAGAGAGAGAGATAGCGTGAGCAGGGGAGGGTCAGAGAGAGAGGGAGTCACAGACCGAAACGGGCTCCAGGCTCTGAGCTGGCAGTCAGCACAGAGCCCGACGCGGGGCTCGAACCCACCAACCGCGAGATCATGACCTAAACGAAAGTCGGATGCTTAACCGACTAAGCCACCCAGGCGCCCCTTTTTTTTAAAATTCTTAAGTCATCTCTACACTCAACATGAGACTCGAACTCACAACCTCAAGATCAGGAGTCACATATTCTACTGACTGAGCCAGCCAGGTGCCCCTAACCCTTGGAATTTCCTAAGTGGTGAAAGCCACAAAGGTGTTGTTTGTTATGTTAATGAAGCAACTTGTGGAAAGTCCCTCGGTCACCTAAACTGGGGGTTGGTTGCCAGGGGAACCAATCCAGTGATAGGAGAAGTGGAATTTTGGTCTTCCCCTACCCCCAACCACCCCCAGATCTACGGAGGGGACGGGCTGGAGAATGAGTTCATGTCATACAGCCTCCGCAAAACCCAAAAGGACAGGGTTCAGAGAACTCCCTAGTTGGTGAACACAGTGGAGATGCTGGAAGAGTGGCCTGGAAGCTTCCCCCTCCCCCCTCCCCCCTCCCCCCTCCCCCCAGCCTTGCCAGGACCCTCTCTCTCTGTTCTTGGTTACAGGTGAGCTTCCAGCAACACGGTTTTGAGCTGTGTAGGTCCACTTCTACATGCATTTTTTTGGGTAAATACAGTATAGTATTATAAATGTATTTTCCTTATGGTTTTCTTAATGTTTTCTTTTTTCTAGCTTACTTTATTATAAGAATACAGTATGTAATACTTATATAATACAATATATGTATACTTAATACATACAATATATGCAATACTTAATAATGTAATATATGTGTTAGTTGTTTATGTTATCAGCAGAGCTTCTGATTAACAGTAAACTATTAGTTCAGTTTTTGCGAAGTCAGGGGTGCCTGTGTGGCTCAGCAGGTGAAGTGTCTGACTTCAGCCCAGATCATGATCTCCCTGCACATGGGGCTCTCTGCTGTCAACACTCAGCCTGCTTCAGATCCTCTGTCCCCCTCTCACTCTGCCCCTACCTTCTTTCTGTCTCTCAAAAATAAACAACATTTTAAAAAAAGTTTTTGGGGAGTCAAAAGTTATATGAGGATTTTCTATTGCATGAGGGGACCAGTGCCCCTAATCTCCTGTGTTGTTCGAGGGTCATCTGGACATCCTTTTCTAAAAAACTAGTTATCTAGCAAATAAAATGTTTCTCTGAGTTGTGAGCCTCTCTAGCAAATTAATCCAACAGAGAGGGGGTCATTGGAACCTCCAATCTAGTGGCTAGGTCAGAAGCACAGGTGACTTGTGACTGGCATCTGAAGCGGGGAGGTTGGGGGTGGGGGGTGGGGAGATGGCAGTCTTGTAGCCCTGAGGCCTTAGCCTGTGGAATGGAATGCTGTCTCCAGCTCAAGAGTGTCAGAACCCAATTGACTTGTAGAACATCCAGCTGTGCCCAAGAATTGTTGATGTGGGGAAAAACCCCTTCCTGCTTTGGAATTGGGTTTAGAACCCATTTTAAGGCTACCCTTCCCTTGAGCTTCTATTTTTTTTAAAGATTTTACTTTTAAGTAATCTCTACACCCAACGTGGGAATCGAACTCACAACACCAAAATCAAGAGTCACATGTTTCAGACTGAGCCAGCCAGGCAACGCCTCCTCCCCTCCTTGAGCTTCTTCTAAAGCCCTGTCCTTCCTCAGGGGCAGCTGGCGGGGCNTGAAAGACTCAGTGTATTTTAAAACAGTCTCCTCCCCTTTTTCGGGCCCTGGACTGAATTCCAGGACTGAATGCCCAGTAAGTGGGCAAGAGAAGGGGGGGGGGGGGGGGGGGGGGGGGGGGGGGGGGGGGGTGCAGAGGGTGAGGCATGGGCTGGAGACCGAGCATGATCGTCTTTGAGGCACCTATTCTTCACCCTGTCCCCACCCCAGGCCCACCACTCCCTAGCTCTCCTCCTAATCCCCTTGGCCGCTCTCTCCCAAATGGCCTGAGCTTCCCCTACAGGCCTAACTGCTCCTGGGGATGCCAGCCGACTGCATCCGGCTCCAGCTCCCTGACCACAGCCTCCCCCTAAATCTCCACTGGGGCCCTGACAAGGCTGCTTAGTGAGCCCCATCTTCAGAGGAGGCCTGGGGCCCATTGCTTTGACTGGTGTGGGGATACCCTCTGAGAAGCCCAAAGGAAGACATTAGGAGATAGAAGAATGTTGTAGGCTGGAGTGTGAAAGGCAGATTGGGGAGGAGAGACCATATAATTCAGGACAATGAGCTGGAGAGAGAACAGAGAAACTTTTAGGAGTGGAGAGAGAATGCAGGGGGAGGGTGGAGGGGGGGGAGGCCCTGTACTTCTCACCATACCCTCCTGCTGACATAAGACATAGCAGGTCCTCACTAGATGGGAGCTATTATACATACACGTGCACATACAAATATTTTTTAAGTTTTTACTTATTTATTTTGAGAGAAAGATAGAGAGATAGAAGGGCAAAGAGAGAGGAAGAGAGAGAATCCCAAGTAGGTTCCCCTGCTGTCAGTGCAGAGCCCAATGCGGGGGTGCGATCTCATGAACATGAGATCATGACCTGAGCTGAGATTAAGAGTTGGATGCTTGGGGCAGCTGGGTGGCTCAGCAGGTTAAGTGTCTGACTCTTGGTTTTGGCTCCGGTCATGATCTCACTGTTTGTAAGTTCGAGCCCCACATTGGGCTCTGTGCTGACAGCCACCAAGCTTGGTTGGGATTCTCTCTCTCCCTCTCTCTCTGCCTCTCCTCTGCTCACTTTCTCTCTCCCTCAAAATAAACAAACAAACAAACAAACAAAAAGAGTTGGTATACTCACCCCCCAACAAATTTTTTTTATATAATTAAGGAATTCTAAAACACCCAGCCCTCTAAGACACTGTGGAGTTGGTACCTATTATCCATCCATCCATTCATCCAATAAATATTTATTTAGCACCAACTCTGGGCCAGACCCTATGCAGGGCATTAGAGTATAGTGATGAACAAAAATAGACTGTCCTCACAGAGTTTAGAGTCCAGTGAAGGAGACAGACTTTCGATAGATGAACACACAAAATAAAGAAATGATGTGAGAAGTGTCTTCTTCACTCCACCATGCATTTAACAATATCTGGAAGAGTAAAACTAAGGAGGCCAACTCTTGATGGCTGGCCAGGGAAGCCTCTTAATGGGAAGGCTGGTTCAGATAAGATGTAAAGGCTGAGTGGAAATTGGCCAGGGGAAGGTTGGGGAGGGAGGGCTCTAAGTAAACCCACTGACAGTCAGCAGAGACTGGGCCATGAATGGGAAGTTACTGAAGGAAAGTGATCTAATTTAAGTTTTTAATGACTGCTCTGGCGGTTGAGTGAAGAATGGATTAGGGAGGGGACAAGAGTGCAAGTAGCAAGACCAGGGAGAAGGCTATTTCCAGAGCTACCAGGGTAGAGGGCCTCCCTCGATGTCCATCCTCTGCCCACTTAGAATCTAGAATATAGTGGATCTTAAGGTTCTCTCACCAGGGGCATTTTAAGAATTCTGGTACCCCAGGTGTATCCCAGACTACTTATATCAGAGTCCCTGAGGGTAGGACCTAGCGCCCATCCTTTGTAAAACATACCAAGTGACCCAATGCACTGTTTTTACTTTAATTTTTTTTTTAATGTTTGTTCACTTTGAAAGAGAAAGAGACAGCAGGAATGGGGTAGGGGCAGAGAGAGAGACAGACAGAATCCGAGGCAGGCTCCAGGCTCTGAGCTGTTGGTACAGAGCCCAATGAGAGGCTCGAACCCACAAACTGTGAGATTGTGACCTGAGCGGAAGTTGGACGCTTAAACAACTGAGCCACCCAGGTGCCCTCCAATGTACCATTCTAGTGCAATCTCGATCTGTAAGAGGGCAAGGTCACACTTCTGACCACCTACTGTGTCTGAGGCTCTGCCAGTTTAGTTGGCTTACATTCATTTGTTTAATCCATACCTCCAGCTGTAAAAAATGGGTATTAATGCACCCACTTTACAGAAGAGGAAACTAAGGCTCGGAAAAGTCAAGTGTTTTGCTTCCCTACTTCTTGGTCTTGAATAAGTCACTTAAACCTCTTTGAGCCTGTTTTCTGTATACATTGGGGATAGTATCTACATAGAATTGTCCAGGGAGTGAAAGGTGGCAGGTTTGCCCACACTTTGAACCTACTGAGAGTTCTGAAAATCAGAGCCAATATTAGCACAGCCCAAGGCCCCAGAGTCAGTAAGTGGCTGAGGCAGGATTTGAGCTGCTGACCTGTTCTACCTCTCATAGCACAGAGACTAGCTCCACAGAAAGAGACTGGATTCTGAGGTGTCCCTGTGGGTGCAGTGGGAGGAATCCAGCCCAGAAACACGGATCAGAGCCCTTGACCAAGCCTGGGAGTCTGTACCACACCCGGGCTCCAATCAGCCTGCCACATTCTGATGTGGGTTTCCGTGGGGTCTCCTCACTTCCTGTGCAAGGAGAAGGTGAGAGAGGGCTGCCTACTTTCCCAGAGAGAGGCAAGTAGCTTGTCCAAAAGGCACATAGTTAGAGACAGGAAAGAATGGTCCCAGGCCCCCTATCTTCCTGCTTAAGGCATCTTCCCCCTTGTAATGAGGCTAGTGCTGGGGCACCTAGAAAGGGGGGTGGTCTGAGGCGAATACTGAGGCTCAGGGCCCAACTCCTCAGCCCCAGTGCTAGTAGGTTCCCTGGCTGACTCTGGGTAGGCCCAGCACTATGACGGCTCCCACTGCCATCCCTGATGCCTGAGAATCCCCCCAGCTAGAGCCCAGAGATTTTTCTGGGTTTATCCTCCTCATGCAGGGGACCCTGTGGATATGCCATATGAGTAGGACAGAGCAGCTATGAGCACAGGATCTGAAGTCAGGCAGGCTTCAATTTCTGCCCCAGCCCTGCCTCTTTCATGCTGTAATACCTTGGGCAAATTTCTTAACTCACCCTAAGCCTCAGTTTCCTCATCTGTAAAATGGAGATAAATAAAAAATAATGTAGATCAAATCAACTGTTGAAGGAGCTCCACAATATTTCTGAAAACAGAAATGCAGAACAGAAGAAGCCAAGATGCAGAACAATTTTAATAGGGTATGCACCAAGGCAAATCTTTAAAAAGCGATTCTCACATATGTGTGTGCCTATATATGCACAGACTATATTGGAAAGCCCACAAAATAAGAGAAAGTACGCTTCACCTGGGGGGAGGAGGGCAAGGGACAGGAGTAGCAAGAACAATTACTTTCCACTGAATAAAACTGGTACTATTTGAATTGTTTACTTTCTGCAGGTTCTATTTTTTCAATTAGACTTTTTCTTTTAATGGGGTTACTCAGATTTACAGGATTGACTCAAGGATTAAATAAATTAATACACGTGAAGTACGTGACACAGAACAAGCACTCAGTTCCATACCACAGTATATACTGAAGATGTGGTAGTGTGAATGGGCCCCCTACCATATCCACACCCTTACCATATCCACACCCTTGCCGTGGTCTCACTTTGGCCAAGGGAGTGCAAGTGTGCCTAGCCAAGCTCTCTTGTATTTTTGCCTCTTGCAGAAGAACATCCCTTAAGTAGTTGCTGGTCCAACAATGGTTAGAGAAATAAGACAGGTTTGTACTCAATCCACAGTTGTTTGTTTTTTAAGATTTTAACTAATCTCTCCACCCAACGTGAGGCTCCAACTTACAATCCTGAGTTCAAGAATTGCCAGCCAGGTGCCCCTCAATCTAAAACCAAGCCCACTTGAGCCTGGTCCACATCAACCAAAACCCAGTGAGCCTGCAAAAAATACTTTGGGATGACCCTGATTTTTGGAGTGGTTTATTGTACAACATTATTATGACCAAAGCTGATTAATACACACTAGGACAGGCCCTGTGCTGGGTACAGGAGACACAGTAATAAGCCAAACCAGATATAGTCCCTGTCTGCATGGAGTTTATACTCTGATGATGAAAGGGCCATGAGAGCATTTAATGGCAGGGAGGTGAGGACAGTTGATCTAGGCAGAGGGTCAAAGAAGCTTCCTTGAAGAAGTAACACTTGAACGGAGACCAGAAAGATGAATAGAAGTTAACTAGGTAAATTCCTCCAGACAAAGGAATGGAATGTGCAAAGGCCCTAAGGCCGGGACGGAACACTGGCCCCTACAAGGGGGCTGTGGGTGGCTGGATAACAGAGCGCAAGTGTGAGATGAGGTGGGAGGTGCAGATCAGCCAAGTATTTCTTTTTTTAAGTAATGGGATACTTTGGGAGGGTTTAGTAGAAGGGAGAGTAGGATACAATGAAATCCCTTTAGGAAGAGTCATTTGGATGGAAGTTATATACGTACTGGAAGTTTTGTTAGTTGAGATAGTACTGGAACTATTACATCTGTGCCCATCTCTATGTCTCTGCTACTTCTGTGTCTATGTCCATTTTTATGTCCTTGCTTCTGTGTCCAGCCTCAGAAGCTCCAGAGCCCCCAGCCCCTTCCTAGATAATAGGAGTCCTTAAAAACTTAGGGTCCTCTTTATCCATACCACAAATGTACATCCTGTGCATTTTCAAAAGTCTTGCCCATCTTCTGGGCATCTTGGGTCTCTCCAGGCAGGGCTCAGGGTGCTGGCCCCAGGCTGGTATCTCTGGACCAGAAGAAACTGAAGTCTGGCCCCCAGGGCTCCTGAGTCTGAGGCCTGATGACTCCTCCCAGATTGGGGGTGGGGGGAGGACCAGGAGGCACACAAGGCCCTGGCATCTGCAAACCTCCCATCAGTGCAAATCAATGCAAGATTAAAATTCATGATGGTTCCGGGGCACAACTGCAAACAATTTGTTCAGTAAACTTTGCTCTAATTGGCATTCGTAGAATTTCCTGTTAATCAGGCCCCTTGGGCTCTGTGGGGCTGGGATGTTCTGTCTCCCCATGACAGGACAGACAGCATGTATGGGTGGGTGTGAGAAAAAGGGGGAGGAAGGATGGGCACATGTGGGGATCTCTAATTATTTGCCGGGTATTTCTCACTGAATGTCAGACTGTCAGACTAGGGTGTCCACAGGACCTTGCTCAAGGAACTTACTTCTGTTCCACTCCAAGGAGGTCTCTGTGTTTGGGGGGGTGGGGGTGGGGATCTGGAGTGAATCTGCCTGGGTTAGAGTCTCTGTGCACGTGTGTACCTAGGAATTGGGGTAATATATATCCGTTGGAGTGTGTGTCCAAGTGGTGAGGGGTGCGTCTGTTAAAGAGTGTATATTAGGATCCGTATCTAAGTATTTGTTTTGGTGCCTGCACACAGCTGTCCAGGCACGGTCTGCAGCGGGGGTCTGTGGGTTAGTAAAGTGGTGCCGCAGGGTCCGAGCCTCAGGGTGGAGGCTGCCCGCCCCACAGTCCTTACGTAGCGCTTTCTTGGGCTCTAAGACATAGAAACTGGTGATAATCAAGCTCGGACCTGGACTAAGAGGGTCTCCTGCCCACAAGTCCCTGGTCTAACTATGCCAGCTGTCACAAAAAAGGCTGGGCATCCCCCCACTCCAGGCCCACTGTCCCTTCACCAGTGCCCTGTTTCCCATCACACACCAGAGGCTCAAGTTCCAGGGCCTGAGAGGTTTTTGAGGGTTCTGCTGAAAAATATCAGTGACATCGATGACCTCAAATACAAGAGAATCCACAGGAAGAAATCACATGTAATAAATGCTTAATTATATATCTACAAAATGTAACATTGTGCCAACTGCAAAGCTGCTCAGATCATATGGTTATATAGAAATGATATATAATGTGGGATATGGCTGTGCTGGCTTGTGTTTGATATGGGACAATGTATAACCTCCAGGAGGAAGAAGACCCAAACAGATCTAGAGCCCTGGCCCTGGCCAGTCCCCTGAGTTCTGGTAGGAGAGCCCAGCCCCTCCCCTCCCTGGCCCCAAGTCTCTGCTCACTCTCACAGGGAGGCATCCCCTGTCCTTGTACAGTGATGGGGTTCACCCTGGCATGCTGTCAGACCTGATACAAGGGCACTGGAAAGGCGTAGTGTAGCTGCTGTGTGTGTGTGTGTGTGTGTGTGTATTACAGGCTCCTGAGTGCCAAGGCTGCCTGCAGCTTGTGTCTCTGAATGGGTTTATATTCAAACCCAGAGAGCCAGCGCTTGTATATTGTGTGTAAGGGACTGTATTTTATGCCCAGATGGTTATGGTGCTTCTGTGTGTATGCACGCGTGCGTGCATGCCCAAACAGATAACTTGCCTCAACATGAGGGCGTTCGGGGGGTGTACTGGCTTGGGGGGTGGTGTGTGGGTGGCCCCCACCCCAGCATCCCTCACCATCATTATCTCAGCAGGAGCAGCTCTTGCCCTGGGGCCCGCCCTCACTGTTTCAAGCAGCTGCTGCTTTTCCCTCAAATTAACCCCTCTGCTCCATCGTCTCATTTTCCTGCTGGGGGGCCTTGGACTGGCTGGAGAGGGGGGCTGGGGAGGACAGTGCTCCCAGCAGGCAAGCTGATCTTTCACAGGCCCCATTCCTCCCCCACCCCCTCGTCCACAGGGGTTCCTCTACTTTCTTCATTCCTGTTGCTGTGGACAACAGGGATTGTGTGACTGGGTATCAGTGTCGCACTTGTAACTACGTGTGTGTGTGTGTGTAAGTGTGTGCACTGAGTCTAGAATAGGAATGGTTCAGAAGCACTGTGGCAAGGCCCTGGCTGCCTAGGAGGGTGGGGCTACTCTCTTGGTTTCAGTATAGGGGTCTTGAGTCCCTCTGGCATCAGGAAGAACCAAAAGGGTCAGGTGCCAGGGCCAGGGCTACAGCTTTTGCCAACTAGGAAAGTCCTGGGTCCTCCCTAGGCTCATCCAAGGGCAACCCAGGAAGCGCAGCCTAGGCAGAGGGCATGCAGCCCCCTCTACCTACCCAAACAGCCAAATCCAGGTAAAGGAGACCCAGGCTCTCAGCACAAGCTGCTGAGGAGAAGGGGCAGCAGGGGGACCGATGAGAGAAGGGAGAAGGGAGGAGAGAGGTAATCCTAGAAGTCTTGATTTGAGCAGCTCTGTCTGCCACCAACCTGAGGTGGAAGGGAGGGGGCTCCAGAGAGTCCAGATGAAACCCAGGGAAGGTGTCGACAAGGGAGCCCAGGTCCCAGGGAGATGGATGGACACCCATCTCCAAGCTGGGAACTCTGAGCTCTAATGGCTGCATGGAAGGACCTGGTGCCATGACACAAATCTGTAGACCATCCTGGCTGGCCCAGGGAGATGAACTACCAGCACCTTGGCTCTGAATCCAAGACTTTCAGGTTCTACTGTATGCCTTTGGGACATAATCCTGAGCGATGCCCAGGCCAGCCGTCGTGTGGCAGAGGCTACTGGGAAAGAAAGGGGAGGAACCAGTGCTGGGAAGGGGGGAGCTAAGAGCTGTGGCCAACATGACCCAGCCGAGGAAGAGCTTCTTAGAGGAGGTGACCTCTCAGCCCAGGCCTGAATGATTAGCTGCGAAAATAACACAAATTATTATTTTTTTTCCTTTTTTTTTTAGTGTTTTATTTATTTTCTGAGAGAGAGAGAGACAGCGTGAACAGGGGAGGGTCAGAGAGAGAGGGAGACACAGAATCTGAAGCAGGCTCCAGCCTCTGAGCTAGCTGTCAGCACAGAGCTGGATGCGGGGCTCGAACCCACGAACCGTGTGATCATGACCTGAGCCGAAGTCAGATGCTCAACTGACTGAGCCACCCAGGCGCCCCCACAAATTATTATTTTTAATAATAGTGATAGACAGGGGCACCTGGGTGGCTCCATTGGTTAAGCATCCAACTTCAACTTGGGTAATGATCTCATGGCTCATGAGTTATTCGAGCCCCACAATGGGCTCTGTGCTGACTCTGATCCACTGTGTCCCTCTCACTACCCCTCCCCTGAACACTCTCTCTCTCAAAAATAAACAAACATTAAAAAAAAAAAAGACTTAATTGTAACAGACAAGAGCAACCTTGAGCAACTTGCTACATGCCAGATATATTATCTTAGTCAACCTTTACAACTTCCCTGTGAGTTAGGTACTAGACTGTTGGTACATCTGTTAGATGAGGAAACAGAGACTCAGAAAGGTCTCCAAGAACAAAGAGCTACTGAGTGACAGAGCCAAGATTTCCAGTCCAACAAAATCTGAGTATCTGCCCACACTGGGACACAGCCTCTCAATCCCCTTTCCTGATTTCAGCAGCAGCAGTGCAGACTTCTGAGCACCCCTGACCCTCGGAGGTTAGGACCAGCCTCCTGTGGCAAGATGTGGGGGAAATCTGGAAAAGCAGGTGTCATCCTCAGACCAGTGTTTGCAGAGACTGACATCTACCTGGCCCTGTTTTCATTTGCTTTTTAGTTGAGAAGGGAAAAGGCCCACGTTTTTATGACACCAGCTTGCGATTCTATTTTCTGTTTAAATTCTGGGTGAGGGAAAAATAAGAGACATCAGAGAAACCTTCAGAATCTCATTTTGAGAGTCTGAGCTGCAGATAAATGAGCCTCCTGCAGAAACGCTACATCAAAGCGAATTTTCTCAGCTGTATTTTCTTTCTTTTAATAGGGCCATTTACTACATTAATATTCCAGGAAGTCATTTTAATTTCATGTTTATCATCCATTGGGAAAGTTAAACAGGATCAATATGTAACCAGTGGCAAATTTGGGGATCTTGGGGGAGAAGGGGAGTGTTTGGAGGCTGTGGTGATTCCACCACTGGGAGTCCTGGGGAGGGGAGGAGGCTGGGGAAGAGAGGACAGGACAGAGGGGAGGGGAGAGGAGGGGAAGCATGGGGGAGTTGTAAGGTGGTAATTCTCTGAACATGCATCGTAGGAACAATTATTGAGCAGCTACTAATGTGAGGCGCTGCTCAATGCCTCCTGTTTTTCAATTCTCACAACTCCTGAAGTGGGTGTTTTCATTCCCATGATTACATATGGGGAAACCGAGGCTCAGAAAATCTGTCAAATTCCACAGTCTTCCAGGAGAACTCTGACTCATTGACTGATTCATCCCTTAATAAATATGTGTCAAGCACCTGCTATGTACCAGGCATTTACCTAGCAGCTGGAGGATTGTGGTCAATGAAAGTTAATTTACCAAAAGCCTAAGGCTCCGTGTTAAATCCACTGAATGTTTCTTTTAGTGAATTGCCTGCTTCTGGGGATGCGGGTGAGCCCCTGCCCTTGTGGAGGTTACAGTCAAGTGGGAGGACAGGCTTTCATCAAATAATCACACAACAGGAACTTGCCCCTATGGTCTCTACCAAAGGGCTGGGATGAGGGGCTTCCTCTAGAATGGCAGGCTTCCTGGGTGGTGGTGGGCTGGCTTACCTGAGACAAAGGGGAAGCATGGGAGGTAGCTGGGTGACTAGGAGGAACAGAGCTGTACAGCAGAGGGTAGGGCCAGTTCCAGGGGGCAAGAGAAGCCAACACCAAAGGTGGGCAGAGCTAGGGACCTCACGGACTGCTCAGGTGGACAGCAGATACGGTGCGACCCCTTGAGCTGCATAAGGACTTGGGGGCCCTAGAAGGCATTGAGGCAGATATGGACTGTGGGTCAACTTCTGTGCACCAAGTTCCCTCAACCTGGGGTTCAGGAGGAGGTCAGGGAGGATGGAGCCGGACGTTAAAGGGAGGGATTGTCTTCAGGGAATAGAGAGACGGGGAAGGCAAAACCCCTGGAGTGATCTGGGATCCCCGTCTTTCTCACCCTCCCCTCCCGCCACATTTGATCCATCAGCTCTTCCTGCTGGCTTAGATCTACAGCACATCCAGAATCAGACATCTTCCCACCACTTCCACTGCCAGCTCCCTGCACTAAGCCACCGGCTGCTCTCACCTGGATTAGCGCAGGAGCCTCCCACCTCTTGTCTCTGCTTTTGTCCTCGACCCCCTACAGTCTACTCTCAACACCACAGTCAGAGTGATACCTTTAAAACATAAATCACGTCATGCCCAAAACCCTCTGGTGGATTCTTGTCTCACTCAGATAAAAGCTAGTTCTTACAAAGGCCCACGAGGCCCTACACAATCTCCCCACTACTTTGTGACTCTAATTCCTACTGCTCTACCTTTGCTAACGTACTTACTCTGGCCTGCTTGCTCTTCCTGTAACTTGCCAGCTATGGTCCCACCTCAGAGCCTTTGCACTTGGTGCCTGCTGTTCCCTCTCCATGTGCTCTTCCTCTCATATGTACTTCACTTGCTTTGAGTCTTTGCTCCAAGTCACTTTCTCTGCGAGGCCTTCTCTGACCATCCTATTTGCACTGCAGTCTTGCCTACCAGCTCTCTCTCTCTCTTCTCTCTCTCCCTTTGCTGCTTGTTTGTGTCTTATTGCATTTCCCCACCTTTTTTTTTTTAAGACAGGGACAGAGGAGAGGCATGCACAGGTGTGGGAGGGGCAGAGGGAGAGAGGGAGAATCTTAAGCAGGCTCCATACTCAGCATGGAGACAGATGCAGGGTCGGTCTCACAACTCTGGGATCATGACCTGAGCTGAAATCAAGAGTCGGACGCTCAACTGACCGAGTCACCCAGGAGCCCCTGCATTTCTCATTTCTAACTTAGGTTGTTATGTACTTACTTATTTTGTGTGTGGTCTGCCTGCCCTCTCTTTAGGTAAGCTCCACAGGGTGGGTACTAGTCCATTTTGTTCACTGTTAAGCCCCCCACCCCGTGCCTAGATGCCTACACATCATGAGGGCTCAGTTAGCTGCATAAGAAAGGACACCTCCCAATGTCAGGAACAAGAGCAAGGCTCACAAGGGAATACTGTGTCTGGGATGAGTGGTTCTTAATTTTTTACATTTTACTGACTCCTAACAAGAGTGCTTCATGGTGACAACTGCTATGGGCCCCATATTATAGATGGGGCAGCGGGGGCTCAGGAAGGTAGTTGAGGAAGGGGTACAGCTGGATATCCTGCAGATCTCAGACTGGCATTCATGCCAGACTGCTTGGGCAGCTGGCTGGTGCCTCTGTTTACAATCTACAGGACCTTGGACAAGCCTCTGTCCTTTCTGTGCCTCAGTGTGTCTGTGTCCTCATCTACAAAATGGGTACAAATCATACTGCTACTTCTAAGGGCTGTTAGGAGAATTTAATGGGACAAAACATGCACATTCCTTAGCTTGGGCTGCATTAAAGGTGCTCAAGAATGTTAGCTGTTGTTACTCTGGGAGCTGCAAGTCTGCTGCGTCAGTGGGGCCCTGGGCCACTCCCCACCCAGGAGGCTCCATCCCATTTCCATAGAGGACCTTGGGCCGGCCCAAGGCTCTGCCTCCAAATGACAATGGCCAGGCTTGTTCAGTCCCATTTGTTTAGGTGGAATTTAATTTCTCCCTAAGCTGAGAGTCTTCTGCCCCCTTCTGCCCTCTTTCTTGCTCTCATCAGCAGGAAAATGAGCTCTGGGAGCTTTCCCCCTGGTCCAGAAATCCAAGGTGAAGGATTTCATTAACAATCAGGAGGACATAATCAACACTCTAATAATTCTAGATCTGCACTCCCCTATTTTGCAGCCCCCCCTCAAATGCCCCCATCCTCCCCACTCCATCCCATTCCTGGCTCTCCCAGACACACTCACCTTGACCAAGAAATCTCATTTCCTCTCAGGCCAAATTTACTTTGCTATTAAATTCAGCACCTTACCTTCTGCCCTGATGAAGAGGGGATGTGTGCTCCAGACTTCCCAGATTTCTCCTGCTTCTGAAAGAGATGTGAGTGAGAACAGTGGTGTCATGAGGGGCTGGCTTCTCTTACACCCCCTAGAAGGTTCCAGGGTGGGCTGACACATCTTCCCTCTAGGGACTCAGAAACTCCTTACTCCATGGCCAGGGAAGCAAACTTTTCCTGGTGTGGGGTTAGGAAGAGGGCTCCGGTGGTCTCTTCTCGGGGACTGGCCAGTGATTCCCTACTTCAGCACTCATGAAGATTTAGCCTGTACCGCTTTCTGGCTGTATGTATGATCTTGGATAACTTAATCTTTCTGGGCTTCAGTGTCCTTACCTGTAAAATGGGGATGATAGCAGTAATGCTCCTCTTCAGGGTGCTAGGGAAATGAAAGAAGATAATGTTTATTTAAAAAAAATTTTTTTGGGGGGGTGCCTGGGTGGCTCAGTCAGTTGAGCGTCTGACTTCGGCTCAGGTCATGATCTCACAGTTTGTGGGTTTGAGCCCCACATCGGGCTCTGTGCTGACAGCTAGCTTAAAGCCTGGAGACTGTTTCACATTCTGTCTCTCTCTCTCTCTCCCTCTCTCTCTGACCGTCCCCTGCTCATGCTGTCTCTCTCTGACCCTCAAAAATAAATTAAAAAAAACATTAAAATTAAAAAAATTTTTTTCATGTTTATTTATTTATTTATTTATTTTTATATTTTTTTATTTATTTCTAGGAGAGAGAGAGAGACAGGGTGAGCAGGGGAGGGTCAGAGAGAGAGGGAGTCACAGACCGAAACAGGCTCCAGGCTCTGAGCCGGCAGTCAGCACAGAGCCCGACGCGGGGCTCGAACCCACGAACCGCGAGATCATGACCTAAGCGAAAGTCGGACNCGGGGCTCGAACCCACGAACCGCGAGATCATGACCTAAGCGAAAGTCGGACGCTTAACCGACTAAGCCACCCAGGCGCCCCTGTTTATTTATTTTTGAGAGAGAGAGAGACCGAGTATGAACAGGGAAGGAGCAGAGAAAGAGGGAGATACAGAATCCAAAGCAGGCTCCAGTCTCTGAGCTGTCAGGACAGAGCCCAATGTTGGGCTTCAAATCACAAACCATGAGATCATGACCTGAGCCAAAGTTGGATGCTTAACTCACTGAGCCACCCAGGTGCCCCAGAAGATAATGTTTATTAGCACCTTGCCTGGAATGGAGTGGGTACCTGGTAAGTAACAGTTGTAACTATAAGCATACTAGTGCTAATACTGTCTTTGCACTTGAAATCTGCCTTGCAGTATCCTCCATCCTTTCTCTCACCTTGTTCCTTCCTTCATCCACTTGGAATACAAGGAGTGCTTATTGACTGATACAGGGAAGTGTGGGTGATGAATATGTTAAACAGGCCTTTCCAGTACAGTGTGGTCAGAGCTGTGACAGGCAAAGTTCTCGGGCTATGAGAACCCAAAGGGGGTGCCTGTGTGGTGATCAGAGGCTCTGGCAGGTGCTGACCTGAGTTGAGAGCTGAGGAATGAGGATGGATTTGCCTGGAGATGGTGAGTGGGAGGGACTGAGGGCGTGAACTGTGGGTGCAAAGGCCTGGAGGTGAGAGTTCCCAGGTGAGTGTTGTTTCTGTGGTGGTGCTGAGGGACAGCCAAGAGCAGAGGCCAGTGCGGTAAACTCCACCTTGTGAGTCATGATAAGGAGTTTGGGTAATGTGGAGCCACTGAAGGGCACTGAGGAGAGTAGTGACCAGAGTTTTCTTTTTTTGTTTTGTTTTATGTGTTTGTTTACTTATTTTTGAGAGAGAGAATGACAGAGAGAGAGAGAGAGAGAGAGAGAGACGGAGAATCCCAAGCAGGCCCCACATTGTCACACAGAGCCCAATGAGGGGCTTGAACTTACAAACCTTGATATCATGACCTGAGCCAAATTCAAGAGATAGATACTCCACTGACTGAGTCACCGAGGTGCCCCAGTGATGGGAGTTTTCTTAGAGAAGCACCTACCTGGCTGTACTGTGAGGACCAGTTGGGTGTGGGGCAAGGGTGGACATGGGGAGATGAGTGTGAATATAGATGGGGTCTGGGCTGGTGAAGGCTGCAGAGATGCAGAAAAACACAAATGTGCATTAGATGCAATCTTGGGCATGGCTGGCGCTGATAGGGTGTTAGAGACGATGGAGGGGCTTGGACACCCTGCCCATGGGGGGCAGGGGTGGGTGCTGGGACAGGCACAAGGACATAGGGGAGACAGCACCCTGCATGTCTGGGCTTGGGTGGGGTATTTAAGCTGCCCAGGTCCCTATCTAAGAAGCAGCCTGAGGTAGCCTTGGGTTTCTGGAGAAAGGGCTCAGAGCAGGAGCCCAGGACTCCCATGCCAGTGTGGCCTGGCCCAGTTCCGTGCTTTCTGCCACTTTACGCAGGACGCTTATGGGGCCACAAGGATTCCAGGCTCAACAGAGGCTGCAGCTGGAAGTTTAATTCTCTAATCTCTGAATCCTCCTGAAATCCCTTTCGAGACCTGAGCGGCCCTTAGGCTTACTTCCTGATGGTGGCCCCATGGCAGGGCTAATGGCACCTCCCTCGTGCTTCACAAATACACACCACATCTTCTAGCGTGTGCATCCACACCACACGTGCGTGCGCGCGCGCGCGCGCGCTCACACACACACACACACACACACACACAGAGTATTCCAGGTTCCAGGATGACCCCTGGGGAATAGGAGGCAGGGACCTTCAGAGTCCAGAAGAGGAGGAGGCACAGGAGGAGGAGGGAAAAGAGGGACTGGAAGGAGAAGAGATACTCCCAGCTCTAGTCTCCCTGACTCAGACAGAAATTAATCCTAGGAGTGAGGGCAGGGGTGTTGCTGTGCTCAAAGTGTCGGAGAGCTCTCCCTCCTTTAGCTTCAGCTGGTCATCAAACTGCCAGACACCTTTCCTTCTAGCTCCTTCCTAGGGCACGTGGCTCTGGGGGCCTCCCCACCCTCTGATCTTCCCCCTGAGTAAGATGGAGAGTGTCTGAGGAACAGCTGAGGAAGGAGGAAAGTCTTGCCTCCCTTTCTACTGGGGATGGGAGTTGTTCCCACTTGGAGGAGAGGTAAGACAGATCGATAGGAGTCTCCTGGAAGGTCTCCTGCCCTCACCCCTGGCCCTCAACCTTTCCTCCCTATGGCAGCCACATCACCCTCTTGCCCCAAATCTTCCTATAGCTCCTCAATGTCCTCAGGATCAAGTCCAAACTCTCAAACATGACTGATAGGACCTGTCCACCCTTCCGGCCTCTACAATGACATCTCTCTCTGCAAAGCCTCAAGATTTCTTCCCACTGTTTTTCCCTCTGCTGACCTAGCCCCACCCCTTACCCTCCTTCCTCATTCTTTATGTCTCAGAAACCCTGAAGCCAATTTTCTCAGACCACCCCTCCAAGTTAGAAAATATGCTGCCTTTGGGTACTTCAGGGCAACCTTGGCCTCCCCGTCCCCTCCATAGCTTGTGGTCCTGCCATGCCAGCTCTAATCACTCTATGTTGTAACTATATGGTCCTACCCCTTTCAAGGCTGAGAGCTCTGTGAGGGCAAGAACTTACCTTTCTAGAATCCTCAATGCCTGACACCATGCCGACCATTCATTAGTTAATAGTGGAAGGAAAACTCCGGGAGTTATCAAAATGGTATTATCTTTCAGGCTAGAAGCCAGTTGAGCCAGTTAGAGATCACCAAGACGAACCTATTTTTGAGGCCCAGACAGTGGAAAGAACTTGCCCAAGGTCACAGAGAGGGAGTATCTGAGCCAGGAAAAGAGCTCCGGCATCCTAACTACCTAGCGCTTGCCCTCCTACAGTGGGAGGGGAGCAGCAGTGTGCAGGGGCACGAGGTGGGGGAGGGATCACTTGGACCATCACCCAGCAACAGCACTTACAGGATGTGTGTGTGTGTGTGTGTACGCTTGACAGGGGGAACACCTTCCTGCTGCCCCATAGTTAAGGGACACAGCTCCCTGGGGAGGGGCCTCAGGATGGCTGGGTGACAGGGGTGCTGGGGGGCTGAGCTGGCCAGGACCTCGGACTGGTGATTTACGTCATCTTAAACCCTCAGGGAAGCTGGGAGTGGGTACTCAGGGGGCAAGGCAGGCTCTGGGGAAGCAATCACAGACTAATAGCCTCCCAGCCTGAGATGCAATTAGGGGCCAATTCCCAGCAGACCTGGAGGCAGTGGGAGGGGCAGCAGGTTGTTTGGGGCTCGGGGTGGGGCCACACCTCTGCACTCTTGGCTCAGGGTCATTGGGGCCAGGATGAAGACACAGCTTGGGTAAAGAGACCCCCAAACAGAAGGAAGGGTAGAGACATAGGTGGGAAGTTAGTCAGAGGGGACCTTGGATGTGAAGCACAATCATGAAAGATGTAGTGGGGAGGGGTATTTTCTAGGACCCTGGATCTAACCTCAAAAGAGCCAAGCTGAGTAACTCAGATCCTCATTCTTTCTGAGTGGCAGTTTCCTTCCCCAGAAGATAAGAATAATAACACAATCTATCTCAGAGGGCTATTGGGAAAGTAAAGTGGGGAAAAGCATGGAGAGTGCTTAGCTCAGAACCTGGCCCTTACCAGGTGTTCAGTAAATCAGAGTGATGGGATAATTTAGGGAGGTGGTATCACATTCTAGGCATAAAGAAATTTTGGAATCATGTAATTCTGGGTTCAAATCCCAGCTCCTCCACTTACATACTTCATGATTTTAGGCCTAAGACTGAGCCAGGGGTCTGTCATCCGTAAACAGAATTAATAGCAGGTACGTAACCTCAGCCAGGGATGGAGGAGGTGCAAGAGAGGATGTGAAGTGCCTGGAAGCAGGTTCTCCCTAAGTGGTAGCTCTCCCGGATGGACAGCAGTCACTCTTAGACCCCAGGTCACCATCTCCTATCTTCTGCCACTGAGGCCACAAAGCAGCTCTATCTGACCCCAAGGTCTGACCTCAGGGGCTCCAGCAGGGGCCCACTACCTCACTTTGGCCAAGACAAATGTCTGAAAAGCTGGCTTCCTAAGGGAGCCTTGAGGAGCCAACAGTGACTGTGGTTTGGAGAGGAGTTCTATTTACAAACTGCCGCTACATATTCTGCAGCTGTGAGGCCCTCCCAGAGCTACAGCCCCAGGCCCGGTCTCCGCTCAGAAGGGAGGGGGAAGAAGGCGCAACTTCCATTCCAAGTGGCCTTTCTTGAGCATTTTATCTGTCATCTCCTGTAATCCCCACAACAACCCCATGATGAGGGTATAGGTATCACCCTGGTTTGCAAATGGGAAGATGAAGGTCCAAGAGATGACGCACAGGGCGCAGGGCTGCCTGACTGCTAAGTGTCAGCTCCAGGATTCACATTCAGGTTGATTCAGGCATTGAGGGGTCTGCCCAACAGTTCTGAACTGGAGGGGAAAGCTTGCAAAGACTCTGTGCTGTACAGACTCCTCCGGAGACAGGGACCTCTTCCCTACCCCGCCCCTCCCAGGTTCTGGAGGTCTGGAGGCATGTGCAGGCTGGCAGGGCTGACAGCATTAGCAAGCCCTGAATTCAGATGCTGGTGGTCCAGGAACCAATGCATAAAGGCCTAGGGTGACTGAAGCAGAGAGCTGTATCCACTAGGCTACAGGTGTGGGCACCCAAGGACACAGGATGGCCCGCAGCCATGTGGTCCCTTCTCACTAGCCTGCCCAGCCAGCGAATGAGTCCAGGTGCTTTGAGATCAAGCAGTCCCAAGCTGGGAAGCACAGCCACAAACCTGTTGAGGTGGCTGCCTTGGGGTAAATATAAACCTGCATTCCCTGGCTCCTGGATGACTCAGCATAGCCAGCCCAAGGTTTTCCTCTCTGCTGGTGGAGAAGGTAGAAATCAGCAACACCCAACCCCCTAGAGGTAGTTTCAGTGAAACCCTCTTCTTCCCCAGCTCCAACACAGGCTTTGGAAAAGGAAGCCAGACTCTGTCCTAGGGCCCAGCTGAGGCTGGAGATGTGGCCTGGTATGGTAGAAAGAGCATGGTCCTGAGTGGACCCGACTTCGCATCCCATCCCTGCTACTTACCGCTGTTGTGGCCTGAGTCCCTGTTAGCTTGTCTGTAAAATGGGAATATTCATATCCACCTCCATAAAGATTAATAAAGAACATTTGCAAGGAAAGCAGAGGCATTCTGCAATTGTTTGTTTCCTTTTCCCCTCCCCCAGCTCCCAAGGCTCTCTGGCAACTGAAATCCATGCTTAGCCACAGAGCCATCCCAAGGCTCCCCTTCAAAATGCTCAGAGCCAGGAAGGGAGGGCCAGCCATTAAGTCCACCTGAGATGATGCACGCACACAGCTCTGACTTTCCCAGCTGTAGGATGGAAATGACGATGTTGTCTTTGTTACTGACTTACTGACACCTGAGGAAAGCAGGGCTCGCAAGGCCTTAGAAAGCAGATTCTGGTTCCACTCCCTTATTTTAAGAAGGGGAATGGCAGAGCTGGGGAGCTGCTGGCCCAAGGTCACCCAGAGTGTCAGGGGCTAGTAGAGTCATGCTGCAATCCCGGGTGCCTGTGACTTTGCTTCCTTTATGTCAGGAGACACAGGTCCTGGGGGAGGGGCCCCGGCTAAACTCAGAGAGGACCTTCGCTGTGGGGAGGCCCCACTGCTCTTGGCCTTAGCAGCCAGAACCAGCCCTGGCACATAGTGGGCATTCAGTAAGTATCTATCGAATGAATGAATGGATGGAGTGGTAGGAAGACAAAGGTGCCTTTCCAAGACAGGATGGTCTCTGTAAGACTATGGTCACCTTGACAAAGAGCCCTCAGAATGTCCCCAGGGCTGAATCCATGTGTCTACTCTGTCTAGTTTGCCTCCTCCAGAGGGCAGCTATGGGAGGAGGTGAAGGGGGATTCCGCAGGGACAAGGGCTGGGGCCACACCTAGAAGGATGGAGGTGAAGTAGCAGGAGAGTTAGGTGAAGGAGGCAGGGAGGCTGGGTGACTTCTGCTGTCAGAGCTCTGTGAGGGAGGGGAGCTCTGTGAGGGAGGGGCGCTCTGTGTTGGGTTGGAGGGAGGGCTTAGTGAAACTGGGGAGGGGCCAGAAGACCCTGAGTCACAGTTGCTCAGAGCCTGGGGACACCTGGGGGGCTCTGCAGGCAAAGGCCACCTCCGCTCCTCACAGGTAGACCACACTCAGCTCTGGCTGCTGGGGATCCTGTTGCCATGGAGATGCAGATGTCTCCTCTGAAAGCATTGGAGGCATTGGGCGTGGCCTGCCCTCCGAGTGGTTTGAAGACTTGGGGTGGGGGTGGGGGCACAATTAGGGCCGCAAAGGGGTTTCGTTATGATGAGGTCAGGCACACTACCCACCGGCATATGCAGTGGGGTGGCGGCCACTGGATTTGGAGCTCACAGCCCTGAGCTAGAATCCCAATTATTAACTGGTGACCTTTGACAAGGAGCATCACATCTCTGACCTTGAGTTCCATCATCTTTAAAATGGGGTTATTATAGTCTTCATAGGGTGGTTGTGCTGTTCACTTAAGCCTGCACGTGGAAAGAACAGTGCCAGGGCATAGTGAGACCCAGTAAGCGGCAACTATTAATTCTATAATTGGGGTTAGGATTGGGGCTCTGCAGGAGTCTGCCCTGAAGGCAGCAGCTCCCTGCCCTCAACCTGCTCTTTGGGACTCCTGGCTGAGGCTGGAGAGAAGCCTGACTCATCCTCTACAGACACAGGCGATCAAGAGTCAGGAGTTATGTCATCCTTTGAACATGGGCCTGGAGGCTCTGCCGCAGGCTCATCTGAAAAATAAATAATAACAACTTGAATAATTCACAGAATCTGTGTGAATAATTCACCACGGCCTCCCAAGCACCAGCCGATTAGTCACCACAGACACAGGCTCTGGCCCCGTCTGCCTCTGGCAGCCCCAGCACCCCTTGGGGGTGTGGCCTGGCCACAGGTGCAGGACATGGCAGGAATGAAGGAACGTTGGCGGGGCCCTCCCAAGGCTGCAGGGGTCTGGGGACAGCTGCGGAGGTGGGGGCCATGGTCTCTCCATGGAAGCCAAAGGGAACTCCCCCAAAGTCCCTGAGCTAGTGCTTCCCCTCTCTGTGTTGGCGTTTTGGAGATGTAGAGGAAGGTAAGACCTTTCTTGTTATATTTCAGTGACCAGCAGCCATCCCAGTATCTCCCCATGTCAACAGGGACCCCAGGCTTCGAGGTCTCTCAGCTCTGAAATTGATCCTGCAAAGCTCACACTGACCTCTCATGTTTCTTTCTTTCTTTCTTTCTTTCTTTCTTTCTTTCTTTCTTTCTTTCTTTCTTTCTTTCTTTCTACATTTATTTATTTTTGAGAGACAGAGAGAGACAGATCATGAGCAGGGAAGAGGCAGAGAGAGGGGGACACACAGAATTGGAAGCAGGTTCCAGGCTCTGAGCTGTCAGCACAGAGCCAGACGTGGGGCTCAGACCCACGAACTGTGAGATCATGACTTGAGCCGAAGTCAGTCGCTCAACCGACTGAACCACCCAGGTGCCCCCGACCTCTTATGCTTCTTTCTCCTGGGAGGTAGGATGCCATGGGGGTTAAATGCCTCTACTCAGGACTCAGACAGACCTCAGTTCAACCTCCCAGTTACCTCCTGTGTGTCTTGGCCAAGCAGCTCAAACGTTCCTGGTCTCCGTTTCCTTATCTGTAAAATGGGAATTAAAAACACCTACTTCATAACGTTATTATTGCTCTGCAGATGAATGATGTAATGACCATAAATTGCTTAGTGCAATGCCTGGCACATAGTACGTGCTAAAAAACAGTAGCTGTTCTAGATACTCGTTATCTTTCCAAAGATAGCATGTTGGGGACTCAGGGTAGGAAGAGGGCTGCTCAGATGTTGCACACGTTTATCCAAAACATGATCTGCAGGCACAAGAGATGGGCACAGACTGCTGGCCAATCCAAGGGACAGGTGGGTGGCCTCCAAAGTCCTCCAAGCAGATGCTCCATTCAAAGCACCCACCATCCTGTCTCTTTCCTCCTCAGCACTTGCCGCTTTGTGATTACTTTCTTAGTAACTTACTTTTTAATTGTGTGCCTTCCCTACTAGACTGTGCGCTCCATGAGGACAGGGATCTCATGTGTCTTACCAGTATCTCTGCAGGCCGTAGAATAATGCCTGGCATTATTTGTTGATAAATGAATAGATTCATCAGCCTACCAGAAGAAAGCCTGTATCACTGGGGGTCAGAGAGGTTTGGGAGACAGTAGCTGGTTTGCAGTTCAGAGTGGGGATGATAGTTTTAGGGCTGGCTCCTGCCAGATTGGCTGCAGGAGTGAGGACAATGCCTATCTCTCCCTGTCTCCCCCACCTTGCAGGTAAGTCTTCCCCAGACCAACAGTACCAGGGAGGCTTAGTGGTGGCACAGGCTCGCTGCGTCTTCCCCAGTAATGATTTAATTGCTTGTTTAGAACTTCCTGTGGCATTAATGATTACTCCCCAGAACAGGGGGAATAATTGGCTGTGTTCTCGCGGTGAGCAAGCTCCCTGTTAGTGGGGAGCTGAGCCCGTTCTTCTGTAATCTTCTGCTCTCACCTGCCTGCCACTCACTAGTTGGGTGATGGAGATGGATGAGCTCATGTGTGCAGAGTTGCTGGGAAGCCACCTGGAGGCTGCAGGGCCTGGCTGGGGCTGGGAGGCTGCAGGGAGATGGGGAGACTGAGAAAGAGATGCTGCGCAGGAATGCAGACTGCTGGAGAGAGAGCAAGAGCCTAGAGACAGTGAGAGAATGATACTGGGAATCGGCGATTTTGAGCCAAGTGATTCCCCAGCTCAGCTCCTAGCTTCCAGTTATTTCCAGCTGCCTCGCCCTTGCTGTTTTGCAAATGCTTCTGTGCACGAATGTGTACCCTCCTGTCTGCACAGAGGTGGACATCTCTAATGCAGCAGTTCTCAAAGAGTGGTACCCAGACCAGCAGCAGCAGTAGCACTTGGCATTTGCTTGAAATGCACATTCTAAGGCCCCACCTCAGACCTACTGAATCAGAAACCCGACGTGGAGCCTAGCACTCTAATAAGCTTTTTAGGTGACTCTGGTGCGCCCAGGTGTGAGATGCCCTCCTCGAACTTACAGTATGTAGAGATGTGTGAGGTGGTGCATGTGCTGTATGGGCATGACCATGTGTACATACATGTAGGTGTCTGTGTGAGCATTCAGACCCCTGTCCCCAGCGAGATGCCAGAAAAGAAAAGGCCCAGGCAAGCAGAAAACAGAGGCTACCAGAGGACCCAGGGCCAGGGCTGCTGTCTGCAAAGAGAGGGCTCAGGTCCAGCTATTAACTGCCTCACAATAGCCACCTATTCCTGTGTGGCTGCAAACGTCCTGCCTGGGGATGTGAGGGGGCTAACAGGGGCCTCCTGTCCCTGCGAGGGCCTCAATAAAGTAGGATCTGTTGACAGTTGCTGGCCTCGGCCCTGACATCCCAACATGGCTCAAAGAAGGACCCGATCTGACCCCACTACTCCAGGGACTTGGAGTCCTAGGGTCCTTTCCCAGCTCCACTCCTCCATGAATCATTTCTTTTGGGCTTTGAGGAAATAAATTTTCAGAGATTAAGCAAATTTAAGGAGGACTATGCAGGGCTGGGGGGTGGGGGGAGAATGAATTATCACCTGAGAGCCAAGAGGGGCAGTACCTACCCACAGGAGCAGCCAGCAACAGGAGCATTTGGGCTTATGCCCCAATATTTTGTATTTCAGAAAGGGCGAGTGGGAGGCAGGGTGGAGTGAAAGCAAGCCCTGGAAATTCAGATAGCTCTGAGTGTGAGGGTATTACAGGGGGAGAAGAGTGGAGGGGAGGATAAAGATGGAGGGTGGGGAAGGAAGAGGCATAAGGAATAAACGGTTGAAGCAGAGGGTAGGAAGCCAAGGGAGGGGGGCAGACTGAGAGAAGTAACGGAGGAAGGTACAGGGGAGGGGAAGGGGGGCAGACTGAGAGAAGTAACGGAGGAAGGTACAGGGGAGGGGAAGGGGCAAAAGCAGAGAACGGAGAGGGAGACACTGTGGGTAGAGGAGAGAAGGGAAGGAGAGTGGGGAGGCCCAGGCAGCAGGGTAATGAGAGTGGTGACCCCACAGGGGGCTGTAGGGAGCAGGATGGGGGAAAGGTATTAAGGGCTGGGGATGCCCAATGCTCAGGGAGGAGAGGGGAGGGCGTGGGAGCCTCTCCCACCCTAAGCTAACCTGAAGAAAGGGGTGTGGACATGAGATCCATGAAGAATCTGAAACAAATGAGAATGTGAGCTGCTGTTGAGTTTTGTATTTAACCAGGCAAACAAATGGAAGGAGTATGAATAATTAGGAAGTAATGAAGACCTTGCAAAAATAGCTTTTTCTTTAAAAAAAAAAAAGGGTAACAAAGAAAACACTCAGAAAACCAGAACATATGCAAATTGCCCATCTTGGGCAGGTGAGTGAGTCAGCAAGCCAAGACACCGGGTCCCTAACAGCCCAGCTGGGCCTGGGATGTGGGGTGGGGGAGGTGGAGGGAAAGGGGCAGGGGGAGGAATTGGCAGGACAGCCAGATGCTGCCAGAGTAGGTTGGGAGGCTGAGATCATGTACCTTCCCCATGCTTCCCAGCCTGCTGCTCTCTCTGCCGGAGTACCCAGGACCCATTTGGTGGAGACCATGGCACCCCCAGCAGTGATGCTGACCTCACACGTCTACACCGGAACCCCAGCATCTCTCGCTTCCTTTAATTACCACTGGGGACCCATCATCCATTAATTCCATGCAACCCTTCCTGAACTCCTTCCTATTTTCAGCTTGCGAAGACCCCTTGAGGGTAACAAATTCCCGAAGTTGGATAGCAGCTGTGTCGAGCAGGACTTCCCTTTAGAAATCCTCAATTAAGTAACTAACTTCAGAAGGGACCTCCTTGTTCTGGGCCACTGTTTCTTTACCAGTAAACTCGGGCGGTTTGGGTCAATATTCTCCCCACCCACCCCCAGTGTTTCCAACAGGCCCTTTGCTCCCACATTCCAAATATTCTGAGCTTTGGGGTCAGACAGACTTGGGTCCAAATAGGAGCTCTACCACTTCCCAGCTGTGTGACCTTTGAGCAAGTCACTTATCTTTCTGTCCTTAGTGTTTCCATCTGAAAAATAATTATATTGCCTCTTTCTTTTTTTATTAAAAACATTTTTAATGCTTATTTTTGAGAGAGAGAGAGTGAGAGCATGTGGGCACGCTAGCAGGGAAAGGGTACAGAGAGAGAGGGAGACAGAGAATCTGAAGCAGGCTCCACACTATCAGTGCAAAGCCTGATGTGGGGCTCAAACTCACGAACTGTGAGATCATGACCTGAGCCCAAGTCAGATGCTTAAACAACAAAGCCACCCAGGTACCTCTCTGTTGCCTCTTTCAAAGATCAGGATGTGATGGAATAATGTATGTAAGTCACTTATTTTCCCAGCATGTAATGACTTGTGGCTCTGCACCAGGCACTATTCTAGGCCTTGGTGAGAAAACAGTGAACAAGATAGGGAGGCTGCTACCCTCAGGGAGCTTACATTCCCAGGAGGATGTGCGGAGATGACCATAGGCCAAGGAACAAATCACTACAGTGATTGCAAAGAGCAGTGGAGTTCTAAGGACAATAAGAAGGTGATGGAGGGGTGGGGGACAGATGGCTGCTCAGGGAAGGCCTCTCTGTTGAAATGACATTTGAGCTGAGAAGAAGCCAGATAAGTGGATCTGGGGGAGGAATTTTTGTAATTATTCTCTGGATTTGCAAGTAGTTCAGGGCCACATTTTCTATCTCCTGCATGGTTTCATAGGATCTGACCTCCCCCACCAAGCCTCATCCCCCTCCCCTTCCTTCTCTGGTTTCCCCCTCTCCGTGGGTGGAGCTCCCATGTCTGTTAATGAGTCCCAGGCCTGAGAAGCCGTGGAGGAGCTGAGCAGCTGAGAGCCGTGCCTTCCTCTTCCCTCACTCCTTCACTCCCACGCTGTCCCTCCTCTGCTTCTCTCCCCTTGCTGCCTGCCCAGGGTGATGGATGCCTCCTTCCCAGGGCTGAGTCATTTGCTGCCTCTTATAAGCGCCAGGCCATGTCTCTGCCACCACCCTCCCCCAGGCCCCTGTGGGGAGGCAGATTGATAGGGGGTTTCCCCAGGGACATGCGTGCATTCTGCTTCACTCTGGCTCCTAGGCTGCAGGAGTAGAGGCTACCACTCAGAGGCTCAGAGCCACTTTCTTCAAGGCACTCAGGAAAGCTGAGGCCCAGAAGGGAGAAGGTACTCCTAAGGTCGTGCCAGCACTGGCAGTGGCTGAGCAGGGGCCTGAGACCAGAACTTCAGACTCTATGTCCAGTGCCCTTTTTCCTGGCACTCCAGGCTACTTGCCTACATTTAGGGCTTTGCCAGCATCTCTCTTTCTACAAATATTTACCAAACCCCTACTATGTAACAGGCACTGTGTTGGGCTCTAGGGATCAATAATAAGTAGAAAGAATAATTAGTTCCTAGCTTCCTGGAGCTTACTGTCTGATGGGCTAGACAGGGGTTCATCAGCCATTCACTCACATGTAACGGAAGAGAAGCATTTCTCACACAACAGCATTGCAGGCAAAAGAAACAGCAGCTACAAAGGTCCTGAGGTATGAATAAGCCAGTGGTGTTGGGGAGCAGAAAGAAGGTCTGATCACTGAAATGAGGTGGGGAAATTGAGTGATGAGGGATACAGTTGCAGGGTCAAATCATCAAGGTCTGTGTGTAGACACACATAGGTTAAAGTGAGGAGGTGAGCTGATGAGCAAGGGGTTCAACACTGACTGCTCTTGGGAACAGGGGGTGGCAGGCTGCTGCTTAGAGTCACAGTGGATGGGAGCAATGCACCCCCCTCCCCGCCCCCCCCCCCCGACTTAAAGAAGGGCCTGAATGAAAATCTGCCTGCTGCTCCTTGAAGCCAAGATACAGGTCCAGGCAGAGCCTCTCCCCTGACAATACACAGTCCCGTAAGAGATTTCCAGAACCACCCCCTCCCCCCCACCCCCACCCAAGAAAAGAAGTGGGCTGTGCCTCTTAGGCATAGTGATGAACAGGTGTTGTTTGGCAGGCATTTCCGAGACTGGAGGGTGTTTCTGAATTGGAGGGGGTGCTGAGCCCCTCTGTCTTGGCCTCATTTCTGGGACTCACGCAGCCCCTCCCTGGGGCAGCCAGACTTGGAGGGGGGTGGGGCTTCAGCAAGTGAGATACAGAGAGGAGCTATTTAAAGCTGCCGGCAGCTCGCCCCTTCTGTTCACGGCTCTGCCGCTCTGCCGGGTGGGAGCTGCCATCGTCACGCACCCACCGGCGCCACAGGAACACAGCAGCCCAGTGCACCCACACAGAGACCGGGCGGGGGGTGGGGGGTGGTCTCTGTGCATCTCCACAGCCTGCCAGGGGTCCTGCTGCTTATAGGGCAGGGCTGATGAGACAGCAGAGGACCCTGGCCAGCCCCTCACTGCCACCCCATGTTATCATCCACAGCCCAAGAAAATAGCCTAAATTTAGGTCAACCTCCCCTCCCCCCATTGGCTACAAAGGTAACCAATTAACGGCTTTCTAAGGGTGTCGGTGGAGGCAGGGCATCTTGAGGTCCATGCAGGACTGGAAGTGCTTCTTGCACTCTGGAAGGCTGTCCCAGGCTTTGGGGGAAGAGCTATAAGCACCCAGCTCCATCACTCCCACCTGCCAGGGCCCCACCCCAGGGTTTGTCTGTGGCGGCTTTGCAGCATCTGCAGGGGTTTAGAACACAACCTGTGGAGGCCAATGGCCCCGGTACGATTACGGGCAGGTGACTTAACATATGTGACCCTCAGTTTCTTTCTCTGGAAAGTGGGGATAACAATAATGCCCGCCTCGTAGATCATTGTGAAAATTTTCTTTGAATTCAAAACGTACAGAGCCTCCCTAAAGGCTAGCACAGAGTAAGCTCCCAGTAATTTTGCCAATAGTGCTATCTTCATTATGATATATTTTAAAATTGGCCTCCTCTCTCCTAACTCCAAGATAACAGTGGCCCCCACCAGGCCCCTACAGATATAGACATGGGATGAAGGTCCTGGGGAAGAGAAGTGGCTGGCAAATTTGGCCCTAAGTTGACTGCATGTACTATCTATGGCCTGGACACACAGGCCCTGGGCACCAGCAGTGCTGACTCGAATGTGCTGGAGACTGCGTCCCTGCTCTGATCCTCACCAGCAGAACACCCAGCTCACAGACCCCAAGCTCAGGAACTACCACAGGCTTCTCAGGCAATCTGCCGATTCCAGCAGACCAGGACTAGTGGGAACTAGACCACTTCTTTCTGGACCACACAGACATGTCTCGGCAGGGTTATCCCTGAAATACAGTCTGTCCACCCTCAGGTCCAGACCAGGGGATATATAGGAGAACGTCCTAAATGGAAAGGGCAGTTAGCAACTCAAAGCTGCTCGGGGGAGAGGAGAGATGGACAAGCCTAGAGACTGAGAGGTGAGGGGCTAGAAGCAGCAAAGGAACAACAGGGGCAGGGAGGCCTGGCAGGGGGTACCAATGGGGAGATGGGTGAGGGGCAGGCAAGGGGAGGCCCCAAGGAGCCCCATCCCATGGCCTTTCATTTCATCCACGTTCCCGATCCATCCCATAGTTCCTTTATCCACATTTACCATCCCTTGAATCCTTAGCCAATGTCCTACAACTCTATCCCAGGTCCCCTCCATCCCACCCACAGTTCCCTTCATCCCACCCAATGCCCCCTTCTCTCCCCACCCTTTACTGAAACTTCTTCCCATTTGCTCCATCCAGTGCACATTATTGCATCCTGTGACCCCCACTCCCTCGTTCCATTATCCCACCTAGGGTCCTTTCTAGGTAGCCCGGGTCCTCTGTGAAAGTCCCAGAACTCCATCTTGAGCTCAGCTCCCTTTTCTGGGTCCCCATCACCCCCTTCCGTCATCGTGTTCCGCAGCCAGCCGCCTGGGAGCTGAATCAGAGCCATAGAGCTAACATTTGCACACACGTCTCTCCAGATGACAGGCAAGATGGGCCTTCTGCCCTCGGCCCACACACACCCGTGCTCAGGAAGCAGAGAGAGCCAGGGCTGCACCCCACATGGGCTGGGAAGAGGGCTGGTGGGGGGCCCTTCCCTTCTGGGTAACTGGCCTGACCTGGCTCCTTGGGCCTTTGCTCAAGGATGGGTACACCATTTAGGGATGGAAAAAGATACTGCAGTTGGCAGAGAGAGACAGCAAGAGAGTTAATATCATTGACAGGGACAGAGCAGGAAAACGGAAGAAACAAGCATAGAGACTGAATAGAGACAGAATCCAAGAGACCAAAACAGGAGAAAGAAAGAAGGACTGAGGAGAGAATGCACAGAGAAGGAAGCAGATGATCAAAAGGATGGGGAGGCATTGCAAGTAGGGGGTGGGGAGGAAAAGAGACCCCAAGAAGAAACAGGAGCTGTCACCCAGGAGTGAGAGCTCAGACACTGCCAGGAGCCCCAGCAAAGCCTGAGGGGACATGCTTCAGACACGTTCAGGGAAAATAACCCATGGCTTCCTCAGAAGGACCCAGGGCTGTACCCAGAGAGGAGAAGCAGAAGTGGTTCCCAGGCTGCCTGCGGCCGGAGGGGAGCTGCTCACAGTTGAGCCTGAAGAGACAAGTGAAGACCACATAGCCCCTTGCCTGGCAGAGCCCAGACCCAGGAGTTCTGCTGGGAACGCTTGACCTGATCCCAGGAGAGGCCTTCTGATGTCTGATGCCCACTCAGCCATCTTTGGCTGACAGCATCGTTTCTGCCCAGTCATATTCATAATAGCTACTATTTACTTGAACACCTACTATGTGCCAGGTGTTTAGGTGCCAGGGATGGAGGGGACCTGGGACAGAGTAACAGGACATTGGCTAAGGACTCAGGGGATGGTCAATGTGGGTAAAGGGGCTATGGGATGGATCAGGAACATGGATGCAGTGAAAGGCCATGGGATGGGGCTCCTTGGGGCCTCCCCTTTTAATCCTTTCACCCCAATCCTCTCCTATCCCTTTTAATCCTTTCACCCAAAATGCTTGCAAGGCCAACCTCAGTGCTACTTCCATTTTACAGATCAGAAAACTGAGACTCAGAAACATAAAGAGCCTTGTCTAGATCTGTCTAACTCCACCACATGATCCATAAGCCTCTGCTTTTCTGGCAGTACTACGAGGTTCCATCTCTGCTCTAACATTTTGTGATTCTGCAGTTTTCCCAACACATACATGTGGGTGGACCCTGGGACACACACACATATACGGGTGCTCCCAGGGGGGCTTGGTATCTATCTGTCCTTTATCTGCCCCTTGGTTTCCTCACCCCCAGGCCCCAGCATCTCTTGCTTCCCCTCCGCAGTAGCTCAGATCACCTCCTTCTAGCTCAGCAGCTAAGAACAAGGATGACGTCATTGCTTTTATTTAAAGAAAAGGGCTGAGCTGGAGCTTTAGGATGGGGGTCCACGTGGGAGCAGGAGCCAAGTGACTGGCCATCTCAGCTCCTGGCCCAGTCTCTTCTGTCTCTTCGACTGCCATCTGCTGAGTGGCTTCATGACCCTGCCCCATCCCCTGAGAAGCACCCCGGTGAGGGCTCTGCTCAGCATGGGAGCAGTAGGGGAGAGACCAGTGGGTGAAGGAAAGAAGGTGCCAGAGTTCTGTGAGGATAGTGCGTTTGTTATAGAGTATTAGGGTCAAGGAACATGCTGCTGTTAAAGCCAAACTGCAGGGGAAACTGAGGCTCCAGGACATTAAGTGAGTTATCCAAGCTGGTTATCTATACATGGCAAGCCAGTAGGATAGTAGGGGGGGGAGATTAAATGGGAGGCTCATACATTGGCTAGGACTAAGTTCTTCCTCTTTCCACTCTAAAGGTCTCTCTAACCACCTGTTTCTCTCTAGAACACCTGAGGGGGGGCATCAGTGAGGAAAGAGCCCAGGAATGAAATTGGCTCAGCTTTCCCTAGGCTCCCAATTTCCTTCCAGGGCCTATCTTCTCTGGTCACCCACGCATGACCTCTCCGCAGTATCTCTAACCCTTGCTGGCTGCAGCCTCCCTCCCTTTTGGGGGCCTCTTTTGGGGGGATGTGGAGCATTTATTACTTATTTACATCTAGCAATATCATTGAGAGGTTGGTATAACTATTAGCATCCCCATTTTACAGCCAAGGCAACCGAGGTTTGCAAAGGGTGAGCAGCCTGCCCCTGTCACACACCTGGTAAGTGGCAGACCCAGGGTGCAAATCCTGGGTTTGTTGTGCTCCAAAGCCTCTGTCCTCTGCTTCTTGCTCTTCTGCAGGACTCTCTCTTGGATCCCTCAAGACCCCCATAGCTCCCCTGCACTCCCTAACACTCTAATGAGCCTAACGAGTCTATTAGGAGTCTATGAGCCCCTCTTCTCTGCGACTCTGTCCCAGCAAAAAGCTCCAGAGCAGGAGATTGGGATTACCACCTTCTGTTCCCCAGTCCATTCCTGGGGTCCCCAATCCAGGCAGCTTTCTGTGAGCTCCTGCCAGAAGCAAGCAGAGATACTCATTCTATATTTTATTTAGCCACTAATTGCCTGCATTTAAAAGGCAGCACAGTGCCACAGTCGTCCCCTGTTTCATGCCCTGATGCCTGTTTCTGCATGAAGGGACGCTGGGGCAGGGGAACGAGTAGGAGAGGGGCCATGGTCTCCCCAATGACAGCTTTAAAAGCCTGACCCCAGCACTGAGTGCCAGAGGATGTCAGGTTGTCACCCTGAGAAGCGAGAAGGGGCATGCAAGGGCTAGGACCTCTGCGGAAAGGAAGAGAAAGGTCAGAGCCCTGACAAGGGCCAGGAAGGAGTGGGAGGGGTGCTCCATGTCCCCACTCACCCCTAGGATGAGGGCCCTGCTGATGGAGTCCTACCCAGAATGCCTTGGGTTTTGCTCAGTTCTCAAAGCTGGAAGACTGCAATAAAACAGCTGCTTGAAAAAGGACATAGCACAGTCCTCAACCCCATCCGCTGGGATCAGGAAGGAGACAATACGTGAGCCTTGCCTCTGCCTGACAGCAAGAAATGGGAATTGAAGAGGGTAAGGGTGGGAAGGTGGAGGTAAGTGGATGAGACAAGTGGTAGATGGCAGGTGAGTTCTAAGACAGCCCTGGTTGTCCAACTGGGTTTTCTGCTTACTGAGAAAGTGCACACACTGGTCAGTGAAGAGAAAACTTGGTTTCCACCCTTCCCCAATCTAACGCTTTTTATTAAAAAAAATTTTTTTAATGTTTATTTACTTTTGAGAGAGAGAGAAACAGAGCATGAGTAGGGGAAGAGCAGAGAGAGAGGAAGACACAGAATCTGAAGCAGGCTCCAGCCTCTAAACTGTCAGCACAGAGCCCAATGTGTGGCTCAAACTCAAGAACCGTGAGATCATGACCTGAGCCAAAGTCAAATGCTCAACTGACTGAGCTACTCAGGCGCCCCTTTCCCGATCTAATTCTGAGCCAAATGTTGTCTCACCTGACCTTAGCTCTCACACAAACAGCAGACCAATTGACCCTTACCTCATCTCCAACCCTAATTAATACCAACCCCCATCCCGGCTACAACTCCCCCCCATCCCATTCCCTGCTATCAAAATCAAGCCAAAGTCCACCTTGAATTCTTACCCTAACAGCAATAATAATCAATCTCATTTCCAACTCCAGCTCTCACCTACCTCCACTACCAATCTCTCCCTAACCCCCGCTGCCGTCACCGTGAATCCTCTTATTAGTCTCCACTCCTGGGGAAGGGTGGTCCCCACCCCACCTCTCACCTGCCTTTCCAGCCCTTACCTCCCATCTGACCCAGCCCTTTCTCCAGCCCATGTTGACCTCCTAGCTGCACCTGGTGCCAGCACCTCATCCTGGCACTACACCTGGCCTCTGGCTTAGTCCTGTGGCACCAGACAAGACTGCATGTGGGTTAGAAGGCTGCCATCTTGAGCCCAAGCCACCAAACCATGGGAACTTTGGGGTGGTGCCTCCCATTTCTCAGAATGCTCCAGGTCCCAGCTCTGAGTGCAGGAGTCTGGGCCCTTCCTGCTGTGTTCACCTCTCAGCCTGATGACACTAGGACATGGGCAGGGATGTGACAGTACCCCCAACTGAGGAGCCACGCTTCTCCTGAGGAATGGAGAGAAATTAGCACTCTGCAGAGTGGCTCCACCACAGCCACTCCTCACACCTCGCTGGGTAATTTCTACACGGCCGAAGGCTGAGCCTAATGGGCTGCCTGCTTCCAGCCCACTGGACAATCAGGGAGAGCAGCCCCCAGGGTCTCCCGCAGAATGAAGGGCTCTGCACTCCGCTAAAAGGATGACATTTACATCCGGCAGGAGAGAAGGGCACCATGAAAGCTTGGAATCCTGTAGGTGCTGGGAGACAATGAGCAAGTTAGAGTGCTCTGCTGAGCCCTAAGAAGCAGAAAAAACTTCCTCTCTGGGGATAGGCATAGAAGTCACCCCTGTCAGTGCCTTGAGTGCCAAGAAGCCACCCTCTGAGCTCAGCAAATGCTGAGTGATTAAGCCTCCAAAGTTCAAAGCCTTCCAAATAGCCCCTCCAAGAACAACTCCGTGTACCTGTGCCCTGTTGTCAGGGCACACCACCGTCCACCCTCGAGCTGCTGGTGACGAATGCCAGCTGTTCCCACCACATGGGCTGGCATCCCCCCAAACCGGCTATCATCACCCGCCCCTCTTCCTGGGGTCTGTCTGTCTGTCTGCTCAGATGGGGAGCTGGCTGGCCGGGCTGGCCGCCAATTCTGCATTTCCTGCCGGGCCCAGTACACTGTGGTTGCTCACTAAACACTAAATGAACGTTTGGTCTGAACTTTCTCCAGCTTCGTTTCCCAGCAACTTCCACTTCCTGAGAAGTGGGAGGGTGGCTTCCGCTCCATCTTGCAGGGAAGGCAAGATGGCCTAGTGGTTAAGAGCTCCAGTTCCAGGATCAAAACGACACGTGCACTTCCCGCCCTACCATTTGCTAGCTGTGTGCCCCTGGGCAGGGTGTCTCCACTTCCCTGGACCTCAGTGTTCTATTTTGGGCAATGCAGATGATTACGGTTCTTATCTCACAAAGCTGCTTGTAAAATGAGGCAGCACACAGTAAACGTGTGTATAAAATGTTGCACACTTAGCAGAAAGTAGGTCCTTAGTAAATACTGCCTGTGAGGATAAGGCTATCGATGATGCTGGCGGCCTAACTTCAAGGCTGGGTCCCAAGAGAGGAGGTCAGCTTGGGTCTTTCTCCTGGGGAGAGAACATTTGACATTGTTTACAGTCCTATCTAAAGCACCCATTCCCCTTCCTCTTCATCCTACCAGACACTCTGCCCCCGCCTTCCAGCCTGAGCCAATCTAGTTATTCATGTATTCATTCACTCATTCACACCTTCTTCTAACAAGTATTTATAGATTGGCTATTCTGGATCAGGCCCCTTGCTACAGGCTGGGAGATTAGTAAACAGATTGAAGACCCTACCCTCACAGAGTTCATGGTCTGGAGGATGGGGTGGGGTGCTTTTTTAGCACGTAGAGTGGGAGGCGTACCCAATACGCTGATCTAAGGGAAAGCAGGATTGTCTAATCTCTAGTATGAAGGGCAGGTAGGAGTTAGTTGGGGAAAGAGCTTTCCAGGCAGAGGACACAGACCTGGTGAAAGCCCGAGGAGAGAACAGGCAGATGTAAGGCTTCAAGAATATCCAGAGTGGGGGCATCTGGGTGGCTCAGTTGGTTAAGCGTCCAGCTTTGCCTCAGGTCATGATCTCTTGGTTGGTGGGTTCAAGCCCCACGTCGGGCTCTGTGCTGACAGCTAGCTCAGAGCCTGGGGCCTGACTTCGGATTCTGTGTCTCCCTCTCTTTCTGTCCCTCTCCTGCTCATGCTGTCTCTCTCTCTCTCTCTCTCTCAAAAATAGATAAAACATTAAAAAAAAAAAAAGAATATCCAGAGTGGTAGTGGGCTTGGAGGAGATCACATATCACATGCTGAAGGTTGCATTTTGTCCTCAGTGCTCTTCCTTCCGAGATTGGACCTGACCTGATGTTTCCCCCTCTCTTCATATACAGCATCCTTCTCAGTAAGGAGACCCAGCCTGAGCCCCTGCCTGGCTGCTGAGGGTTGGGGGATGAGGAGAAACCTGGGAGAGGAGTTCATACCCAGATGGACATACGCCAGGAGGAGGAAGATCTCAGCTGGGGGAGAATATGCACAAGAGCCAGCACGACCAAAGCATTGAGTCTGCGTGCTTGCTCGATTTTTCTAACAACATTATAAAGAGATACACTTATCAGTTCCATTTTACAAATGAGGAAACTGGGATTTTCAGCAACACGCCCACGTTTCCACACCTACAGAAAGTGGCCCTTATGTCAGTCCCCAGGGCCCGTGTGCTTAACCGCCTGGCCGCTTTGGATACGGGATAGCGCTAAGGGAGAGGACCTGGGACGGGACATGGGAGGGAATGGAGCCTTCTTGGGAGTGACCGCCCTTGGCCTCTTGACCAGCCAGTCTTCCAGACAGACACAGACGGTGAGAGCAAGCGCCCGCCAGTCCCCTGAGGGGACAAAGCCCCCCATTCAGGTCTGTGACGATCTCCACTCCCAGCTGCTCAGCTCCTTGCAAAGCATTTTCCCTTAATAGCCTCCCATTCAGCAGGACGGCTGCAGCCCACATCTGCGGAAACCAGGGCACGGCAACTCCTCCTACCAGACTGGCAAGGCTGCCAGGGCCCATGGTCACCATGTCCCAAGCTTCTCCTCCTCCTCCAAGTCAGGAACCTTCCAACATCCGTCCACTCCACCTGTTATTTCCGGGACTCTGCCTATAGAGGGGGACAGAGTTGAGATCTGTTCCCTCTGGCCAGCCTGTCCTTAACTTTCTCTGCAAAATATATTTGCAGAGTGGAGATAGAGGGCTGGAGGAAGAGTTCCTGGGTTCTAATCCCTCCTCTGCCCCTAACTTGCTGTGGGGCCTTGGGAAAGTCACTTTACTTCTCTGGCACTTGTGTTTCCTCAGCTATAGAATGGGAAGGTAACCCTGGTGTGTATTCAGACCATCCAGGTTTAAATCCTGGTATCACCACTAACAAACCATGCGACCTTTGACATACCTCTCTGAACCTCAGTTTCTTCATCTATACACATGGGAAGATCTACCTCAATAGCAGTTGAGAGGATTAAAAGAGCTAATCTATGTGAAGCACTTAGATAGTGCCTGGCTCCCAGTCAGCAATCCATAAATGTTAGCTGTAATTATTATTATTACCATAATACATGTTTTCCAAACTTCTTAGCTGCAGAATTTTTTCTTTTGGAATAGAATTTTTAGCAGAACCCTGATACTATATGTAGAGGTGAAGTGATTGAGGGAGGGCTTATTCATTCCTTCTTCCAGCTCTGCTCAGCTCTGACCCACTGTGGCCTCTAGTTTTGAGACCTAAGTCCCAGATCTGGCTGATTTCTGACCTTCCTGGGAGGGTTTTTTGTTTTCCTTTTTTTTTTTAAACCCAGTTTCTTAGGCTCTACCCCTGAAATTCTCACTCAGAAGATGTGGGGCTAACCCAGACAGTAGATCTTGTAGAATCATCACAGGTAATTCTCTCTCTCTTTTTTTAAAAATGTTTTATTTATTTGTGAGAGAGAGAGAGCCAGCAGGGTAGGGGCAGAGGGAGGGAGACAGATCCGAAGTGAGCTCCATGTTGACAGCAGCCAAGCCCGACATGGGGCTCAAACTCACGAACCACGAGATCATGACCTGAGCTGAAGTTCGACGCTTAACTGACTGAGCCACCCAGGCGTCCCTCATCCCAGTACTTTTAATGATCTCCCAGGTTCAGGCTGCCCTAAGCTACTTTTTGTCCCTTAGGTGACATCAAGACTGAGTCCAATGACATCCTCTCTCACTGCCCACTCTGAGACTGAAGAGCATTGTACACAGGCTCAATGGGCTCCAGTTGATTTCATACCCTCACTCAGCCCCCAGCCTGTCTCCTCCCTTCATCAGGGTTCTCTTCTGTGAGTTCTTTCTCTTAGAGTCTTGACCAAAACGGGGAAGAGGGTAAGTGCTCTTTCACCGCCTCCAGGCCCAGGCTTCAGTCACCATATGCCTGCTTCTCTTTTCCAGAGCTGTCACTTCAGCTAATAATGTCTAAATAGCTATTGAGGGCTTCCCTGTGCCAGGCATGGTGCTAAGCTCCTTACATTGATCATCTTGTTAAAGTCTCACGAAGTCCCACGAGGTATGAATTATCATCATCCCCATCTGAGGGATGAGACAAACCACAGCACAGAGCGGTGAGATGACTTGATCAAAGTCACACAGGTGTAAACAGCCAAGCTGAAAATCTATCTCAGGTCAGCCTGACCCCATAGCTCATGCTCTTAACCACTCTCCTGATACCCTCCCCTCAGTGTCCCTATTCCTAAACTTACACTATTAACCTCCACTCCCTGTGTCCCACATCCCCAGGGACCTGCTGAAGCTCTTCCCAGGAATGTGGCTCTGGCCACAGCTTGGCTGGCAGGCGAAAAGCACCAGAAGGGCTTGCTCAAACAGGCACCTCAGAATGCCTGGGTCCTGAGCTGGGGTAGAGAGGTCAGGCATTCGTTTCGGAGATCACAGATGCACTGGTGAATCCAGTCACCCAGTCAGTGCCTCCCATGGATTCTCCATCCACCCACCAGCTACCACGTCAGCTTGCACCCACTAGCCTTGGTCATCTGTCAATCTTCCTTCTGATATCAGAGGCTACCAGATGGTCCTTATATACTCCTTGGTTCATCAAACAGTCACTCCTTCTCTACAGACCAAGAGTCTTGATTTGTGAGTCCCCAAGGTAGAGATCCCTGACTCAGGGTCACTGGGAACTGACGTAGCCCCTGTCCCCACAGACCTTATCATCACACTGCCTAAGAGCCAAGATTCACACAGCAGCCCCCTAGGTCAAGATACCGAACAGCTCTCCCCCCCTGCCCTCCCTACCACCCTATCCCCCCTGGGCCCAGCTGCCCCCCATCGCTGGAGACCTTTCCCTTTGTGACCTGTCTAGGTAATTTGGAAGGTGATTAACAGCAATCACGCTTGAGGTTGACATCCAGGCACGGCTGCTAAATTGAGGCTCACAAAGCCTCCTTGACATCCAATATGTTATATGCTTTTCCCCTTAATTAGGAGCTAAAGTGGATAAATATGAAGTTGTCATGGCAACAGCCTCCCTGGTTGGTGGAGGGATGCAGCTCAGTTTCTGTCGGCTGGCTGGCTGACATGTTGGCTGATGGACCAAGTCAGCTTCTGGGAAGGGTTGGGATGGGGCCCCCTCTCACTTTCCCAGGAACTTGCCTCCCATGGCTCACTTCTGGCTATTCTCTCCGTCACTGCTCATCAGATTGCACAGAATCCTGGAATGCACCACCTGGGCCACAGACCTCAGTTGCCCTAGCCTCCTCATGGAGCAGGTGGGGAAACTGAGGAGGAAGGTTGGCAGCTGAGGAGTGAGAGGCACACAAGATTTACTGCCCATATCTCCTGACTTCTGAGCCAGAGTCCATAGTGGTTCATAGCCGATCTGGGGTCCTAGATCCCTCAGAGAATCTGCAGAAGGCTATGGACCCTCTCTGGGAAAACACTTTCAGAAGGTTCATGGACCCCCAGCATATGTCTGTGTACCTCTCCCAGCTGTTCCTCCAAAGCGTTTACCACCCACAGAAACTCTTACTCTCTATCTGTGTAGAGTCTTCACTCTTTCATCTCTGCTTTCTTCCCTGTGACAGCCGTGTCTGAGACTCAAGACTGAGTCTTGTCTTCTTTCTCCAGCCTTACCCTTGACAAGGTGCCTCAGGCCATGTCTCCACCTGGATTCTCTGTGTGTAGCCACCCTGGGCTTGGTTCGGGGCAAGGCTGGGATGATGGGGGTGGGAGCCTTAGGAACTGCAGCTGGTGCCAGGAGGGAAGAATTTTTCCAGCTCTGCGGGTTGAGGGTGGGCTGCACATTTGTTTTCTGCCTGGGAGTCAGAAGCTTGGGACTTTAGTGGGGCAGCAATACTGTGAACAACACCAGTCAGATCTGAGAGGAAACATCTGCAACGTGGGCCTGAGATCAGCCACACAGTGGGGTTCAGGCCCAGGACTGGGCTCTGCTTTTAAATTTTCATTAACTAGAGGCACCTAGGGGGCTCACTCAGTTAAGCATCTGACTCTTGATTCTGGCTCAGGGCATGATCTCACAGTTAGTGGGTTTGAGCCCTGTGTCAGGCTGCTTGGGGATTCTGTCTTCCTCTCTGTCTGCCCCACACCCCCACAAAGATAGGTAAATTTTTAAAAATTTCACTAATAGTTAAGTACTTACTATGTGTATTTTCTCACATTATTTCATTTAATCTTCAGCAATCCGATGGGCCAGGCACTATAATTTTCCCTATTTAGCAGACAGGAGAATAGAGGTCCAGAGAGGTTTAGCCAGTTCCTCAATGTCACATAGCTAGTAGGTGGAGGGGTCAGGACTTGAACTCAGATCTATCCGACTGCAGGGTCCAAGCTCTAACAACTATACTGCCACCCAAATTGCCTTTCTCTGACCTGCAGGTAGTGACCATGGCAGCTGTGGAGTTTAAGTCAGGGAGTCCTTCTACTACTGGAAAGTAGGAACACTGGAAAATTCCACCCTCTTTGACCCCAGCCCTGCTGCTGGGTGGGTGGAGGAGAGACCATGGGCTCATGCCTCATACCAGTCTCCCACTGAGGAAGAGTAACAGAGGTCAAGATGTTTAAATCTTGAAGGAGGATGTGTGGGGGGTGAGGCTCCACTCACGGAGCCCACAACAGAAAGAACCACAGAGCCACCTAAGTCCTCCTTCAGGAGATTCTACTTTGACAGGTAGACCTCGTGCAGCGCCAGTGTTTAGGCAGCGAGAGGAGGCAGCACTTCCTGCTCAGCCCCAATCCAGAGTATGTCCCCTCATCCTATCCATCAGGCCCAGCACCTGTGCTGGCAGGTGGGAGGGAGCACCATCCTGCCTCCTCTCCTCTCCCCCTGCACCACGTGCTATGGGTGCTGGCAGCAGGAGCTGGGGCTGGTGGCTTGGCCCCCGAACTTCCTTTCCTTCCAGTTCCGACTAAAAATAGAGACACAAGGACGCAGCTCATTCTGTCAGACAGTGTGGTGGGGGGATGCCTGTGCAGACATAGCTTCCCCCTTCTTGGCTCGTGAGCCCCAGCTGCCGGTTTCCCCCCACATACAGCCTCTGCCTTCCCCAACCTTCCTCTGCTGTGGCGACCCTGGCCCAGGACCTAGTGTTGGGGTGGAGGGGGTTTGCTGCTTTCCCCAAAGCCTCTTCAGGTACATTCTCATTTGTCTCTGACTTTAGGGGTGGGGGTTGGGGGTGCCCAGGTCAGGGCTTCAGTCTAGAGGAGTAGAACACCTGGCTTCAAGGATTTCCTGCCCCTCTTCTTCCAAGCCACATAAGGTGCGGGGGAGAGGGCTATCAGGACTGGGGCCCCTCCATACCTTCCAGTATTGGAATAATGCCCAGAAGCCCAGACAGCTAAATGGAGCAATCTCAGTGGTAGCGGTGGGGGAGGGGAGCATGTGCTCTAGGAATATCTTACATTTCTCAGGGAGGATGCCTTTCAAGCCCTAGGGTCCCTCCTGCCTCTTGGCCTTCCTGCAGGTCCTCTCCTGTGGTGACTGAGAGAAACCACTGCTGACTTAGTCCCATATTTAGATGCTCCCTTCCTAGGGGCAGTGGCACCAGCAGAGAGGCCCTGGAGGGGTCTACAGTAGGGGTTGGGGGAGGAGCCTGGCATCCTCTGTTCTTTCCCTCTGGCACCCCCCCCTCCTCACTCCAGCTGCCCAGACTGGAGCTCTGTTCAGGGAGAAACACACACACACACACACACACACACACACACACACACACACACACCTCCTGAACACTGCATGAATTTATAAGCACACAACAAGTCCTGAGGGCAGGAAAAGCTGGTGATGGGCTAGGGACAGGCACAAAAAAGATACCTCTACTATAGTTCCCTGTCCCTCAAGGGGATGATTTTCCCTTGGGACGGAGACCAAGCCTGAAACGTCTGCTGTTACCTCACACCTACTCCAATCCCAATCTGGGCACGTGAAAGACTCTAGATCTCTGCTGGTTCAATCACACACGGGGTGCTGACAAGTGGGACAGAGGAAGCAGTTTGCTGTGTATCCCCAGTACCTGGAACAGTGCCTGGCACACAGTAGGTGCTCAGAAGTATCTGTTGAATGAGTGCCTGAAGGAATGAATAAATGATTGAATAGATGCAGTCAGGACCCAAGACAGGAAGGGAATCATTAAAGCTATCATTACGGTACTTCTGCAACAGGACTGGACTAACAAATGAAAGAGCCAAGGGCATGCTAATAATTCGGTGCCTCTTCCAACCAACACTCTTTCAATATTTGTTCAATATTTATTTGGAAGAGAGGCTGCGTAGGGACTGGGCAGAAAGCCCCCACTACCCCCCGGGCTGTGGGCTGCCACACTCAGCCTCTCTTCCATCAGCCAAAATAACTCAGCTCTGGTCCTAACCTTGCCAGTTGAACTGAGCTACACCGAAACCCTTTGGTTCTCCAGGTTCCCCCTCCTTCTAAAGGAGTTTAATGAATAATTGTCTTAGTCTGAGCCGCAGCACTAAGCCACAATCTGAGCCACAATCTCACCGCTGTGCCTGGCAGTGTATGGAAGTGTTCCTGCCAACCCCCTACCCCCACCCCAAGGCTCAAACCTAGTAAACACTCTTTTTTCCAACTCGTTAAGTGACCACTGAAGCTTTAGCGCCCTGTAGAGATGGGTGCCCCGGGCCCCTGTCTGGTGGGCCTCCCTCCATTGAATCTCTTCTCCAGGTGACTAAGGAGAGGAAAGGAGTGAAAGAGGTGCTTACTCAGTGCCCTCTTCAGCTACTAACAACCTCTCATCCCCATAGCAAGGAGGGAAGGTCAGGATGGGGAGGTGGAGTGTGTGGAAGAGTCAAACCCTATCTGTAGCTCTGAGCAAGGTAAGAGGAGGGCGATCAGCAACTGGAAGGGATTCCTACCCCCTCCCAGTGAGCTCCAGGGGCAGACCCGCTACTCTCTTGGCCGCACTCTGCAGGGTAGTTTCCTGAGCCCTGTGAGCCAGCCAGTGCAAGCGAGCCTGGGGTGGATGGCATTGGAGCTGCTGGAGTAATGCTGTCTGACTTACATTCCCTGGGGATGTCCAGGAAAACCAGATGTCTGGCCAATGAGGCGATCATTGGAGCAAAATCTTTAAGTAAATACATAGTCACTCACTTCCTTTTCCTCTACTCTGCTTGCCTCACCCTCCTCTGCTTTTTGTACCCAGCCCTCCCTTCCTACCTCTGCCCACCTCCCCCATGGACCACAGCCTCCCTGCCACTCCACTCCCAGCCCCCAACCCTATAACCAGCTTCCCCATCCTCCCATCAGTCCCCTGCCATCTAAGGAGCATAAGAGGAAACCTCAGAGCACCTGTGCAAGTGCATAAATACAAACAATATTAACATTGTTTTTGGAACACTCACTGTGTGCCAGCACTGGGCTAAATACTTCTTTATGTACATTATCTCAATTACTCTTCACAGTGACCCTGAGATGTGGGTACCATACATCGTTCAGGGTTAGGCTCTGAGATCAGAGTCCCAACCTTGTCATTTACCAGCTGTGTGACTGTAGGAGAATCACTTAACCTTTCTGGGCCTTGTTTTCCCCATCTGCAAAAATGGGGAGATCAATAGTACCTACCCTCTAGGGCTGTGTGAGGATATAAAGAAAGAAAGTACTTAGCACAGTGCTTGGCACATAATCTGGCTAGCACATGCCACTGTTATCATCATTATTATTATTATCCTTTTTAGGTGAGGAAACCAGGGAGCTTAAGTCATGTGCCAAGGTCATGTGTGGCTAGAACAAGACAGAATCCGGGTTTGAACCAAGTCTTCCCAGTCTTGTCTGAGGGTCTGCAAACTGGGACCGAGTGAGGTATTTCCCCGTTTCCCTTGACTCTGCCTGTCCAGGGTCATAGGCCCCTCTTTTTCTTTGCCTGTAGAAAAGAAACTAGAACTGAAGGATCTGGAGTGAGACTCCCTGATCCCCAGTGACAGCCAACATCCCACAATGCTCTGGAGAATGTGTGCACACGCCCACCTGCAGGGCCCAGAGGAATCCAGGCTTTAGACTTGAAAGGTAATTCAATCCACCGTGATTCCTCCCCTCCCCCGCAGCACTGGGTGTTCCAAAAGGCGGCGACACAGACCCAGTTTCAGAGGAACAAGCCGGCAAGTGCAGAGCCTGTGTGGCCTTGCTCACAGGCAGCCCCCCTTGGTGCAGGCACATTTTACTCTTACTGGAGACACAGCCCACCCCTGGCCTCTCCACACCTCTTCTGGCCTTGACAATTCTCCACCCTTCCTCAGCTCCCCAATGTGCAGGCTCCTTGTTTCTGTCCCTTGCCCTGTCCCCCAGACCCCAGACCCGGGGTTACTTGTCATGGAAATGGACAAAGACTGCCCCTGTGTTTCCTCCTTCCCCTACCACTTCTTTTTTTTTTTTTTTAATTTTTTTTTTAATGTTTTATTTATTTGTAGGAGAGAGAGAGACAGCGTGAGCAGGGGAGGGTCAGAGAGAGAGGGAGTCACAGACTGAAACAGGCTCCAGGCTCTGAGCTGGCAGTCAGCACAGAGCCCGACGCGGGGCTCGAACCCACGAACCGCGAGATCATGACCTAAGTGAAAGTCGGACGCTTAACCGACTAAGCCACCCAGGCGCCCCCTTCCCCTACCACTTCTAACCCAATCCCCAGCCCTTTCTCTCCACACAGTGGTCCCGCTCGGCCTAGGCTTGCAGCCCGGTGCCCAGCACTTGGGACTGGCACAGGAGGGAGCCTGGAGCAACTCAGAGCTCCTGTTTAATTAATAATGAGTAATATGTCAACACATGATTGGAGGAGGAGGGCGTGTGGCTATGCTCCATGGCCCCTGCCCTTGGGGAGCCCCTCGACCCATGCCCCTGCATGCCTCCAGACTCCCATCTCTGGCCAGATTCCCCTCTCGCCCTCCCTCTCAGGTTCACACTGGGTCCTGGGTATGACTCTCTGACTGGTCTTCCCCATTCATCCAGCTCTCAGGACCTTCCTCACTGAGTGCTGCCCCAACAACTTGTCCCTTGCCTTCTCTACTGGGCAGAAAGCACTCATTCCCTGCAGCCACAGGGGTCCCAGACTCTCCTGGCATCACAACTTTGTGAGGGGCCATGCCAGTCCCCCATTCCCACCTAGGCCCTGAGTGCTCAGAACAAGAAGTTCCACAAAAGAATGCACAGCAAGTCAAGCCCATCTCTCCTGCCTCCTCCACTTGGCTCCTGAATTCTGTCCCTTTCCATTGGCAGTTCCCCCATTTTCCTCACCCGCCCAGGAGAGGGACCCTTCAGAGACCCTCCTCATCCCAGGCAGTCCTCTGTCCTCGTCCTCTCGATTCCTGTGAGAGCTTCCTGGGTGATGGGTAAGGCAGCATCCCCTCTCCCTCCTGGCCCTCCACACCCCCGTGCAGTGGCCTAGGGAGGAAAGCACGCCCAGGTTGGAGTGTCTCAGTCTAGTCTGTCTGGGTGAGAGGTGGGGAGGAGGAGTCCCTGCCCCAAGGCCACATGTTAGTGGACATCTTAAGACTGGGCGCTGCTCACGTTTCCTAGTAGTCTACTTAGCACTTACACCACTACTCGGGCCTTAGGGACTTGCTTGATCAGATTCATTCCTGACCCCTCTCCCCAGAAAAGTTTTTGGTGCTTTCACCAGCTCTCCTGACATGGCACATATGCCCCCCACATACTGCCACCCAGCACTGTCCAGCAAAGTGCCTGGCACAAAGTATCAATTAACTGAAAATGACAACAAGATCAATACTTTCATGGAGCACTTCCCATGTATGAGGCAAGGGCCTGGCCAGCCTTGGCCTGCTCAGTCACACAGCAGCCCCAAGACAGGGGAAGCTGTTAGCCCCATTTTACAGATGAGGAAACAGAATCTCAGAGACATTAGGTAATTTCCTGGCTTGCCCAGCCAGGTAGGGCTGAGTTAGGAGTCCTGAGTGTAGTGCCCAGCTCTTCACCAGGAGATATTTGGCACCTCATGGTTACTGGTGGATGGCAATAAGTAGGTGAGAGGGGTGAAATTAGGGGCGATGGGGTGTCAGGAGCAGGAGAGGGTTCCAGAAAGTGGTGTGAGGAAGAGGTGAGGAGTGGAGAGGAAAAGTGTGTGAGGAGTGAAGGGTGTGAGCCTGGGAGCAGTAAAGTGTAAGGAGTGAAACAGGAGGCGAGGGGTGTGTCAGGTGTGGGAGAGGGTGTATGGGGAGTGGTACGAGTCAAGGTAAAGGAGGGAGAGGAGGTGAGGGGTGAAAGGGCAGTATGAGGATAAAGTAGGAGGTGGAAAGAGTGTCAGGTGTGTGTGGGTGTGTGAGGTGGAGGGTGGGAAGGCGTGAGGGGTGTGAGGGGTGAAAACGCAGTGTGAGGACGAGGGAGTGTCAGGTGTGCAGGGGTGTAAGGGGCACAGAGTGGCTGAGGGAGAAAGTGAGAAAGGTACACAAAGGTGTGAGGATTCTGAAGATTCCTGAGGATCCAGAGGACCTGAACAGGGGAGAGGAGTGGAGGGAGAGGAATATGCATAGCAAGGGGAGGGGTGGGTAGGTCTGAGGAGTTTTGACAGTTTGGCTTTTGTCCCTGTCCACATCCCCAGCTGCTGCAGCCCCACCAGACCTGGCCTCACTGCCAGGCTCATTTCAGGGATGGGTGGAAATTTCCATTTCAGCAAAATCCATTTGTAAAGCCCTAGAGCTTTGAGCTTCATTCTGCTCTGCCTGCCTGGCTCTGCCTGCTTGGCTCTGGCCTGCCCAACCAGCCCCACTCTCCACCCCAGACCTCCCTCTGCTCTCTCTCCTCAGCAGGCAGGGTTTGGTCTCCGTGCCTGGCCTCCCCTAGACTCCACCCCAACCCCATCACTATAGCCTACAGAGGAGCTCACCCCTGCTAAGCATCTTGACATCCTGGGGTGCCCCCAGGGTCTGGCAGATGTAGGAAACTGGTCACTGCCTTGCTTCAGTCAGAGTACCATCAGTTCACAGTCTGTCCTCATTGGCCCCCTTCTTCAAAGTAACCCTATTTACACCCTTTCATTTTATAAATAGGGAAATAGAGGTCCAGCAAGAAAAAGGCACTTGTTTGTCGAGAGCCACATAACTGGTAGATGTGAACAGACAATGTTACCCCCTTGCCTAGAGGAGGGATTTTAGGGGGAAACAAAAGTCATGCAAACTTAGGTTCAAATCCTGGCTCTGTTGAAGAGGTGTGTCTTTAACAAGTGATTTTACATCTCTACACCTCATTTTGCTTATCTATCAAATGGGGCTCATGACCATTGTCATGACCAGGCTGGTGCGAGGATGGTGAGTTGACCATAGCCACATACAGCAAAGTGGGGGTGGGTGGTAAAAGCCACTGGGCCCTCAAGTTCCCAGGACAGGCAGGAACAAACACCAGTTCTAGATTCTTTGACTTGGTCCACACTTTACCCAGATCCGCAGAAACTGCAGTGACCATCAGGGATGACAGGGCCAGGGACTGAGGCTCGGGGTGGGAAGATGAGCTGCAAGCTCCTGGGGTAGGTGATGGACAGCTTGGGTCATCTCATTCAGGCCTCTTAGCAAGGCTTTCCTCCTGAGTCCATAAGAAGTGGCCACTCTGGACTCAGGGAGGAGGGACAAGAACTGCGGGTCCAAGCCAAAGTCCTACATTGGACAAAGCCAATCTACATTGGAGGGAAGATTAAGGTAGGTCCCCACAGGCAGGGCCAGGGTCTGTCTTCCTACTTCTGGACCCTGGCACAGCATGTGGCAGAGAGGTTTTACCCCTCAGGCCCTGCCACAGCTAGAGGCAGCTCAGGGCAGATCTTAGTAGCCAGTATAGGGAAGGTACCAAAGGCCATCTGACCTAGGCTGCACTCTCCCCAAGCCCCATATCCTAGGCACACCCTGTGGCACGTGCCCTGGCACATGTTGGAGCCAGCCTCAGCTCTAGCACGTGTCCCAGCACATCCTCCAGCTGCTGCCCTCCTCCCCTCAGCCCCCTCAGGAATCCCAGGCCCCATCTGCTCCACTTCTCTGCATCTTCCTCGAACATCTGGACTGCTTCTGAAATCTGGCTCCTGGCTCCATCCAGAGGGAGCTGCTGGGGGGAAGAGGAGACTCCTGGGTCCCATTAGTCCTGAGCTGGGGCCAGGGAAGTCTCTGCCTGAACCCTCATGCCCACCCTGCATCTGCCAGAATGAATAGGCCTAATAGGTGCTGGTCCTGGTCCGTATCTCCTACTTTCCCTACCCTTGGGCACCCCCTCACGTGTAGGGGTTGTAACTATCCCCTTCTCTCATGTACACATAACACAACTTACACAGCCTCCCAATGTCTGCCTAAGGGCAACTCCATTCTCTTGAAAAAAACATATCATCTGAATGTATTTAACATCACTGAACTGTATACTTAAAAATGGTTAAGATGGTAAATTTACAAGTACTTTACCACAATTAAAAATTTGAAGAAAAAAAAAACCCTTCAAACCCTTATCTATTCGTTTGTTTAGCTTTGTACTCTACATATAAAGGTTCCCAGAGCATCCCAGCAAGAGCTGTACTCCAGAATTTCACGTCCCGGAGCCCAGGCTGCCCTTCCCCCTCCCATTCTTTTTGATGTGACAGTAGGGGGTCTTTGGCCCAGGGTAGCAAAATTTCTGAGTCCCAGTTCAGAGTCATCCAGCCTAGGAGGGACAGGCTGGGAATGAGCCTCATTTTGCCTGTGCCTTTTCCCCTCATTTTGTCTCTCTCTTATTTCCACCTGACCAGCTCTCCTACCGTCTACAGGCAATCCAATTCTTTTGGGAGAGGGCCTTACCTATGTAGGATGCTCTCCATGGTCCTGAACCACCAGGTCTGGGGACAGAGTTGCTTCTTCATAGCTTTGAGGAGTGGGTCACTCCTAGACAACATCTCCAAGGCATACTGACCCTGGTAAGGAAGGAGATAAAAGTGGACGAGAAGGCGGTGGAAAGACAAATAGAGACAGAGAGTGTGAGACACATAAGGACAGAGAAAGGGATCACCATGAGGCTGCCAGGAGAAAAAACGTGACTGTTCCTTCTGAGGAAGGTATTCTTCTCTCTCTATACTTGGGTGTGGGTCAAGGCCCCTCCCCCACTTTATGCAAATGCCAGCTCCTGCTTGCCCCTGAAACTCTCTAGTTGTGCCATCTTCCACTTCCTTCTTTCACCCTCTGTCTCTGGCCTCTCCCTGACTTGGGGTGGCTGTGTGTTGGTGACCACTGCTAGCCCTGGCCCTAAAGGCTCAGCTGTTGCTGCTTTCTTCCTGAAAGCTTAAAGACAAGACCTCTCTCCAGACTTCTCTCATCCCCTGCTTCTCTAGGAGCAGACCCGGGAACAGAAGGCCTGCTCAGTCACCCTAAAAACATCACCCTCAATCCCGTCCTGAGAGGAGGGCTGCCTATAGCACTAGGGGAAGGGGGGGAAGGCATTTACAGACAGACTTAGCCTGGGAGCCCACGGGACAGCTCCTGGAAGGAGCTAGGGAAACAGAAAAGAGTGAAAAGCGGTTTCCTGTGAGATTATGGCTGTTATTATATATTTATTCATGTATTTTTTATTAAGGAGGAGATGTCAGCTTAATGAGCAAGAAGCCCAGCAGGCTTTGAGGGTGGAGCTGGGGGTAATGGGACACTATCCATACACACACACTCCACTCCTCCCCCCCCCCTCCGCCACATGCACACAGAGTCCCCTCTCCAGTGGCAGGGGACCTCCTCAGTGGCTTGAAGGAAAGGAAACCTTTCCTCTTCTGGCTCCCTCTCTCTCCCCACTACACCTCTGTTTGTGCTGGAGGGTCCCCTCAGCACACATCATGCCCCTACTACATCCCCCTATCAGAAAGGGACAGACTTTTCTCTCTCCTCTCCAGCCTTACCAGGCTCTGCAGATGCTAGAACCAGAGATGGAGTCTTGGAAGGGATTCTCCTTGGAGAATCCTCTTCCTGCACCCGACCTTTTAATATCCCATATACAAATCTCCCCAGTTGGTCCCCCCCAAATTTTTTACAATTGGTCAGAACCCAGTTTAGGGCCACACATGGCATCTGATTATTATGTGCATTAAATTATTTAAGGTGATGCATTCCCCTCCTTTTTTTTTTGGGCCACTGACCTATGAAACATTCACATCAGTTTCCCTATAGAATTTCCCTCCTTCCACTAGGAGGAACTTAACAGAGGACCAATCGGGAGAAGAAGGGGGGAAATGGTGGGGGAAAGGGAGAGAGGCAAACCATGAGAGACTCTTGAATGCTGACAAAAACTGAGGACTGATGGATGTGGGGGGGAGGGGGGATGGGCATGGAGGAGGGCACTTGTGGGAATGAGCACTGGGTGTTATGTGGAAACTAATTTGACAATAAACTATTTGTAAAAAAAAAAATGTAATAAAAACAGCCAATGCCCCACTTAAAAAAAAAATGAATACCAAAAGTTCATTGTAATTATAAAATCAATACATTCAGATAATTTAAGGATGTGCTTAAGACGAAATCAGAAATAACTGCAAGTTGTCCCATATTGTCTACTGAATGATCCTCCTTGGACAACACTGCATCTGGACAAATAAATGCAATTTTAGTCACTTGGAAAAAAAAAAAAAAAAGAATTTCCCTCCTTCCAGTGTCTGGTTACTTCCTTGTGCTGGTTTACTTCCTGTAAACCAGAAGTTAGATCTAAGGGCTAGAATAATTCAAGCTAAACATTTTTAACTAGAACACATGTGAGGTGATGTCATTTACTTCACTTTGCATCATGTCAGAAGACACATAATATTAATCTTTCCACCATTAGAAACACTCAGGTAGACACCAGCTGATGACAGTTACGATTTTCTTCCCATCTTCTTTCTAGAAAATAACATTTGTGGGTTACCCTGGCTCCAAACAGATGTCGATTTCTCTATCAACCATTCTCCTGTTTTTTAATGCTTGCCCATAATCTTTTCCTGGTTATGGATTTAAATTTTTTTCTTTTCTTTTTTTTTTTAATGTTTTATTTTATTTCTAGGAGAGAGAGAGACAGACAGCGTGAGCAGAGGAGGGTCAGAGAGAGAGGGAGTCACAGACTGAAACAGGCTCCAGGCTCTGAGCTGGCAGCCAGCACAGAGCCCGACGCGGGGCTCGAACCCACGAACCGCGAGATCATGACCTAAGCGAAAGTCGGACGCTCAACCTACTAAGCCACCCAGGCGCCCCATGATTTAAATTTTTTTCAATGTTTATTTATTTTGAGAGAGTGAGCGTGGGGGAGGGGCAGAGAAAGAGTGGGACAGAGGACCCAAAGCAGGCTCTGCACTGATAGCAGAGAGCTCGATGTGGGGCTCGAACTCATGAATCGTGAGATCATGACCTGAGCAGAAGTCAAGTGTTTAACCAACTGAGCCACCCAGGCACCCCTGATTATGGATTTTTAAAGATGAGAGAACTGAGATTCAGAATGGGGAAGAAAGTCACTCAAGCTCACACAATCAATAAACTAGGAATCTGACTAGTAGTCAAGTTTTTGTCCTCTTTCCCATCATACGTAGTCAGGTGCACATTAGGTGCCTGGTACACATTTAAATGCACTAAAATCTGTGAGGAAAGGGTTTCCCCCTCTTTGTAAACTTGTCTGACTAGAAATGGAAAGGTTCTTGGTGAGGCCCAACCTGCCTCCATGCCACTGACGACAGTTCCTGGAAGGACTATGTGGTAGCACTCATGAAAATTAGCTTCTTTGATCCTCCCAACAATTCAGCAAGGTATGCATTATTGTTACCATTCCCATTTAACAGATGAAGTAAAATACCAGAGAGGTAAAGTAGTTGCCTAAGGCCAAACAGCTAGTGATCAACGGAGCCAGGATTAGTTCTTCTGACTCCAGATTCTGAGCACTTTACAATCGCCCTGATCTGGCCTCTCAAGCTGGTCTTCCTCCATCCTGAGACTAAAGAGTAAAACTAGCAAAAGAGTCTCTGCCTTATGTGGGCTGACTCTGACACTACCCACAGCTCTGTAGCCATCTGTCAGCATTAACCAGGACATCAGAGGGTTCCCTGAGTCTCCTCTGCTGGCCTCATTCACAAGAAACTCTCTCCAGCCCATGAAAGTGCCGGAATCTCACCTGGTTCCTCCAGCCCCTTCACCCAGCTAATCCCTTCCACGCTCCATCCCTCCACCCCTCACTGTGCCCACTTTAGAGCTTAATGCCCTCATTAGAGTCCTTCACACTTGCACAAAAACCTACAGTTTAGGAAACACTTCCTTTTTCTCTTTGGAGTCCCACAACTATTCTGTGAAGGAGGCAGAGATTATGGGTTCCATTTTATAGATGCATATATTGAAGCTGGGTGAGGAAAGCTCTGAGCCCAGAGTTGCCTCACTCCTCCCCCAGTCAGCATTTTCAGAGAGATCTCAGCCCTCATGCCATCTCAGGACCAACCCCAGAAAATGATACTTTGCTGCTGTTTGGAATGAAAGGCTTGTCTCAGGAGGATGCGAGGGGCAGGGCTGTGGCCTAAGCCTATCTGGGCCTGGAGCAGGGGCCATGGGGTCAGCTCTGTACCTTCCAGCCCCCTCAGGGATCAAGTCTCTGAAATGTCACCAGCACCTAGGGCATCCTGGGAAATGTCAACAAATGCTGATTTAGGTCTCTTAGCAGAGGGTGGAGACAGCCTTTCTCTGCAGAGACACCCTCCACCATTTCTCAGGAGCAGAAGCCAAAGAGCCCTTACAGTGAACCCAACCCCACCATTTTATAGATGGAGGAACTGAGACCCAGACTCACAGTGCAAGCTGGTGTTTTTTCTGTGGAAACCCTGAGGGTCACTGATGAATCTCCACTTACCCACCCTCTTCCTCATTCCCTCTTACTTTCTATCTTCCTCCAAGCCCTGGAGCCTGTATCCCTTTGAGTCAAAGCACTGATTTCCAGCAGCCAGAGGAGAAGAGGGAGGGCGTGAGAAGCTGTTCAGAGCTGTGGGCTTGGCATTAGGGGCTACAGCATGGATAATAGCTTGAGCCAGCACCATGTAGGCCTCTGGCCTCCCCACACCCTCACTGCACTGACACCTGGACCAGGCTCTCCCAGGAGAGAGAAAATAAAGGTCTAGCTGAATAGCAGAGCGTGGGCTGACAGTAGCCTCTATGTGCTCTGGGAATCTGCCAACCTTTCCAGGCCTGAAGTAGCCAGCACTCCTCCTCTGTGAGAGTCCCTTGCTCCATCATTCCCGCACCCTGCCTAGGCAAGGCTGCTTCTTGCCTCAACCCAGTTAGTGCTACCAAGGCTCTGCCCATTCATTATCACCTTTACCAGTGAAAGGACCCCGCCTCCAATCTCAGGGACTCCTCCCTAGGGCCTTGGGGAGTATGGATCCCCTGTTTTCAGCTGCAGAATTCACAAACTTTTCTTTCCTGGCCCTTTCCCAGTTGTAGTAGACAGCAGGGCTGAGTCCTCTCTGTGCTGTGTCTGTCTCTGCACTGAGAATAATGAAAGGAGAGCCTGTCTGTATTTGTGCTTATCCTCTATGCCTGCCATAGCACAGGTGCACAGTCACTGAGGAAATAAATACTGAGGTCCCAGCTCAGGCCTGAACTTTACTTCACAGTCTGCATTTCCACCCTGGAACACTTTGCAGTTGGTCTTCCCCATATAGGTTATAAGCTCCTTGAGAGCAGAGCTCATGTCTTTCTTTCTTTCTTTTTTAATGTTTATTTATTTTTAAGACAGAGAGAGACAGAGTATGAGTGGGGGAGGGGCAGGGAGAGGGGAACGGAATCTGAAGCAGGCTCCAGGCCCTGAGCTGTCAGCCCAGAGCCCGATGCGGGGTCTAAACTCACAAACCGTGAGATCATGACCTGAGCTGAAGTCAGATGCTTAACTGACTGAGCCACTCAGGCTCCCCAGAGATCATGTCTTTCTGATTCACTTCTACATCCTTACTGATTAACTCAGTATTTGACCCACAGTAGGCACTTAATAAATCTTCACGCATGGGAATATATAAATGGATGGATGGATGGATGGATGGACGGACGGACGGGGAGACAGATGAAGGGTGAATACACGAATGAATGATCTAGGCAGGTTATTTTTATCCTCTTATTATGATGGAGAAATAAGAGAGAGGGTGGAAACTGGAAAAGGCTTCCCAGATGTTAAATGGTAGGGTCAGGATTTTAATGCAGGGAATGCAGGCCCAGGAAGTTTGGACTGACCAAGAAGTAAGGTGACAGAGGTGGGGTGGGGAGTCAGATGGAGAAGCCTCAGGGCCAAGGCCCAGGCAGAGGGAGTCTCTGCCCAGGAGGAAGGACTTCCCTGGAATTATCTTGCCGCCAGGTGGAGAAGCAGGGAAGCCTAATTGTTTTTTTCAGCTCCAGTAGCTGGGTCCATAAATCATGACTCCATTTAAGACACGGGTACCTCCTCTCTGGAGACCTAGGTGTCACTTGATACACATTCCTAGTGACATGGGGAGGCTTGCAGCCTCCATATGCAGGTGCCCATGCCACCTTTGCTCAGAATAGAAGGCACCGCTCAATAGGGCCTGCCAGTCTGCTGCTGTGTGTGAGGTGTGCAGCCCCGTGGGAGGAGAAGGTGGGGGAAGCGGCCCAGGAAAGGCAGAGAGCCCAGGAAGGGGGAGAGTGGGAGAGCAGCAAAGGACCTAATAGCCTTCCTTTGGTGCAGTCAATCTCATTCACCATTTGACTGCCTACCTTGTGCCAGACACTGTGCTGGGCACTGGGACACCCGGGATGGCTCAGATGCAGGAGAAAGAGAGAGAAAGCCAGCTACAGAGATAATAATCACAACATGGGTGATAAGTGCTTGAGAGGGTTGTACAAAGTGCTCTGGGAGCTCAGAGCACCAGGCCATTAATTCTTCCCTTGGTAGAGAAAGATTTTGGAACACTTCACAGAGGAGGAGGTGTCTCGGCTGGATTGGGTCTTCTCAGAAACTGGAAGAGGGAGGGAAGGGTATTTTAGGCAGGAGAGCATGTGCAAAGGCAGAGGCTATGAAAGTGGAAGCAGAAAACTTGCATATGACTGGAGCAGAAGGGAGGCAGGAGGAGAAACTGGACAGTGAGCCTTGGGCCAGCATTTGTGAGGCCATGAATGGTCCTACTAGAGAGCTTGGACTTGATCCAGTCGTGGGCAAAGGGGAGCCATTGAAGAATTTTAAGCAGGGGTGTGACAGGACTAGATTTGTGTCTTAGAAAGCCTTCTCTTGGGGGGATAGAAAGAATCAGGACTGTGGCCAAGGGGCAGAGAGAAGGGAATGGATTCTGGAGTTATTGTGGAGAAAAATGGGTAGGACATTTTCCTTCCTAGGTAATTATTTTGGACTTTCCTGCCTTTCTACCCAGGCTCCATGTTTCCCTGGGGAGGGAGCTGCTCCCTCCTTTCTCTGTGTCTGCTGCAGACTTCTGCATTCACAGAGCTGAATTACAGGGTCTGATTGACTGACAAGAACTGAGCAGTAGAACTGGCTCCCGGTGGCTGGGGAGTCCTGCTCTGAGGATGAGCTGGTGACTTCTCTCCAATTCAGTCCACAAGCCCTAGAGCTGGGTGCGGCTTAGCCCAGGCCTCTGGGGAAGGTCCATGAGGTCTTCCCCTCCCTCCCTTCTCTTCTTTTCCTTTCCTCCCTCCTCCTCCTCCCCAGAGCCCAAGCCTTCTTGCTGGGAGGCTCTCAGAGCTAGCAGAGCTGTGGATGAAATGGTTCGGTGGCTCCAGCCCAGCTGCTGCCATGGCAACCAGGCTGCCTGCCAGACCCACAGTCAGGAGCAGACCCAGCATTCCTGCTGCAGAACTACGATTCCCAGAATGCAAAGCACCTGGGGCTAGGAGAGAACCCCACTTCTTAGATGGATATCCAGTCCGAGCCTTCCAGCTGGAAAGAGGACACTTACGGGCACCACCAGAGAAACACAGTACAGAATAAGGGAACCTGGGGTGCCAGAAAGCAAAGCATACTTCTGGGGGGACGCCTGGGAACCCTTCCTTATGGTAGCCCACTGCACAGCCCAGACAGAGGCCAATGGCTACAGGAAAGTGCAAAGGCTGGCAATGGGTACTAAGTTCTGGTTTTGCCACCAACCTGTGGCGTTGCTTGAAAACTGTCTTTCAAAAAGTATCTACTACTCTTGATCTCCAGTAGCACTTTTGTGGTCCAGGCCCAGATGGCTGCAATGCATTACTTATTAGTCCTTTTACTTCACTCAGACTCCTCCCTTCCTACTGAAGCCTGAGTGACCTTTTCAAAATGCAATTCTGATTATATCACTGCTTCCTGTGCCTGCCCCCCTGCTGTTTAAACTCTTCAGTGTTTAAACCCTTTACTCTGAGATGAAGGAATAAATTCCTTACTTCACCTGACAAGGCCCTGCATATTTGGCTTCTGCTGCTGCCCAGCCTCCCCCTTCACCCCACGACTCCAGACCTTCTGGATTTTTAGTTCTTTGTAGAATGCATGCTCCTTCCTACCACGGGGCCTTCACACATGCTTTTCTGTCTCTCCAGAACACTCTTTCCTCTACTGTTGCTCTACACACCAATCTCCATCTCAGAGAAGTATCACCTTCTCAGAAAATTTCCCTGACCTACTTAACCCAACTTAATCCCACTTTTATGTACCCTTGTTACCACCATGGACCTCTACAAAGCACCTGTCACAGTTGCATACAGTATTTGTATGATTATTGACAACGATCTATCTCTCCATCAGATGCAGCCTCTGTGAGAGGAGGAAGAGTGCCTTTTTGCCTACTGGTGCATCTTCAGGGTCTACCATGGTGCTTGACACATAACTGATGCTCAAGAGCCATTTATTGAACAAATTGCTCTGTTCAAGCCCCAGTCTTCCTAGCTGAGTGTCCACTGCATGTCAGGTACTATGAGTGGTGGTGCCAGGGATATGGTAGTGGACAAGACACACAGGTATGGTCCCTCCTGCCAGGGAGTTCAGTCTCATGGGGAAGAAAGGCACTGAATACATAGTGACAAGAGAGCTGAGTGTTGCAAGTGGTAGAGGATGTAGAGCTGTGGTAGCACAAAGCCAGGGCATCCAGAAAGGTCCAGCAAGGAAGAGAGGTAGGAGTTATCAGATGAAAGGGATGGAAGAGCATAAAAGAGCATTGCAGGCAGAGGGAACACCATGAGTAAGGGTGCTACTGAAGCAGAAGAGAACCTGGAGTGCTTGAGGCATGAAGTAAGGTCAGAGTTGTTGAAGCATAGAATGATTGGAAGGTGGTCTTAGTTCCATCTACATGCCTCGATTTTACTAGGCAGAAGTGGCATAGAGGGAGCTATCTTTTAAAACTGGTTGGCTCTTATCTTCTATACTTCTCACCCTGTTCTCAGGCCCAGGCAGAGGTCCAGCATGAATATTCCCAGGCTGTCCCACTGCTCAGGCACACTGTCCCTCACCTCCAAGAACCCACTGTTGTATTTCAGGTGTCCTGTGTGGGCCATACCCACGTCTAGAATGATGGGGCTGTGACATTTGGGATGTGTGTTGGGTGGGGCATGTGCTGAGGTAGCAGTCAATCAATCCTGAAGCATACATTGCTGACAAATCTAGGGGAGGTCCCCTGAAGAGGCAGAGAGCCTGGCCTGGAGCTTGAGGGTGGTCTGCTCAGCTTGTTTGGGAAATGAAGCATGACTTGCCAGCTGCAGAAACATCAATTGGTTAGGGAGCAGAGGCACCTGAGCACTGGGCAGGGAGGGGTCCTTCTCCTCCTCACATCTGTTGCTGTCTTCCTCTTCCTCTAGTGTCCTGGGTCAGGTGGGGGAACTGTCCCCAGAAGGCTCCCCAAAGGAAAGAGAGCTTTTCCTTTGAACTTGGGGCCTCTCAAAGAAGTAGCTTCCGGTGTGTATGTAGAATGAGGTGGCAACTGCCTGGAAATAATGGATTTTAGCTTCCTCATTCTCCTTGCAGGTATTCAAACAACCACACACACACACTCACTCACTCACACTCACTCACACAGCAGCAGCAGCAGCAGCCTAGATCCCTGGCTCTGCTGTGACCTCCCTGGAGCAGGAGCCTTCAGTTCACCCATTCCCCAGAATAGTGTTTCTCAAAGTGTGAACTTCAGACCCACTGCATCAGATCACGTGGTGTACTTGTGAAGATGCAGGTTGCCAGGGGGCTCTGATGTGGTGAATCGCGGACCACATTTTGAAAAGCTTTCTTTTGGAGGATACATAATTCTGTCCAAAGAACTAACTAAGCTTTCTCTTCTCCAGAAATGTCTCAGCAAATCCAACCAGTGACAATATCCTTGGCATTCCCATCCTAAGTCCCTGCCAGGAGGGCAAGCCAGCCCTGGCCCTTCAGACCTTCCACCTCACATAGTCAATAAATATTTAGCAAAGACCTGCTAGGTGCTAGGTGCTGGGGTCCTGGGAAGAACATAGCAGCCCTGACTCTGGCCCTGTGGGTCTTCCAGTTTAAGGGTGAGGACAACTATTTTAAAAGCAAATAAATAAATAAACAAAATAATAGTGGTAAGTGCTCTGAAGATGATAAAACAGAGCTATCAAAGAAAGTACCCAGGGGACCTGCTTAATTCAGAAGTTCAGGGAAGTAGGCTACTTTAGTTCTTGTGGAGAACAGCATTCTTAAAATGAAAGAAAAAACCTTTCCTCTCTCTTTGCTATTGTTTCCCCCCACCCCCCACCCTTGTCTTTCTTTTCTCTACCTTGGCTTGGCTCTGTTTTTCTGGTTAGACTCCCTCTTTGCCTCCTTCATTCTCTCCTCCTCTGCTTCCTCCCTCCCTCTCCTATTGCTTCCTCTTCTTCCCATCCACCTCCTGCTCTTCTGCTCCCTCCAGAGAAATGGAAGAAACCAGATCCCTCTGCCTCTTGGGCTAGCCAGCAGTAATTGAGCTGTGGGCTTGCTCAGCAGCTGGCCCTGAGACCAGGGCTGGAGGAGGTCAGAGGGGAGCAGGAGGTGGAGGAAGAGCCAGAGCGATGGGAGCAGGGAGGGGCCTAAGGAAGGAGAGGGCACTCAGAGGGGCTGGAGGTGGCTGCTGAGCCAGGTAATCTAATCATGGAGTGAGTCATAAAGATCACTCACTCCCGTGCACAGGACGGCCTAGGAAATCACATTAATTTGAAGAGGGTGTAAAATCCACGGAGAATTCCCGTCTCTCCACCACACACATGAAGATAAACTGTCTTCAGCTTCCAATATGATCTTACAACAGCTTGTCAGTGACAAAACAGCCTCAAATCCTCCCATTTATCAAACGGCCAATCCTGTTAGCAGCTTAAAAGAGACATAATTACCTGCGGCCTTTTGTGTGATTCTTTATACTAACGCCGCTTCCTTCTTCCTGGCAGCGGTCCAGAACGTGAGCTCAGAATTCATTCCTGGTGGCTGGGGAGATCATCAGAGATGTTAAAGTTGGGGGACAAGAGCGGATGGTTGAGGTGGGAAGTTGTGCATTGCAGGCCGGTCTGGGCTGTGATGTGGGTTAGCACCACGGACAGAGCCAGGGCTCAGAGCCTGGGAGCAGCAGCCTGGATGGTGGGGTAAGGAGGAGCCAAGCCCAACCCGTGCGGGCAGAAGCCGGTGGGCTAGCTAGGAGCCTGGCAGGCATTTCAAGGACTAAGTTTCAGGTGCCTTTACAGAGTGGTGGAGACTCAGCCCATGGCGCATTGGCACTGGCGGTGGGGACAGGGTGTAGAACAGGCTTGGCCTGTGGATCAGTAATTTGGGGAGACTACTCCACCCTCATGAAAAGCCAGAAGTTCCCTCCCTCTTTTGACTCCAGTGTGGCTGACACATTTTGAGTTTTCATGACTTCAGACTCTGCCATGATGCTCCTGGGGAGAAGAATAACATTCCCAGCTAACATTTACTAAATGCTCACTATGGGCCTGGTCATGTTCTAAGCACTTTGTACATGTCATCTTAATTAATATAAACCTCATGAAAATCTGTTCTATTATCCCACTTTATAGGTGAGGAACTAGAGGGTGAGTGAGGATAAGTCACATATCCAAAGTCACCCAGAATGAATTTAGACTCATGGTCTGCGAGCTGGGCTGTCCACAGGCAGTCAGTCTCTGGCCATGATAAGAGAGATCAGTTCTGTGGCTCTGGGTTGCTCTCTCTTCCTCTCCACACTTCTTGCTATTATTCCTCAGCCCTGTCAAGGCAGGTATCTGCTCTCACTGTTTTGGGGAGGGGGATGGGAAAGCCACATGACTGATCTTTCCCTCCATGAGAAATAAGACACCTGGAAACTGGCTTCTCTCTGGCAAGAGCTGCTCTGCAATTTCATATCTTCATTCCCCCAGCCCCTCCCTCTCTCTACTGGCCTCAGGCCCTTCACCTCTACCTATTTCAAGAGGCCGCCTCACCCTTCTCCTCCTACTGCCCACTGCCAACCACCTACTTGCTACTAGCTTTCCCCACACTCCTTTCCATTTTCCAGCAGACCCAAGGGAATCCTCTGCTGGGAGAAAACCATCAGAGTCCATTTGGAAGCCAGATAAAGAGGAAGACAGTGAGACAGACAGCAAGAGACAGACGAGAGACAGACTGAAAATGAATTTTGAAGCACTGTTGAGTTAATGATTATGGTCAAATCTTATTGAGAGATAAAGCCAGGATTAGTGATCTGGGGTTATCTTACAGAATTTCTAGAACTCAGCTTTACATCAGTCGGCTCCCTCTGCCCACCAGCCCTTCATCCTCACCCTTGTCCTTCTCTAGAACTGCCTCCCAGACCAGCATCCTTTCCCCCACCCCACCCAGCCTCAGGGCATTCATCACTTGGATGAGTGATTTATCAAAGGCTCCGACAGTGTCTGTTGGCAAAAATCGATCTGTGAAGAATGGGACCAACCCAGGGTCCCCTGTTCTCCTGAGCCCCCACCATCAATATGCCCCAGAGGGACTCCATGGCTCTAACATCAGCACTGCCCTGGCCTCACTCCAGCCTCACCCCAGCCTTGTTTGGGTCTCTGAGTCCCTTTCTGTTCTTAGAGAAAAGGGAGAAAGGGAAGGGAGAGAGAGGTAAATTAGTGTCTTCTCTTAGATGTTTATTTTGTTGTTTTTAAGTGAGAAAGTCCCAGCTCTATTAAAAGCAATCAATAGTTGGCCCAAGAGAAGCTTCCCTTCTCTGAGACATTTGAAATCTGGTCAAATCATTTTGCCCCAATACAAAGTAATTTATCAATTTCAAAACCCTTCTAATCAGTAGAGACTATGGAGTTCCCACTCCTGCCATCTTCAGCTGCAGTGTGTGCATGCACATACACACACACACACACACACACACACTGTGCACAAACTCCTCTATTCTCTCCACAACCCCCCCCCTCCTCCTTCCTCCCTCCCACCACCCAGGGACTACAGACTGTCTTCCCCCTCAGTTCAGCGTCCAGGCTGGGTGCCATGCTCACTGTCTCCAGCCCAGCCTGTGTGCTTCTGGTCCAGAGAGGCTGTAGGCCCCTGCGGGTCTGCTATGCCTAGCCCTGGGGAGCTGGAGATGGGCATGCACCCAGCCACAGAGGACTGCTGAGCGCACTCCTCTTCATCCAGGTAAAAAGCCAAGTTAGGGGATTTCTGTTCACAAACAGAGCCCAGAACTGGAGCCAGTGGGCTTGAAGGGGCTCAGGGCCACCAAAATTATCCCCTAGGACCTTGGCTCTGGTCTCCAAGGGGCAAGCGGGATCAGCTGTCTGGAGAGGGGTTTGCTGGCTGAACCCGGGGATGATGTCACAACACTCTCCTGCCTCTGAAGGTGCTATTTTTGCCCTCGAGGACAGCCTGTGTCTAAAGGGAGAATGCGACAGCAGTGAAATCACCTTGCAACTCACCCTCACGCTCCTGGGGAAGAGCAGCTAGAGCCTTTGCCACTCCATTAGATTGGATTCTCGGCAGGTCTTTTCTGGCCACCAGTTACAGTGGCCAGATAGGCCACTGACCTTTGGGGAGGGGCAACATACTGAATGGCTGATTCCAATGCTCTCCCTATAATGGACTCTGCTCACTGTTCCTCAGAGAGCGACTGAGGAAATTGACTCAGCGAGCCAGGGGCCTGCCCCACAGAGGAACTCAGCAGCACAGATGGTACGTAAGCTTTCTGAGACCTCTATCACAGAACACTCAAGCCAGGGGCCCTACCCTGACCTTCAAGGCTCTCCATCAGGCCTAACTGAAAACCTTCAACAGACCTATAATAGCATGCCTAGGACTCTGTAAATATGTGTGCAGTCAACGAATGTGTGGAACTCTGTGTAGTTCTGTCCCTACCTTGTGCCTCCTTTCCCCAAATCTATCCCAGTTCTTCTAGAGCTAGGCCCAAAGGTTTTGCATCTCTTTGGAGCCCTCATAGTTCCTCACCTAGGGATCCGTACCAAGTAATATTAAACTAGAGTGAGCACGATGCCTATGGTTTACGAGGCATTTTAATATTAATGGTCTATTCTGCAATAATGCTGGGGGGTAGCTATTATCTTGTTTTATAAGGAAAGAACCCAAGGTTCTGTAGGGACCAAAGGCAGGCTGCCCCAAATGTACTACTTTGGCATACTAACTATTCAAAATAAAAGTTACTTACAAGATAGACAGTGCAGGAAGAACACCCAGACCCTCCTCAGTCTCTCTGAAAGCAAGAAATACTTCTCCCATGTGAAAGGTACCCTCTTTATAGAGGTAAAGAGACATCCTTACTACCAGAGATGTGAAATTTAGAGCCAAGAAGACTATATAAACAACTTTTGTTACTTATTACCAATTTACTAGCACAGCCCAGATTCTGATGAGAGTTCGTTATCAAATTTGCCTTTTCTCTTTTTTAACATTTATTCATTTTTGAGAGACAGAGAGACAGACCGTAAGTGGTGGAGGGGCAGAGAGAGAGGAAGACACATAATCCGAAGCAGGCTCCAGGCTCCAAGCTGTGAGCACGGAACCTGATGTGGGGCTCAAACTCACAAACCACAAGATTATGACCTGAGCCAAAGTCGGACACTCAACTGACGAGCGACCCAGGTGTCCCTCAGTTTTTTTTTTCCTAGCAATTCCTCACAAATGCATTGTCTCCTTGTCTAAAAAATATAAAAACTGCCTGCCTCGGTTATTTCTTTAGGTCTCAAATTCATTATTGGGCCTCCCTGCACATGTAATAAGAGTTTGGTTTTTCCTCCTCCTAAAACGTCTCTTGTAAATTTAATCCTTAGTTCAGCTGGAAGACCTTGAGGGCAGAGGAAGGATTTTTCCTTCCTTTTACTTCAATGAGGTGAAGTCATTTGTCCCAAACCACACTGAAAGTAAGTGATAAACCTGGGATGTCAATCCAAGTTCTCTGAATCCAAATCCTAAAATCTTCCACATCATTCATTCATTCATCACCATACAAATGTGGAGCATCCTTCTTATGGCAAGCATTAAGATTTTTCTTTATGGCAATCTAAAACCAAGTGACATTATCCCTTTTCCTTAGATTGGGAAATGAGAGACTCCAGGGTGAAGTGATTTGCCCAAGGTAAGACAGTAAATAGGAAATGGAAGTAGATTAAACCCAGGCCTTCTGATCTTAAATCTGGAGTCTTCCCCATTGCACCACACTGCACATTCATCAAGGGCTTGCTATATGCCAAACACTATCCCACAGTCTTTACATATAACATGCTTCTGTTAGTATTCTCTTCTCTATGTGAAGAAAATAAAACTTTGAAAATTCCAGTATCTAGAGACCAAAATGGGATTTGAACCCTGTTTCTCTGATTCTAGAATCTGAACTCTAGGTTGTACTGGCTTATCGATGATGATAAAAGCACTCATCACACATCCAAATAACTGATGTTTATTGAATGACTGTTAACTATAGATATAAGGTTCATACCACAGCTAGGAAGAAATGCTCTAAACTCTGGACTTCCAGGCTGGTATCTGGCTCCTGGTTCACATTATCTCTCACAACCCCCTCCGTACCTAAGAATAACTGCCTACATTTCCTGAGCATGCACTTCATGTCAAACACTGGGCAGGGCTCCTTATGTGCACTCTCTTTGGATCTACATCATAGATATAATTTTCCTCATTTGAAGGGTGTGGAAACCAAAGCTCAGAGAGATTCAACCACTTGTACCTAGCCACACAGCCCATTAAAGAGATATCAGTGTAGAGTTGCCATCTTGCTCTTCCATCTTGCAAACCATTTGGGGACAGCTCTCCAGTCCTAGCTTGCCACTATGACTCTACATGGGGATTATAAATGTCATTTCCCCAGAGGTTTGGGAAGAAGGTAGGAATATGGCACCAAGGGCCACTGCAGCTGGAGGGAGTCTCCAATGCTAGAGAGAGTAGAAAGGCACATAGACCCAAGACTAAACCCTGCTGGGAGAAGTATGGTGACTGACACTTATTGAGGAAGTGACTGAGAGAGCAGCTGACTTCGGGGAAACTATAGTGCCCATTACTGGCTTAGATCCCCCAATCCCACTCCTCTAAAGCTGAGGACTGCCCAAGCCTCCTCCGGAAGGGGCCGTTCTTCCACACAGAGAATGGCTGCAACACCAACCAGCTCCAGCCTTGCCCCGATCGCTTCCCACATTGATGGATGAAAGTGCCTCTGCAAATTGGAAAAATAACTAATGTGCTACTCCCAAACCCTGCTGCCTGTGAGTGGAGGGGGGCTTTCTGGGTTAGCCCAGGAACGGGGAAGAATCAATCCCCTGAATAACAACCCAAAGCAGCAGCAGGGAGAGGCTCCCAGCCTGGTGGGGGTGGAATTACATTTCCTACAGGGTATTCTCGGTGTCGCCTCTCATCATCATAATATTTACATCAAATGCAAAAGGCCTCTTTGGAATAAAACCCTGAGGTTGTAAATGCCAAATCCAAGAATGTCAGCGAATGCAAAAGATCAGGTTCTTTGAGCAAGCAGTCTCTCCCTCCCTGCCAGACAATGCCTGCCACAACCCCCTGGGGTGACCGGTGGGCTCCTGAGCAGCCCTGAACCTAGGCCAAGATAAGGAAAGGCTGGGATCATGCAGGGAGCTTAAGGGTGCCCAGATCTAGTCCAGAGATGGCAGGCAGCCTCGTGTCTCCTATCTGGCTTCATGCAAAGTCTGAGAAAATGTGTTTACACATACTTTCTGTGCAGAAAGGCAGCCCAAGTCATCTCCATGGACAGACAGATAGGTGGACTCTCTTCTATGGAGGGAGCCTCAGGGATCAGTATGCAACCCAGTGTCATAGTTTGCAACCCAGTGGCCAAGTTCTCTTCCTGATGGGTCCCATTGCTCCTCTAGCTTTCCCCTTGGGGCCCAGGAAAGCTTTTCTGAGGTCATTTGTACATCAAACATTTATTGAGCACTTACTAAGCACCAGGCCCTGGGGATACAATGGTGAAAGGAAGGAGCTTCTATTCTAGTGGATAACACACAAGGAGGAAGTTAACATACAAATAACTTCAGATGCTAAGTGCTGTAAAGAAAAGAAAGTGAAATGAAGGGACAGAGAGGGAAGGAGAAAGGCCACAGCTGCCTGGGTAGTCAGGGAAGGCCTCTCAATGAAGGAAGGTGGCATCTGACCTGAAGAATGAGAAAGAGCCACCCCATGAAGGTCTGGAGAGAAAGTGTTCCAAACTGGGGAAAAGCAAGTGTAAGAGCTTTGAGAGGAGAGTGAGCACATGCACTAGAGGAACAGCAAGAGGCCCGACGTTGCTGGGGGGCAGAGGGGAGGTCAGAGGTGCTGGTCTTGCCAGCGGTGGAAAGGAGAAGGATTTCATGCAGAAGGCACTGGGAAGCCGTGAGAGTGATTTAGGCAGGGGACGGCACTGTGTGATTTACATTTTTAAGTCCTGCTCAGATAAGAAAATCTTGGTCGAGTTCTGGTTTCACAACTTATTCACTGTGTGATCTTGGGTCAAGTTCCTGCATTATTAAACCTTAGTTTCCTTAAGAACTTCCTGGGGAGTCAGAGGGTGACATGAGCTAACATGCACAGTATGTCTAGTTCAGGACCTGGCGTCAGTAGGTGCACAATTAATGTCCCACATTGAGCCTCTTCCAATCTGTCTTTCCTCTGAGCGCTAGCCTGGGCCCCATCTCTCTGCAGCTGTCCACACTATGTGCATCGAGAGCTTAGTGGGGTCCCACCCCTTGGGTAACAAGAGATGAGACTGCACAGGGACGCTCTAGGAGCCACATGCTGCCAGTGGAGTGACCAGGATGCGTGGGCACGTTTGCATGTAGAACCTCTGCATTTCCATGTCATTTGCTGCACCAGTCGGGCAGGCACAACGTCCAGGAGAAAGGTCATCAGTGCCACCTGAGGATGTGTTGCTCTACACTCATCTGCAATCCCCCCTTCCCCAAGTCCTTTGTGCCTCATCTTTGACTCCAGTAGTTGCCTGAGGAGGAATGAGAAAAAGCAACTTGTGGGAGCAACTGGAGGGAGCAAATGATAAAGGGCTTTGTCAGGCGGTTTGGAGACTAAGCCAGGGCTGAGAGCGGAAGGGGTGACCCCCTCTCCTCCCTGGAGCTGGGCTCACACTGCTTCCAACTCCAAAGTGGAGAGGGAGTGGCAGCACTGAGAGAGAATCCCCCAGCAGCTGCCTGGGTACTCACTTGTCTACATGACTATCCTCCAGGGACAGGGCGCTTCTCTTCCTTCCCTCCCTCCCTGCACTGGCCTCCACAGAAAAGATGTGATGAGGTTAATTAATTGCTTATGGAAAGTTCTTTAGAAAGAGCAGAAGGAGCAAGGGAGCCATCATGTCTGGGAGTCATAGGGTTCTCGACACAGTATTAGCAGTGAAGCCCTGTTGGCAACAGTAGAGGTTGGGGGATGGTGGGGGACAGCAGAGTGGGGGTGATGACAGTGGCTAAGGGCAGGCACAGAAAGATCATGGGGCAGCACAGGAAGAGGGACATGGGAAAGGTCTCAGAGCCTCAGATAAGTCTCCAATCCAGTAATGTTTGGGGAGCCCACAGGAGGAGGAGTTTGGTTGGGCAGGGATGTGTGGGGGTCAGGCACTATTACCTGAAGCTCCCAAAGTTAAATGTTCTTTGTCTTGTCAATTCTTTACAAATTTATTGTCCCTTTGTGTAAAAAGAATAAAAACCAGGGATGCCTGGGGGGCTCAGGCATTTAAGCAACCGACTTATGCTCAGGTCATGATTTTGAGGTCCGTCAGTTCAGGCCCTGTGCTGAGCTCTGTGCTGACAGCTCAGAGCCTGGAGCCTGCTTCAGATTCTGTGTGTGTGTGTGTGTGTGTGTGTGTGTGTGTCTGTCTGTCTCTCTCTCTCTGCCCCTATCCCACTCACTGCCTCCCTCTCTGTCTCTCTCTCTCTCAAAAAATAAACATTAAAGGGTTTTTTTTTTTTAAGTATAAACACTGCCTGCCTTGGTCATTTCTTTAGGTCTCAAATTCATTATTGGGCCTTACTAACACATTATAAAAGTCTGGGGTTTTTTCTCCTGTGAATGTGTCTCATGTAAATTTAATTCTTAGTCCAGCTGGAGGACGTTGAGGGCAGAAAAAGAATTTTTCCCTTCAGGTAGCAAGGCTCTCAGGTTGAATCTGCCCAGGGCGCGGTGCAAGGAGGAGAGAAACACAACCCAAGTAACAGGTGCATCCAGCCTCTCTTCTCACCAGCTGAGCCTGAGGCCAGGAGGCGGCCACCATGCCTTCACTCCACCCCCAGCCCTGAGCTTTGGGAGATCCTCTTCCCTCCCTCTTATAGGGATCAGCATACTTCATTATCCAGGAGAGGCCCTCCTTCTGCCCATTGAGCTTCTCAGAAGCTCGTGTAGCCCCAACAAGTCCCCCAGTGATATCTTCAATTCCACACGTAGGACCACTAGATTCTGCATCTCCACCATACCCAGAGGCATAACATACGGTGGGCTGGCAACAGGCAGAGAAAGCTAATGCTGCAGGAACGCAGAGGGTCCTGACTGAGGTTCTGAACAGCTCCAATTCCTTCAACAGAATCTTCACAGCTTTCCCGGGGCACCCTTTCCTCCCATTCCCACCCACACCGCCATCCTGCAGCATCTTCAAGGCTTCATTCTGAATGTGAACCATGTAAGGGTCGGTGAGTTAGGGAGCTTAGGTTACAAGCTTCTCTCAGAAAGCACCAGCCTCCACCCCTCCTATCCTGTCCTTAACACTGGCTCTGTCTGTTCTACCGGTCCTGTCAAGGACAGCCCCCCCTGCAATCTGACCATGGCAGCAGCTGGCAGGGCCCGGGGCTGCACTTGACATCCTGATCCAACCATATTCTCGGAGAGGAAGCAGGTTGAGAGTTCCGCATGCTTGCACACACCTGCACATACCATGCACACACTCCCTCCCTCAATGTCAGCCTAGACTAGAGAATTGGTTCTTACATTTCCTGGGTCACAGACCCTCTGTCCATGATGAAAGCCACACACCCTCTCCCCCAGAAGATACATACATATATATTTTGCATATCCTATCAGGGAGGCCTGGTATAAGGGTGGCCCTTCCTCTGATTCCTCCCCTCAGTGGCAATCCTTGTCCAGGGTTTGGGGTTCCCCTAAGAAGATATTTTCCAGACAAGTGGGGATTTGGCCAAATCTCTGGATGCCCTTTTACTGGCTGAGTTTTGGGGACTCCCTTGGAGCAGTGCCAGTGGGGTTGGGCTTAGGGGCAAGAGGAATCTGTACCATCTCCAAGGAGACCTCCAGCTCTCAAACTTGAGGGACTCTGCAGTTCTTTTTTTTTTTTTTTAATATTTTTTATTTATTTCTAGGAGAGAGAGAGAGAGAGAGAGACAGCGTGAGCAGGGGAGGGTCAGAGAGAGAGTGAGTCACAGACTGAACAGGCTCCAGGCTCTGAGCTGGCAGGCAGCACAGAGCCCGCCGCGGGGCTCGAACCCACGAACCGCGAGATCATGACCTAAGGGAAAGTCGGACGCTTAACCGACTAAGCCACCCAGGCGCCCCTGGAGTCTGCATTTCTGTCCACACATGCCTCCTGTCCACCAAGGCAGCCCAGGCATCGTTCTCCCTGCATGGTCTTCTTTAACCAGCACAGGTGAGCTCTAAGCTCCCAGTGTCTACCTGAGTCATCACACAGTCTGACCAGGATTTTGCCATCTACAGTGAGCACCCACCATGTAGACAAGGAATTGGGCTCTGCCTGGCTCCACAACTTCCTTAGACTGGGCACAAACCCACTGCTTTGGGTACAGTGCACACCTGCAGACCACATACGTGCACTGGCATGCAAAGTACACACACACAGATCAAGACACGCACAAACTATGCGAGAGCATGTAGAAACACACAAATCATAAAAACAAGATGAAACATGCAAAACTCCAAAAAGCATTACATGAATACACAAACTGTTCACATACACACAGCCATGTCATGCAAACACATGTTCACGTTCTAACATGTAACTTCCATTCCCACCTCCTAGAGACTATTCTGACTCTATTCAACTTTCTGTTTCTCTCTGCTATGCTCCCTCTGTATTCTGTTCCCTGTAACAGAGTCACTCTTCTCTCCTTTTCCTCACCTGGAAGATCTGTATTAGGAAGCCTCTGTATTAGGACTTTCCTAGGCCTGCCATGACAAAGTGCCACAAACTGGGTGCTTTATAACAACAAAAATGTAGTCTCTCAACAGTTCTGGAGGCCAGAAGTCCAAAATCAGGGTGTCAGCAGGATTGAGTCCTTTTGGGGACTCAGACAGAAAATCTGTTCCATGACTCTATTCGCTTCTGGAGGTTGCAACCCTTGACATTCCCTTGTAGACACATCACCCCAATCTCTGCTGCTGTAGTCACATGGCCCTCTTCCCATGTATGTGTCCAAATTTCCCTCTTTTTATAAGGACACTAGTGATTGAAATTAGGTCCCACCCTAATCCAGTATGACCTCATCTTAACTTGATGATGTCAGCAAAGACTCTGTTCCCAAGAAGGTCATGTTCACAGGAAATGGGGATTAGGACTTGAATATATCTTTTTTAAAAATTCGTTTTGTTGTGGGGCGCCTGGGTGGCTTAGTCGGTTGAGCGTCCGACTTTCGCTTATGTCATCATCTCGCGGCTCGTGGGTTCGAGCCCCGCGTCGGGCTCTGTGCTGACTGACAGCTCAGAGCCTGGAGCCTGTTTCGGAGTCTGTGACTCCCTCTCTCTCTGACCCTCCCCTGCTCACGCTGTCTCTCTCTCTCCCAGAAATAAATAAAAAATATTTTTTAAAAATTCGTTTTGTTGTATTTTTATCATTTTCTAGTCCAGTTACTTTAAAAAAAATTTTTTTATGTTTTATTTCTGAGAGAGAGAGGGACAGCGTGAGCAGGGGAGGGTCAGAGAGAGGGAGACACAGAATCCGAAACAGGCTCCAGGCTCTGAGCTAGCTGTCAGCACAGAGCCCGACACGGGCCTCGAACCCACAAACCATGAGTTCATGACCTGAGCCAAAGTTGGACGCTTAACCGACTGAGCCACCCAGGCGCCCCTTGAATATATTTTTTGGGTGGACACAATTCAGTCATCAACAGTCTCTTGGCCAAATATCTCCTTGTCTTTTTTCTTTTTAAAGATTTTACTTTTAAGTAATCTCTGCACCTAGCACGGGGCTCTAACCCACAACCCTGAGATTAAGAGTCTCATGTTCACTGAGCCAGCCTGGTGCCTCCCAGTTTTTCTTTTTTCTAGGAGTCCTTCCTTGACCTTCTCCCTGGACTGGCTAAAGTGAGCACTCCTGCCATGTGCCCCACCACCACCCCCAACACTTAGCTCATATTATCGTTATTGCTTTTTAATGGTCTCTCTTCCCAGCTCTGAGGGGCTGCGCAGTCTATTCCTATACTTACCATTGTAAGTCTAGCACTTGGGACAGTGCTCAGTTGTGACAAGGTCTCAATAAACGCTTGTTGAATGAATTACACCACTTATAAACACGGTACAAACATGTTAATCATATTCACATGCTTAAAGGCCTACTGTACATGTGTGTATATATATGTAAATCGAGCATATGTGCAGATACATGAAAACTATATACCCATACAAATTCAGGCCTTGAACACAGTCCAGAAAGTTCTAATTAGTCAACCAATAATGGCTGAGTTCCAAAAAAGTCCAACCCTTCTTTCAGTGCACTGGGAGAGGCAAAAAAGGGTCACCAATGGTCTCCTGTCCTCAAGAGACTGACAGACTAATTGGAAAAACAAAACTAATATATGATGAGAGATACTATAGTATTTCATTCTATTTTGTGAGCTATGAAGGCTCAGAGGAAGGAGCTCCGTGGGCTAGAGTTATCAAGAGAGGCTCCCTGGGGGAGGTAAAGGTTGAGCTTGGCTTTCCTGTGTGGGTAGGCTTTAGACATAATGGAGAGAGAGGAGAGGGAATAACATGTGTAAAGGACCAGGGGCCCCTTCATGGGACCAATCTGAAGGGAGAAACCCATGCTAGTAGCTGGAGTATTGAGGGAGATCCAGATACCAAGGCTACCAATGACAGACTAAGGATCTCCAGTTTCTCATGGCACCAGATAGTTAAGTTTCTTCTTGTAAGGTGCAGGGAGTAATTCCTCCAGAGTCCTGTGACCTGGGCTTCAAGGGGCTGGGGGCCAGGCAGAGATCTGCTAACTGTGTACCTCAAGCCATGAGAACATGGGGGCAGTCCCTGGCAGGGCTCCTCTCTTCCCTCAGATGCTGTGGCAGGCAGCAGCACCTGCTGGAAGAACAGGGTCAAGCTGAATGACTGGTCCCTCCACCCACTCCTTCTCTGGGAGAGGTAAGTGACAAGCTGGCAGAAAGCTTCAGTGATACCTTTGTTGGCAAAGCAGCCCCTGTCAGCCACCAATGACAGGGTGGGGGCGGGTGGCCAAGGTGTAGAGAGAAAGTCTCACAAAGCTCCCTCCCAGGCCCTGAGCCCTGACACCAAAAGTCTCCTAAGGGACGGACCATGCAGTAATGAGGAGCCACTCAGCAAGGAAGAGGGGCCACTGTGCCTGCCCTCACCAGGAAGGGTGGAGAGATAGTGAGGTCTTTCTTTTGGTACTGGAAGAAATGATAGTTCTCTCAAACTGCAGAACAGAGAAGAGCTGAGCCTGGAGCTTGAGAAGCAAATAGAAGGCTTCTATTACATGACAGGCCTCCTCTCTCACCCTGAAATTGTCCATTTCTTAGGGACAGGGAACCAGAAGTGGTAGTTGTCATGGGAAGACAGAGAAGCCACTAAGAAAAAAGTGGAGACTGCCAGGAAGAGGAGAGGAGCTAGCATTTCAAAAATGGAAAATCTGGTCTGAGCACCTTTTTACTGTAGACACTCTGCCCCTGTCCCTTCATGTGCTGCTCATAAAGACCCCCACTGGTGAGGAGAAAAGAGTAAGGCAAGCTCTGTGTTTGGAAGGTGAAATGATTTTCTTGAACCTGCAGGATAGGGTTCTAGAAAACTATTCCCCAGGTAGATCTGGGTCAGTCACTGGAGAGCATCTGGGCAACCAGGTGGAGCTGGAGCCAGAGGCCAGGGAAGGGGTGAACATTCACGGGCCTCTAGGCGTCATCTGTGGCCACTTGCTCTGCAGTGACACTGGACGCAGCCCTCACAAAGGAAACAAGAGCACAGTAGGTAGAATCTGAGGCCAACATTCTGGGCAAAGCAAGCCCAGGGTGGTTGCAGGTGGTGCAGGGTGTGTATAAACCTAGATAGCTAAGCTCCTAGAGGCCCCCCAGAGTCCTTCACAAGCCTAGAAATGTCAGAGCCCACTAGTGACCTTCTTCTCCTCTCTACAGAACGTTTCCCAAGTCATCGCCTGGAAGGTGAGATTGGTGGGGATGGGGTGAAGGCTGTCCTAAATGTTACCTTCTCTCTCTTTCTTTTCCTGGCCCAGACCGCCCTGCCCTCATGGCTGCTGGGCCCCCGAGCCTCTGTGAAAACCCATTTCCTCTCCATTCAATAATACAGTCCCTCCCTCAGGCTCTGACTTCTGTCCCACATCCTGAACATTTCTAGGCCAAAACCTCTAGCCACCAGGATCACAGAAGCCTGCTGGCCTGGCAGCTCCAAGCAGGGAGGAACGCTAATTGGCATTAACAGAGGCCAGGCCGGCAGCTCACAAAAGATCCTCTCTTCCTGACCAGAGCCATGCCTGGGGCACAGCCAGCTTCTGGTGTCTGCTCATGGGGGGAGGGGATCCTTTGGATGGTGGCAAACAAAGAGAAGGGGGTGCCCCACTGGGAACTCTCCTGCTGGTGCTCACATACACTCAGCAAGAACCTGGCCTTTCTTGCTGTCCCGCAACACAACTCCTCAGGTAGCACAGAGCAACTTTGTCCCCTTGAAGCCCACCCTATGTGCTCTTTCTAATCTGATCTCACCTGGAAAAAAAAAGCTCTGAGGTCAGACTGCCTGCATTGATATTCCAACACCACACTTAATATGTGTGACTTAGACCAAAAAATGGTGCCTCTGTTTTCTTGTCTGTGAAAAGGGAATAATACTACCTTCCTCGCTGGATGGTCATGAAGATTAAATGCTATCCTAGCATGGTCCCCAGCATGTAGTAAGTACTCACTCAACAAATGGTAATTTCAGTCACATGATTATGAATATGATTAAAATTTCTTGGACTCAGGGGCGCCTGGGTGGCTTAGTCGGTTGAGCGTCTGACTTTCGCTTAGGTCATGGTCTTGCGGTTCGTGGGTTCGAGCCCCGCGTCGGGCTCTGTGCTGATTGCCAGCTCAGAGCCTGGAGCCTGTTTCAGAGTCTGTGACTCCCTCTCTCTCTGACCCTCCCCTGCTCACGCTGTCTCTCTCTCTCTCATTCCTAGAAATAAATAAAACATTAAAAAAAATTTTTTTAATTTCTTGGACTCAATTCCCTTTGTTGTAAAAAGTTCCCATTTCAGGACTTCAACATTGAACATAGAGAATGAACAGAGCAGGCACCCCACAGAAATTTGTTGAACGGATGAAAGTAAAGAAGGGAGAGAGGGCAGAAGGAAGGAAAGCAGGTGTATTTGTTTTTGTCACAGGTAAAACCCATTTTAATGAGTGGACAAGAAAGACTCCCATTCAATACTCTATCTAATAAACTACCTGTCACTGTCTAGAATTTCACCAATGTTGATTCATTCCTTTGAGTAAAGCACTTCCCACTACACATTGGTCTCCTTTAAGATGCAAACAGTCACACTTTAGTTTGAATGACTGATGAGAAGAGATGGTTTGAGGCACTAGAGCCTTTGTGGGGAGGAAAAGAATTTTGACACAGAAGGTGCCAAAGGGATCATACAATTTTGCAGGAGGCTGGATCTAAGAAAATTGAGTGCAAGACACTGCAATTTCCCTTCGTAACAGTTCAGATGTACCTGAACCTCATATGCCAGAATGTCTTCCTTGTCTCTGTCCTAAATCCTTCATACTATGGATTATAGGACAAAATGGTCAACTATTTCTCCATGTTATAGGCCAGCACAGAATGTATGGCTGTATTTGTTCCTGAAGGTTGTCTTTTTCCAGAGGTATGAACTATCCACATGCAATCTCAATCCTAAAGTGATTTTCATTTACTGGGGAAATTTGAAGACTATCTCTTGCCAGTCTGAGGTTAAACACAGAGGAAAATCTAAATGCAATTTTCCTGTTTGAGAAGTAGTTACAATATTTTTAAGCAATTGAAGCTTCAAAATTTCAAATTCAACATGCAGTTAGGCCTCCACCACAGGAACTACAGATTTTGCAAAGTTTACAAAACAGTGGAATATCTCAGAGGCTTTTCCCAAGTGCTGAATCTTCGAGTGTTTCATAAATGAAGATGTTCTGGGAGACTAGGTGCAGTTTTACTGCTGTTTGGCTTTTGGCTGGGGCCTTTTAAAGCAAATGTTACATGGGGAAAACGTAAGAAGAAAGATCCTATAACAAAGTGTCAGAACAATAATACATTTTAATAGCATTATTTATCAGCATCTATTGGCGTTTGGAATTAACAAACACTCTGGTCCATCCCTATTAGCATATGCAATAAATTTAAAGGGCTTGCCTTGCCTTTGGCACAGTGAAGATGACCCAACTAAGATCCTCGTGTCATTCTGCAGAGGCAGACTGTTGGGGCTGGGATAGAGAGAATAGATACAGAGACCATAGTCAGTCACTCCAATTTCTCTGGTCCATTCTCCAGGCCCAGAGAACCTAGCTTGCTTCATCAGTTACCCCCAGGTCTCCTCGTGAAACTTACCCACTATAGCAAGAAGACAGAGGGCTCTTAAGACATGTGAATCACACTGTTCCTTCTGTCCATCAAGTCAACCAAAGGGACAGCAGTAGGGGACCCCCATCCATAGCCACAGTTGACTGGACCATTATCAGGAATGGGGTAGATGATCCATAGGCCAGGAACCTCTGCTGGGGCCTGGTGGAAGGAAAAAAGTGACTCGGGCCAATCAGATTTTCTCTTCAGGGAATCTAGATAGGCAAACACTGTAACAAAGAGACTCATAGAGCAGGGGCTTCAACAAGACAAAGGTTTCTCTCTTTCTCATAAAAGCCCAAGTGGATGCAGTAGCTCTGCTCCACAAAAATCCTTAGAAGCCCAGCCTCCTTCTATCTTGTTGCTCTGCCTCTCTGGGTGTTACTCTCATCATGACCACATTCCAGCCAGAAGGCAGGAAAACAGAAGGGAGAACATGGGCTTTCCTTTTAAGGGAACAACCCAAAAGTTACACATGTCACTTTTGCTTACATCCCATTAGCCAGGGGCGCGTGGGTGGCTCAGTCCAAATCTTGGTTTCGGCTCAGGTCATGATCTTGAAGTTTGTGAGTTTGAGCCCTGCATTGCGCTCTGTGCTGACAGTGTGAAGCCTGTTTGGGATTCTCTCTCTCCCTCTCTCTGCCTGCCCCCATCCCCAATTGCTCTCTATCTCTCTGTCTCAAAATAAAAAATTAAGCCTTAAAAATTCCCATTGGCCAGAATTTAGTCCCAAACCATAGCTAATTGCAAAGGAGGCTGTAGGGCCAGCTAAAAACTTCTCCCACATTAGAAGAAGAGGAGAATGGCTATTATAGGACAATCAGACGGCTTTGTCACCATGTCTGGAGAGTGTTCAAAGATGCAGTTAACACTGAGGAAAGACAGATGAGAAATGGCAAGGATGTCATTGAGGCCTGCAGATCCAGCCATGCTTAAATCCAGTTCTATTTTTGATTTGTCAGTTATATCAGCCAATAAATTCCTTTCTTTTTTTCTATCATTATTATTATTATTATGCTTAAACTAGTTGGATTTTGGTTTCCAGCACCCAAATCTAAAGTTCTGGCTAATTCATGGCAAGATCAGAAGGTAAAAATTCATAAGGAAGAAAGAGAACAAAGGTACCATGAAGGGGAAGTCAAAGTCATGAGGAAATAGGACCTTCAAAACAGAAAAAAGCAGAAGCCAGAGGACATAGAGAAGGTACAGAGAGTCAGTAGCTGGTGACAAGGCAAGAGGTGGACACGCAAAGAGAGACTAGAGAGCCTGAGCAATCACCTCGTCCTGCAAGGGTCCTTCCTGCCAAACCACTGTGAGGGTCAAATTACTTTCTAGCTCAATTACAATGTATGGAAAGTTGTATTATTCTTCAAAATATTTGTCCTCCCTCTTTCGGGTGCCTTTTCTAAAGAAGGGAACACTTCCCACTGATGTCAGTCTTGGCATAGGATTTGCTTTGTCCAATAAGATGTGAAGGGGAGATTTACGACCCAGTGTGGTCCTTTGTTGGCCTGGGCTCCAGACTGAAGAAAACATGAAGCAGAGCTGCAGCTGACCCATGATAGACATGTAACATAAGGGTGAAATAAATATTTCTCTTAGGCCTCTGAGATTTGGGAGTTGTTTGTTATTGTAGCATAACGTAATGTAAGCTGACGGATACACAATGTCTACAGAGTCTGTATTTACTGCAGTTCCTACTAATCTCAATATTTCATCTTTTCCTGGATTTTCAGGACCATATTTCCTTAAAGTACAGCTTTTTCTCTCCTTATAACTAAGAGGTCTATCTGCGAAGCCAGGAATGACAAGCCTACATTTCATGATCAAGTGCTCCTTATTATCAAGTCCTTTTCCAATTCTTATGCTCCAATACTTCCTGTAGCCCCAAGAAGACATGCAATAGGTGTGATTATAATAAAACTGAGTAAGTGCATAATGTGATTTCATATTTGTAAATTTTATGGAATCTTTGCAATATAAAGTCAGAAATGGATCATTTTAACAATGCTGGCTTCTCAAACTTAAGGACATTGTAGGTTAGGATACATGCTGCACTGGTGACGACAGTGATGATGGTGACAAGAATTCATGCAGCACTCTTATACTTCCAAAGCTGCTTGCTTTAAATTCACAATAACCATAGATGTTATCCCCATTTTACATATAGGGAGACTGGGGGTGAGCAAGTTGAAGAGCCTTAACAAACTATGGAGCTGGCACTGCATCTCCCGGTTCCTCATCCTGCCCCTTCTCCCCTGCCTGTTGCATTAGTCATAGCAGGCACCCCTGGCGTAGCACCCATCTCCATGACAGGTGCTTGGGAAGGGCAATCAGGGACACCATGATTTGAATAAATATGTGAATGCATGAATACACAACTAAATGAATGGATGGATGGATGCTGAATAAATAGATGAGTGGATTGATGGGCAGACAAATGGCTGGAGGGGTGGATGGGTGATGGTTGGATAAATGGCTGGATGGATCTCTCTTGTACGGATGGACAGGTAGATGGATGGATGGATTTTTGTAGTCTAAGGGAAAAGGCAGTGGGGTTCTCCCAGAGTCTGAAAAGCATGCACACACACTCCTAATACTCTAATACCCAGAATACCCTACACTTGGCAAATATCTTCACCCTGCTTTCCCAAGTATTTTAATTCTCCCTCACCCCCAAGAAATTAGAATGTGTTTTACCCACAAGGTTGTCTACTGCTACTCTACAACTGATGCCTCACTTCTCCATGCCTCAGTTTCTTCACTTGTAAAATGGAGATGAAAATAACACCTCTTTCAGAGGGTTGTTGTGGGAACACATAATATATAGACATCATTTAGTAAAGTGCCCACCATATCATAAGTTCTCTATAAATAATAACTATTATAATTATTGTTCCCTAAAGTTTAGGATGGTTGCCTGTGGAAATCAAGGTAAGTCCCCAGAATCATACCATATTGTGATTATGGTCTTTAGCCCTTTTTCATTAGTGGTGGAATCTGTAATAATACAATAACCTTTATTTTATTACACAGCCCTTGGAAATTGAAGGTTTCATCCATGTCAATTAATTCCTTCGCAGCCCACGTTGGCAGTGACAATCAGAATGTCAAAATGTCTCAGAGGATTCCTAGGAAATCTGAGGCACTTCACGATGAGCTTGCCCGGGTGAGAGACCAGCCAGAGTGAATCCTTAATGCACTTCACAGGAAGGGGGACTCTTCCGAAATGCTAATACAATCAACCTGAAAGGCAAACTTCCAGCTTCCTGCTCAGTGATCAGGCCTGCGTGTTCCCGGAGCTGAGGCGCTCTCCACGGAGGAGGCCAGAGACCCTGCCTCCTCGCCTAGTGCACTGGGAACAGCAGCACATCCTCAGCCCCGAGCACATTGCAGGTGCTGGGCAAGGTCTGCAGGTACTTCCAGTTGCAGCCAGCCAGGGCAGCAATGCGGGCTCACTCTGGCCCCCAGCAATTAGGTCTACTCCATGGACACACCACAAGGAAACTTAGCCAAGAAACCACCATGGATTAAAAAAAGATATCTGGGGAGCACCTGGGTGGCTCAGTCAGTTAAGCATTTGACTTCGGCTCCGGTCATGATCTCACAGTCCGTGGGTTTGAGCCCCGCGTCTGGCTGTGTGCTGAGAGCTTAGAGCCTGTAGCCTGCTTTGGATTCTGTGTCTCCCTTTCTCTCTGCCCCTCCCCTGTTCACTCTCTCTCTCTCTCTCTCTCTCTTCAAAATAAAATAAAGACATAATTTTTTTTAAAAAAAGAAATATGACATGGAAACTACATATTAAAAAAAAAGATATCTGGATAAAGGAGGAACTGCCTAACTCCCAACATTTGCTCCTGGGACCCAGTCCAAACCCTGGCTTTCCTTCTTCCTAGCTGTGTGGTCTTGGGTACATTTCTCAACCCTGCATGCCTTACTTTGCTCCTTTGTAAAGTGCGTATAAGAATATCTGCCTCCCAGGGTTGTATGAGAATTTAATGACTTAATAAATATAAAGCACTTAGAACAATGCCTCATGCATAGAAAGTACCATATACATGTTTGGTATTATTATTCATTCTTTTTTTTTATTCATTCTTATATTCCTTCATTCATTCATACCTTACTTCTTCTAGCCATCCACTTATTCCTGCACTCATGCACCTATCTAATATTCCTATCTTAACCTCTGATGAGGTCATGTTAAAAATGAATAATAAATATCAAAATTAGGTTTGAGACACAAAGAGCTACCATGGGTAGCCTGGGGAAGGTATCCTAGTACCTTTACTTTATGCAGGTAATGTTCCACAAAATTTCTCATTACATGAAAGAATTAATATTGTAAAAATGTCATTCTAGCCAAAACAATCCACAGATTCAATGTAGTCTTTATCAAAATACCAACAACATTTTCCACAGAACTAGAACAAGTAATACTGAAATTTGTATGGAGCCACAAAAGACCCCAAAAAGCCAAAGCAATCTTGAGAAAGAAGAACAAAACTGGAGGCATCACAATCCCAGGCTTCAAGATATACTACAAAGCTGTAGTAATCAAAACAGTATGGTACGGGCACAAAAACAAACACATAGATCAGTAGAACAGAATAGAGAGCCCAGAAATAAACCCATAATTTTATGGCCAATTAATCTTACGATAAAGAAGGCAAGAATACATGATGGGAAAAAGTCTCTTCAACCAATGGTGCTGAGAAAACTGTACAGCTACATGCAGAAGAATGAAACTGGACCACTTCTTTAGACCATACACAAAAATAAACTTAAAATGGATGAAAGACCTAAAAGTGAGACCTGAAACCATAAAACTCCTAGAAGAAAACACAGGCAGTAATATCTCTGACGTTGGCCTTAGTAACATTTTTCTAGATATGTCTGCTCAGGCAAAGGAAATAAAAGCAAAAATAAACTATTGAGACCACACCAAAATAAAAAGGAAAGGAAATTTAAAATGAAGAAAATCATCAATCAAGTGAAAAGACAGCCTTTGGAATGGGAGAAGATATTTGCAAATGACATATCTGAAAAAGGGTTAGTGTCCAAAATATATAAGGAACTTCTACAACTCAATACCAGAAAAACAACAAACTGATCTAAAAATGGTCAGAGGACCTTAATAGACATTTTTTTCAAAGACATCCAGATGGCCAACAGACACATGAAAAGATGCTCAACATCACTCATCATCAAGGAAACCCAAATCAAAACCACAGTTGAGATACCATCTCACTAGAATCAGAATGGCTAGAATCAAAAAGATAAGAAATAATAAGTGTTAGCAAGAATGCAGAAAAAAAGAACCCTTGTGCACTGTTGATGGGAATGCAAACTGGTGCAGTCAGTATGGAAAACAGTGGAGGTTGCTCAAACCTCCTCAAAACAATGGAAGTTCCTCAAAAAATTATAGATAGAAATATCATATGATCCAGTAATTCTACTACTGAATATTAACCCAAAGAAAATAGAAACACTAAATCGAAAAGATACATGCATTCCTATGTTTATTGCAGCATTACTTACAATAGCCAAGATAGGGAAGCAGCCCAAGTGTCCAATGATACATGAATAAAAATTGTATAAATATATATAAGTATATAATATGTATTTATACACACACAATAGAATTTTATTCAGCCACAAAAAAGAATGAGTTCTTGCCATTTGCAACAATTTAGATGGACCTTTAGAGTATAATGCTAAGTGAAATAAGACAGAGAAAGGCAAATATCAGATGATTTCACTTCTATGCAGAATCTAAAAAACAAAACAAAATAAACAAAAAAGTCCAGATTTTTATATACAGACAAAATACTGGTTGTTGCCAGGGGGGAGGTGGGTGAGGAGACAGGTAAAATAGGTGAAGCGGATTAGGAGGTACAAACTTCCAGTTATAAAATAAATAAGTCACAGGATGAAAAGTAAAGCATAGGGAATACAGTCGATAATATTGGAATAACGTTGTATAGTGACAGATGGTGACTGCATTTATTGTGATGAGCAATGAATAACCCATATAGAATTGTTGAAACAATATATTGTACACCTGAAACTAATGTAACATTGTACGTTAATTATACTTCAGTTTAAAAAAACTCAAACCGTATGACTTCGCTCATGTGGTTTTTCTCTTTTGGGATGCTTCTCTCCCTCTTTTCCCCTCAGAAAACTTAAAAACATTTTTTTTAATGTTTATTCACTTTTGAGAGACAGAGAGAGACAAGGCATGAGCAGGGGAGGGGCAGAGGGAGACAGAGAATCTGAAGCAGGCTGCAGGCTCTGAGATGTCAGCACAGACCTGGATGTGGGACTCGAACCCACAAACCAAACCGTGAGTTCATGACCTGAGCCAAAGTCAGAAGCTCAACTGACTGAGCCACCCAGGTGCCCCTTCCCTCGGAAAACTCTTACTAATCCTTCAAACCCAGCTCATGGATCATCTCCTGGGTGAAACTTTTTTTTTAAATGTTATTTATTTTGAGAGAGAGTGTACATGTGTGCGCATGCTAGGGAGAGGCAAAGAGAGAGGGAGAAAGGGAATCCCAAGTAGGTTCCAAGCTGTCAGCACAGAGCTTCACAGGGGACTCAATTTCATGAACCATGTGAGATCATGACCTGTACTGAAATCAAGAGTCAGATGCTTGACCCACTGAGCCACTCAGGCGCCCCCTGGGTGAAACTTTTGTAACTCCCACTCATAACTATTCTCCATCTCCTTATTGAATGTTTGTTTTAATGAGTAACTTATTAAATAAAGGCTCCCAATGTTTTTTGTTCATATTAAAATTATAGCCTGGGTGCCTGGGTGGCTCAGCCGGTTAAGCATCCGACTTCAGCTCAGGTCATGATCTCACAGTTTGTGGGTTCAAGCCCCGCATCAGGCTCTGTGCTGATGGCTCAGCCTCTTTCAGATTCTGTGTCTCCCTCTCTCTCTGCCCCTTCTCCACTCATTCTCTGTCTCTCAAAAACTGAATAAATGCTAAAAAATTTTTTAAAAATGTTATAGCCTATATCATCATGTATTAAAATTAGCTACCTATACTCTTCCTTCTGCATGGAACACTCTTTCCCTGTCAAGTAGTCCATTTCCATTTTTCATTCAGGTCTTGGCTTAGAAGTCACTTCTTCCAGGAAGCCTTTTTTGACTTCCCAAATATAGTCTTGGGCCTCTCCTGCAAGCTCTCACAGCCCTTACTCCTTCTCTCTCACCACACTGGCCACACTGGCAGGTAATTCCTGGTTCATCTGACTGTTACCTCTATGGGACTGCATCTTCTGTCACATTAGGGACCAGGTTGTGCGTTCTAAGCACCCAGTACGGTGTCAGGTACACATGCCCACAGTATGAACAGCCCCTTAGAGGGCTGTGTGCTGCACAAGCATGTATGGTGACCCTGCCCTGGTATGGTGCCAGATACTGAGTAAGCACACAGTAGATATTTGGTCAATTCAAGATGGTGGCAAAGCTCAGCCATCCCCAGGTCTCTGTGCGTAGTGTCTGCCCATTGCTACTCTAGGTCTCACCCAGATGGGCAAAGATATGGTATCCTGTGTTTGGGAAGCTCTCAGAGCACCTGGAGGTAAGTGAATCATGGAATGGACTGGGATGGAAAGCGGTGGGTTCCCTGAGCCTGAAAATAAGGAGGGTGATAACAGGAAACACTGAGTGCTTTCTGGAGTTAATGTAGGCCCCGCCCCCATCTCCCTCCAGCTCTGACAAAGGCTGGTAACACCTTTGTTAAAGGTGACACCCCTTCTCAAAATATTTAGGCATTGCAGGATGGATCCCACAGAAGGCAGAAAGGGGGAGTGGTTAAGAACAGACCACATTTCAAATTCCAGACCACTTCTTATTAGCTGTGTGGCTTTAGGCAGGTCGCTCAGCCTTTCTGAGCTTCACTCTCATCTGTTTAAGAAGACCTCACAGGGGAGCTGTGAGGATTAAATGAAATAGCACATGTAATATGCCTGGCACAGAGTAAACACTCCATGAATGTTTGCTAATATCATTGTTGTTGTTTTTGTTTTAATCATCTTGTCAGAGCCAGCTGGGAGCTGAGAACAGATGAATGATGTGGCATTGATATACCCCCTGCCTCTTTCTAGCCCCTCACTGAGGCCCAGAGGAAAATGGGTATTTGTCAGAACCACAATCTGGCAGCAGAACCAAAACATTCACCTCACACGTCACATCAACGTTCTTCCTTCCACATGGTCTGTAAAATGTCACTGCTGAGTGGGAACTTACCTCCTGCCCTTTGTTGTCATCTGGAGGCTGAGACTGGACTCTGGATTAAATTAGTCTCTTGAGCACCTACCTGTCATGTAAACTCAGATGAGTTGCTTAGTCTCTCTGAGCTTCAGTTTCCTCATCTGTAAAATGGGAATAGTCATAATAGTTCACGCCTTACTGTGAATCATTGGTAGGATAATGGGGAAATGCAAAGAGAGCACTTAGTAAGCTGTCTAGCTCTGAGTAACCAAGCAATGCCTGCTCACTATTATTACCATATTTTATTAGCAAGTTTTAGGGTATATGATTAGTGGGGGAGGGAGAATTAAAGCTGTGTCCTTGATGGAGGTTTTTACTCTTCCTGGGAGTCTAGGCTCTAGTGCTCCTGATGAGAGCACACCCCATTCCTGTCTCAAGTCTGGGGACCGCCACTCTGCCCTTTGTGGAATTGCTCCCCACTCCCTCCAACTCTGCCTAGGCAAGCTGTGGCCTTCCTCTCCTTTCCCGGTGCCCCCACCAGGGGCCACTAATCTCAGAGCCCTCTCTCTGGCATTCCAGTGTCTGTGAGATGCAGTTTTCACCCGATGCCAGAGGAACCCAGGCTTTCCCAGGCTGGGCTGGCTGCTGGGGCTTGCTCTGTCTCCCACAGGCAGACACAAGCCTGTCCTGACCATGTTAGAGGACAATACACTGCTGGGTGGCTTCTGCATGCTTTGTCCCACCTGTCTCCAGCCAGAGCTGGTGGCTGGTCCTTGGGGATATCCAACTGGCCTGGGCTTTGTTGCCAATTTGGCATCACCATCCTCACTCTAGTATCATCCAAAAAGCTGTTTGTCCTTGTAGTTCCCATTGCATCTGGATATGTGGGGGCACCTTGACCCTGTCCTACTGAGGAGGTGGAGTTTCAGAACTAGGAATTATATGGGAGAGGAGGACCCATGGCCCCACCCCTGGCCCTCCCATCCCCCACCAGCTTCTTTTCCAGGAGCAGACCTGGGGCCCCCACCTCCAGGTGCCCAGAGGCCTGAGGAGTTGTCGAAACCACTGAACCTGACATGCATAACTGTAGGAGACGTCAGCCGTCTCTTCCAGATGCGGGCTAAAAATACAGAGGAGCAAGGGCCCTCGGTAATGGAGACTTTAAGAGCCTGTGACATGCGGCAACGGCTGTGCGGCCGTTAATGAGCTCTGAGAAGTCGATGCCCGAGCCTTGAGTGAACGCGTGGGCTGGGAGCAGGGATGGGGGTGTCACTCAGCATTTGTCCATCTTGGCTCAGAAACCTGGATTGTTGGTGTGGGCCAAGTGATTGGGGACCAGCTCAAGCAAAGCAGTCTTCTGACAACCAGTTGGGGAGACTGAGGTCAAGCGACCGGAGGTGGGAAGACATACCCACATACCCGGGAGAGACAGACTTCAAGAGACCCCAGCCGGACCTCTGCCTCTCTGGCTCCCAGTCTTGCCCCCAGCCTAATATGAAACCTGCTATGGGAGACCCAGGCAAATGGGTGGTAATCGACCTACTGAATGAACAAATAAATGAGTGAATGATAAAGACCTTCCTCACTGCAGCCTAAGCTTCCCAAGGATGGGAGCTATGACTTAGCCACTGTCACTCCAGGAATGCCTGGCATAGAGTAGGCACTCAAACACTGCTTGCTAAATGAATGAACACCTGATCTGCTTCTTGACCTACCTTCTTCCTGAGTGTGGAGACAAGGAAGCCTACGAAAGTGGAAAGTGCCAGGGGTCTCTTTCCACTGATCTCACCACTCAAAGAACAAAGGTATAGTCGCACCCGGCATAGCAACAGCCACAGCACAACAGACGTCTCTTAAACAATAAGCACAGTCCTAAGAACTTTGCGCAAAGTAGCTCGTTTAGGCCTCACATCCAACCTTATGGGTTACATTCATTGTTCACACTTGTTTTACACAGAAGGAAACTGAAGGGGTCAGAGGAGTTGTGTGACTTGCCTCGGGTCACCCTCTAGGAAAAGGTGGGGTCAGTGTTCAAGCCTGGACCAGCCTGCCCCCTTTCCTCTTTAACCATAGTGCTACCCTGACTTCCCTAAAGCACAGCAAGAGAGGAGAGGAGATTCGTGGGCCAGAGAAAGCCACACAGAATGGAGGCAGAAAAATACCTGCAGGGCCCATAAAGTGTTTGATAAATTCCAGGAGAAGAATAGGAAGAAATAATGAGCATTTGTCAGAGCCCTTTATATCATATAAGACGCTTTTGCCTGCATTCTCTCATTTGATCTTCACCACAGGCCTGGGAGGAAGGTATTATCATTGTCTACATTTTATTGGTGAAGAAAGTAAGGCTCCCACACCTCCTAGCTCGGCCAGGCAGGCTGCATAGCTGGGGGTGGGCGTGGATAGTGGTGCAATGATGGGGACTTGCTTCTCACCTCTTGCAGGTTTCTCAGCTTCTGAAATTGTCAGCAACTCAGAGACTAGATCCAGGCTGAGACCCGTATGACATTTCTCAGTTCTCTGTAATCACAGGCCAGCGGGGGTCAGAGGCCAGATGAAATGCCACCTCCTCCGAGGAGTCTGCCTGGACTTGCCCCCTGATGAATCTTGCTCTTCTAGAAGCTGTCCATCTCTTCCACTCCTCTGCACCTGATCTTATTACCTGTGTACCAGCACCAAAGGTGGATAGCTAACAACTAGCCACCCTGGCAGTGGGAAAGTAAACTCAGGTGCAGGTTTGCTGGAGCACTGCTTGGTGATGGCTTAAGGACAGAAAGCATGCGTGGAATGAAACCAGAGCCCCTTACCCTCTCCAGGGCCCCTCTGGCTTCCCAGATCCTTCCCTAAGGCTCCCCTGGAGAAACACAAATTCAGATCTAAAGAGATGGAGGAGTGTTGTGGGGTTCCTGTCCTACACTCAACCATACTTCTCAAAAGCGAATGGGGGTATCAGGAAGTGACTGCCCTGTGATCATTTAGAACATCCTCAGTGCAGCCTGGAGTCAGCTGTGTACAGCAAAGTCTTATCTTCTTTATTTTTCTGTGCCAATTCAGATGGATGGAAAAATATTGTTTCTCGCTAACCCTACAAAAATGAGCACCCAGATTTAATCTGATTGAATGTTTTTGTACTCCAGTAAGTGCATACAGTGGGGTTTTGGAGTCCTTGTGATTGAAAAGGGGGAGCCAGAACAGGAATGTGCCCCAACAGCATTCAGGCAGGCACTTAACAAATAAATATATCTGGAGCCCCTCCTATGTGCCAGGCACTGTACTAGGCTTGGAGGCCACAGCAGTGAACAAGGCAGATGTTCCCCATTATCAGAATTTGCCAGATCAGCAGGTGACAGGAAAGCAAACTTCATAGCACGGTAGGTACTCACAGGGAGTGGAAAGATGCTGTCAAGCACAGAGAGCCATGGAAGCCCACAGGAAACTCCTGACCCAATCAAGGAGAGAGGACAACTTCGGGAGGAGGTGGCACCTGGACTGCATCCTTAAAAAATATACAGGAGGCAGATGTAGTGGTCATTAACTCCTGAGCTGGAACTTGCCTCTGCTACGTCTAGCTGGTGCCCCCAGGCAAGTCACTGCACCACTCTGTGCCTCAGTTTCTTCATGTGTAAAATAGGGATTAAAATAGTAACTTACCCTAAGGGGTTGTAAGGATTAAGTGAATTAATACGTATACAGCACTGAGACCCATGCCTGGCAAGTGGTGGGCATCTACTACCTGTCAACTATGATTATTTTTCTTTGTCGTTGTTGTGAGGATTAAACAAGGTATCATTTGGGAAGCACGTAGCACAGAGTAGGTGCTCAATAAATGTAAACTGCTATTACTTTTGCTATTAAGTAGGCATTTGCCAATACTAGCCAGGTGGGGCAGGGGGTGGGGGATTGAGGAGGAGAGGAATCCAAGGCAGAGACAACAGCATATGCAAAAGTCTAGAGGTGAGAGAGAGTCTGATGCATATGGCAAAGTTTCGAAGTTCACTTAAACTGACCCAGAGCCTGGGTTCCAGGAGTGAAGTAGGATGAGGCTGGAGAGGTGAAAGGCCGGGGCTGAATCTGGAGGCTTTTGGAGTAATGAGCCTCCTTCCCCTCCCAGACAGCGCAGCTGAGGGTGCCCAGGCTGATGAAAGCTGACCTGGGGAAGGAGGGACAAGGCAGTGTGAGGGGGGGCTGTTCTGTCCCTATCCCCCACCCAGCCTGTGCTACTCTGCGTGGAGCTGCAGGCTGTCAATTAGGCAGCCTCAGTGCAAGAGGCTCTCTTTCCTCATGCGATACATGTCACATCCGGGAACGATCAAAACAGCTTTGCTTTGGCAAAACGTCTTGTGCTGCGTGTTTGTTCTTTGGTGTCTGAGTGTAACTCCTGTTGTTTCTGAGACACCTGTGATTTGCTGGTCCCTGACAGCCATTACCTGCTCAAAGTCTCTGCCTTTCACACAACCCACCTGGTGGTACCCCCATTCCTTTCTCTGCCATTCCCAGAGCACTAAATGCCTCTCAGGCAGCAGGGGTTAAGGGTGGCACTGAATCAGACACAGTCAGCGAGGACAGCCAATTTTAGAAGGCGTCTCCACCATTTGGGAATACCTACTGTGTGCCAGGTGCTTTGAATGCCTTCTTAATCTTCCCAACCACCCCACAGTTAGGCCTTATGAACTTTATTTAACAGCATGGCCAAGGAACTGGCCCAAGTCCACCCAAATGAGAAGTGTCACAAGTAACACCGGAACACAGATCCCTCAGGGCCACAACCAGCACACGTCCTACCACAGCAGGCTACCTCTCTCCAGATCACTTTCTCCAGGCCCGCCCACTCATTCTGAAGGGAGGGGCTTGGGGAGGGCTGGGATTCAACACAGCAGGAGGCCAACAGATGAGAAGTCAGGTCACCTGACCCCAGAGCCTCCAGAAGTATCAGGCCCCAGGGTTGATCTCCAGCACTCATGCCCTGACCAGCAACTCAGACAGCCCATCCCCTTTTTATCAGATCTTGGACTCAGCCTTTGGCCTCCACCTATCAGATCTTCCTTTGAGTTCATACATGTCAAGCATTCAATTTGAGTTGACTGTTGCTGCTATTATTATTATGTGTGCTATAATAGCCTTATTTGAGACTTGAGGACCCTTCCCTGTCCCTCCCCCCCCTTTCTGGGATCTCTGAGAGAGCAGGAGCCAAAGGAGACACAGAGCCTCCATATGTGATAAGCTCTTTGAGGGCAGAATGCTGTCTAATTCAGCTTTGTTTTCCCAGGGCCATCAACTACAGTAGGCACTCAGAAAATATTTGTTGAATAACTATATCCACAGCTGCTATTATTGAACTGCACCATGCACTTCCCTTCAAGACCGCATTTAGTCGTGATAGGAACCGTATAAAGGGGGTGTTATTTTCCTCACAGATGAGGAAACAGAGGCTCTGAAATGTGCCAGGGACTATAGCTAAGAGGTAGTGGAACCAGGATTTAAAACCCAGCGTTGCCTGACTCCAAGCTTGCGTTTCTTAACCTCCTCCCCCATCTTATACTCACCGTTAATGTCATCAATCAATGAATAATCAATCAGCCAATGAATGGAGGAGTCTCACATGCCCTCCGCAGCCAGCTGCACCAGGCCTGACCCTCCCACAATCTCCTAGGACACTGGAGCCCTCTGCCCATCCTATCCCCTACCCTGACAGGCTCAGGGCAAAGCCTCTCCCAACAAGGCTTGCTATTTCTCATCTTAGGAGAGAAGCCTCAGTTCAAAGGCATTTCAATTCTATTGGAGTCAAGGACCAGTTCTCACTTTGCCTCTCTGCCCTCCTAATACCCCCACCTCCTCCTCTAACTGGCGCCAAGAACACAAGATAAATCTTTCCTCAGAAATATAATAGTTGTTCTTCCTCTTCCCGTTGAAGCCTTTGCCAGGTAATTAGCATATGCTGACACCTTGATAGACGGAAAGAAAGGCATGAGATAATTCCCTTTTTCTTTAACCATTATAGTATGAAACAGCCTTTCAATTTGCCAGTTACCCAACCCAGCATTCCTGAACGCAGCCCACCGTGTGACATGTTATTCTAGTTGATCCTACCATGTCTGGTATTCATCACCAATCCCAGGTCACACTTGAGAGCGCAAATTCTCCCTCTTCTCATTGACACTTTCTCTGGTAGGAGGGGTAGCATTGGGGGGGGGGTGTTCAGTTGGCCTGGAAGTTGTGGGGATGATATGGGCACACTTGGTTGGGTGCCCCCCAGAGGGCAGCATGAGGTTTTGCAAGGGCCACATCCTTCCAAGGGCACTTTCAGAACCCCTCACTTCCTCTCTTCCTGCTGCCCCAAATTAGCTGGCTTTTGACCAGGGCTCTGGGAGTCCCTGTATTTGATACAGCAGGAACCTCAGCTTGCAACTGGTGGTTTTCTCTCTTTTCACCAAAACACACACATACATACACTGTTTTGAGCTCATGGGCCTTGCAACTTGGGGTTGTCACCAACGTCTTTAGAGATACTCCATGGCCATAGCTATGTGCTCACATACACATGATTTTCTCCTTGTCCTTTCTAGGTGTGAGTGGTAGGGGAACGAATTCTTTCATTCACTTAATTCCTTCATTTTACAAATAATTTATTATGCATCTAATACGTGCCAGGCACTATTCTATGTATTGAAGAGAGAGAGAGATGAATAAGAGAGGCTAGGGTCGCAGCCTCACGGAGTTTATAATCCAGTTCAAGGAAGCATACAAGGAATTATAATAAGACAGTAGAAGATATGATTTCAAATGGTGCACGGGCTTTCTAGGGAAGCAGATGAGGTGACAGGGAGGGAGTGGGAGAACTACCTGAGACAAGGTGGCCAGAGAGGGCCTAAGACCTGAACTGATGAATGGATGAAGGCTCACAAGCTGGCTAGGTATGAGATGGGGGGAAACATTCCTAGAAGTGGGAACAAGTAATCGTAACTCATAAACCAGTTTGAGAACCAGCCATCCTACAGTTGGGTTCAGCACTCTGGAGAACCCAAAGTGTCTCACTCTGACAGAGCTCTGACTCTCCCTAGCACTATGGAGGGTGCAGCAGGGTGGGACGAGTTGCTTTCTCCTCTACTCGGTGAGGGGAGAAGTAGCTGCCTGGTCCACGGGTCAGCCAGGCCGTCTACAAGGCTGGGGACCAGGCCCCACACCCCTGAACAGAAACCAAAAACCAGATCGACCCTGTCATCCTGACAATGGCTCCCCAAGGAAATCTCCAGCCCCTATTCCTCAGCCCTCTTCCATTCTGGGCAGGAGGCTCTCCTGCCCCAATCTTTCCCTCCCCTGTTTGCCCATCTACTCTTTCTCTTGGCTGGGACCGGTACTCTCATTGGGCCCAGGGATTGGGGGGTGGGGAGTGGGGTTTCTACTTGGTCACCCAGGATTTGTCCTCTGTCCCTTGCTTAAGGATCCCCATGATTCTCTCATTTGGCAGGTGGAAGTAAGGAGAAGTTCTACCGGTGGTCAAATCATCCACCTTATGTCCAGGGTCCCTGCATCCCTCCAGATCTCCAAGCTCTCCTATGGCCTTTCTGCTCACAAGCCTCTCGCCAAATCCCAATCTTTACTCTTGCTCCCCTTTTCCTCAACCCAGGATCCAGCCAAGTCCCCCCTCTGAACAGCCTCCGACAGCTCAGGCCGCAATGTTCTCTCCCCTCCCTGACCACCCACTGCATATATCGACTGAACTGTGCTTTCTGGCATTTGCTTCGACCTAGGCTGGCATTTGATTAGGTTCCACCGCAGGTTCTCATCTCACTTGCCTGTCAGATCTCCCCAAATGATGGATTTTAATAATAATATTAATAGTACTACTACTACTAACACCAACACTAATGCTCCTTCATATATGGAAACCCACTAGACACTCATACAAAGAACTTCCATTTCCTTTATCTCTGTCTCCACAAGCACTCCAGAAAGCAGAAAGTAGGGATATAGAATCCTTCTCATTTTACAAATAAGGCAACTGAGGTTCAGACAGGCTTATATCAAAAACCCCTCGCCCCAAGCTGCTTCTCCTTCCCCAGCTCAGTCACGGGAACCAATGTTCATCAAGATGTCTAGACCAAAAATGGGGCAACATCATGGTCTTTCATCTCATCCTTTCTCTCACAGCTGGATAGTCCCTAAACTCTGCAGACACCTAAGTCTCTCTCCAGACTATGCACTGCTTTCCAGCTCTGCTTCCTTGGCCCATGCGATCTGTCCATCAGCCCTCCCTGTGGAAATTACCAAGTTCCCCCATCCTGCCGCTACTATTGTCCGATTCCCCTCCCCCCCCATCCACTCTGTACACCACATTACAGTGGTCTTTCTCTGATGCATATTCATTTACTCTTTCATTCATTCAACAAATAGTTATCGAGAGCTTACTATGTGCCACGCCACTGTTGTGTATGCTGGGTCACAGCAAGAAATAACATAAAGCTCTTGCCTTCATGGAGCTCATATTCCAGCAGGGAGGTGGAGGACCAATAAGAAATAATGCAAGTCAATATATAGTATCTAGAGAGTGATAACTGTCATGGAAAGAAGAAAGCAGAGGAGGGAAATATGGAGTGCTCAGGCAGGAGAGAGGCCTCTTACTCGAAAGACGGGGTGGCAGACATCCTAAGGAAGAAAGGGATTGACCTCACTGACACCTGGAGCTCTCCCAGGAAGATGCAACACCAAGTGCAAGATCCTCAGCTGAGACGGTGGTTGGCAAGTTCATGTTTTGAGGAAGAGCACAGAGCCCAGCGAGGCTAGAGGAGTAAGAGAAGAGGAAGAGATCTGGCAGGAGGCCACACTTTGCAGGGTTTGTAGGCCATTTAAAAAACTTTGGCTTTGACTCTAAGAAAGATGTGGAGCCATTGGAGGGTTTGAGCAGAGAAGTGACACAATTTGATTTACATTTTAACGGGATCCCTCTAGCTGCTTCACGGAGAACTGATTGTAGGGGGACAAGGGGAGAAGTAGAGAGACCAGTTAGGAGGCTACTGGAACAATGTGGGGGGAGGCAATGATGGTTTGGACCAGGGTGATGACTCTAGAAGTGGTAAGAAGCGGTCAGACGCTGGATGATTTATGATGAGAGAGCCGACAATATGTGCTAATGAATTGGATGTGGAGTGTGAAAGAAAGGAGCCCAGGGGAAAAAAAAAGAGGAGTCCAAAATGATGCCAAGGATGACTGCAGACTTGATCGTGTTGTCCCACTGATTCCCCATTGCTTTTAGGTTTGTTCAAACACCTTAACATGGATTATAAGGTCCTTCATCATCTGAATCTCCCACTTGCCTCCCAGTGCTGTGGTCTAATCTTCAACGACAGTGAATAATATTACTGTTTAACAGTTATTTAATGTTTACCTTATGCCAGACCTGGGCTAAGCCCTTTAAGGATATCATTTCATTTATTGTACATAACAATCCAATGAAATGGGCACTATTATTATCTCCTGATTAGGAATATACCCATTTTACAGAATAGGAAATTGAGGCACAGAGAGGTTAAACAACGTGACCACGATCATGTAGCCAGGAAATAGCAGACCAAAGATTTGAATTGAGGCATCTTATCCTAAAGCTGTCTGTTCACCATCATGAGAAACTGAAATTTCATTTCTACTATCAGGCATGAGCTCATTCTCTTAAACTCTGTGCCTTCCAGCAGGCAGTTCCACATGCCTAGAACATTCTCCCTCCCATCCGTCAAACATCCTCACCCCACCCTGCTCACCTCTGTCAGGCTAAACTGCCTTCCACTGGGAAGCCAGTTAGGGTAAAGTGCCCCCTGCTCTGAGCTCCCACAGCTACCTGTGCTTGCTGTATTAGAGCTCTGTCCACCCTGCCACCAAAGAGCCTGTTTAGGGATCTGAGTTCCTCTACTACACACAGCTCTGTCTGTGCCTGGAGGTCAGATCTACCTGTCTCACTACTGTGTCCACAGGCAGAAAACAGTGCTTGGTACTAGGCATTCAGCAATTATCTGTTGAGGGGTGGATGGGACAGAGTTCAGCTAGGTCTGTGTCCCAATGCTTTGCCTTCTCACAGCCCCTCCACTGCTACCTACATAGTAAATAATAATAATAATAATAATGGCATTTATTTACTAAGTGCTTACTTTGTGCCAGGCACCATACTAAGAACTTCACATCTGTAATCTCATTTTCATCTCCATTTTAATATTTTTAATGTTTATTTTTGAGAGAGAGAGGGAGAAAGACAGAGCATGAGCTGGGGAGGGGCACAGAGAGAGGGAGACACAGAATTTGAAGCAGGCTCCAGGCTCTGAGCGGTCAGCTGAGAGCTCGATGCGGGGCCTGAACCCATGAACCTTGAGATCATGACCTGAGCAGAAGTCGGACACTTTCAGACTAAGTCACCTAGGTGCCCCTCATCTCCATTTTACAGGTGAGGAAACTGTAGCTCTCTGAGCTTAATTCCTCAGGGTCAAAATGTGGTCCTGGGATGCTAAACAAATAGTTGATGATTTGAACTGATGACACTGTTACTAACCTGTGCCTGCTTTCTCTGTATCCATAGCTCTCAGCAAAAGGCCAAGCACACAGTGGGCATTAGCTCAGTGGGTAAGCAAATCTGCAGTTCAGCTTTCAGGCCAGGGAGGAAGGCTTCCTCCTCTCCCTGAGAGCTTCCGTCCCCTCATTCATCTCCCCCCTCACACTCTTAATAAAAGCCCTGGGAGTGACCGATTGAAGGGTGTGATTTCCTCCGGAGAGCAGCAGCATTTACATGGGAACATTGAAACAGGAACAGAATTCTTTCACGGGGCATAGGCTCCAGAAGACAGCTGTGGATGGAGAGCTGTTGTTGGGGGAGGAGGGGGTCAGAGGATGGGGAAATGATCCTTTATTTATTTATTTATTTCCCTCTTGGAGCGTTCACCTTTCATTAAAACAGCCTCCGGATGTAGGTGCAATCAAACATTCATTAGACAAGTAAGGTACATTTAAAATAAACTAACAACACCCGAAAGAACACACACACACACACACACACACACACACACACACACACACACACACAGCTATAATCAATCTGCAAAAAAGAAACTGGTCCTTCAGGCAAGAAAAGCAGGCCGTGTTCCTCCACACCGTGCTCCCTCGCCCTGTGTCCGCCCCCAGTGACTGTCCCTCATTCCCGAGTGCCTGCTCGGGTGACTGAGTTGACTGGGAGCTTGACCCTGGCATCTGGCACCAGCGTGCTGCAGGGCCGGGGGGGTGGAGGGGAAGGCCAGACGGCCAGTTAGCCCCCTTAATACTAGGGGATTCTTCCAGGCCCTCCCACTCCCCGCCTCGGCACATTTGCCCACAGGTCTGAAGCACACGCAGGGTTCTCACTTGCATCGCTTCGCACTCCAGGCTCAGAGGTTGGCCCTGGGGTTTGTGCGCACAAGGCAGAGGGCATTTTTCCAAAGCTAGGTGGCTGGGGGACTGGGGCATGGAAGGAGGTTGTTCTATGAGACATCGGCCCTCCTCCACCCCTCAATCACGACCAGCTTCCCGGAGGAGGGGACGGCGGCGAGGAAGTGGCTCGACAGATGGGGAGTGGGAGGCTCTTCCAGCATATGGGGCCGCGTGGGCGGAAGGAGTCTGGGACCGGCGAGGAAGAGGGGGGCACAGGGCTGCGGAGACCGTCCCCGGAGCAGGCACGCGCGCCGGAGTTGGAGTGGGCGTGTGAATGGGACCGCGTGGGGAGGAGGTAACCCCCCCCAAAGGTGGGGGCGGAAGACTAGGGGGCGGCCTTGGTTGCACTCACCCGGGAGCCAGCGGAGGGCGCAGCTAGCCGAGAGCCTTGCACAAGGGCGCCCCCTGATGGCGCCTTACGTGTCGAACAAATTTTCAATTTTCTAATCATTTTAACAATCCTTATCTAGACCTTCACAGGAGCCAGGCGCTGGGTTGAGATCTTTGGAGGATACTACCGGGCCCATTTTTCAGCCTAGGGGACGGAGGCCAGCGAGATCATAGACCTAGAAGTGCGTGGTAAGAGCCAGGATTCCAACCCATGCCTTCATTTGCTCAACAGTTTTCAAGAAGTCCCTACTGTGTAGTGGGGGCTGGGGACACTGCAGTACACAAGACCAACAGGTCCCTGGCCTCGTGGGGCTTATAGTCTGGGTGAGGAGAGAGACAGCACACCAGTAAACAAATAAATGAGCAAAATAATTTCTGTGCTGTGGAGGAAATAAACCAGGGTGTGGAGCTAGGCAGCAACTGTGCTCTGGCTTCCCCCAGCCTGCCGCCTCCTCACTGCTCCCTGGGGGAGTGGGATTTGTCAGCCTTGGCTTCAAGGCAAGCAGCAAAGGTGGCTCTGAGGATGAAACGAAGGTGGGGGAGGTGCAGCCTCCCAAGGCCACCCCCTCACATGTACCACCACCAGTACCTGCAGCCTCGGGCTTTCCCACCGTGGCCAACCGGCTGAATTATTTCCTTATCTCAACCCAATGAGTTTTTAATCTGTCTTTATACAGAAGCCTGACTGCCTGCGTGGGGATTATTACCGAGTTCTCTGCACATCGATCCTGCTTCTCCTGTCTGTTTTGACCAAGTGAGGCTCTGAGATGAAAGCAGGAGAGGTCTCTGCTCTGGAAAGATTTAGGAGAGCACCAGTGCTTGCTGTGGGCTGGGGCCTACAGGATTCAGGCACAGAGGCTCAGGATTTCAGGAGCACTGTCCTGGGCGTGGGGGGGGGGGGGGGGGGCAGACAGGGTATAGAGGTAGGGGTATGAAGGGGCGAAGATCACCATTTGAGCTCAGGAGATGGGGCTATACCGGCACTACCAGGTAACTGCTGCTCAGAAAGATTGCAGTGACAAGAGGTGAAATGAAAGGAGACAGGAGAGGGGCGCCTGGGTGGCTTAGTCGGTTAAGCGGTTAAGCGTCCGACTTTCGCTTAGGTCATGATCTCGCGGTTCGTGGGTTCGAGCCCCGCATCAGGCTCTGTGCTGACTGCCAGCTCAGAGCCTGGAGCCTGTTTCAGAGTTTGTGACTCCCTCTCTCTCTGACCCTCCCCTGCTCACACTGTCTCTCTCTCTCTCTCTCTCCTAGAAATAAATAAAACATTAAAAAATTTAAAAAAAAAAAAGAAAGAAAGAAAGGAGACAGGAGAGGCTAGGATGGCCTGGGACACAGACAGGCAATCAGGAGGACGGGGTTCTGGTCTCAGCTCTGCTCTTTACAAGCTGTGTGCTCTTAGGTACTTCTCTGTAAATTCTTCTGTAAAATGGAGGTGGTTACTGAGGCTGTTGAAGGAGGTGGTATATGCACACGGTCTTCACACAGTTAAACACTCAGTAGAGTCAGCTCTCGTTATTGATATCACTATCTGTAAAATGGGAGTAGGAACACTGGCTCTGCTTCCTGGACAGATCTCTTGTGAAACTCAAAGGGTCAGAGGCACCAGGCCCACGTGAGGACTCCTGATGATCACGGCCAGCTCACCAACGCCAATAAAGGTGTGAGGAGGCGTGAGGCAGACGCACTTGCTCAGTCCCTCCCACACTGGGTCAGTGATAGACACAGTCTGACAGCAGTTTAGACATGCAGCCTAGATATATCTGCCCTGCCTTCACACCCGGCCAGATAGCAGGGAATGTGGGACAGAAGCTCCCGCATGTGATTTCTCATCTGCCCCTGGGGCCACTGGATACTTGAGAGTGGCTGTTCAAGCACGCAAATCTAAGCATCTCATTCACTGCCTTGGGACAAGCCTCAAATGCCCTCCCTGTATGGCTCACGGTGAGTCTTCTGTTCCTGCCTTGCCTCTCATGTCTCCTGCCCTCTGCACCTGAGCTGCCGGTGGCTCCTGTGGTGTCCTGGGTCCCTCGTGCCTTTGCCTTCACACATGCAGTTCCTTCCTCCTGGGACACTTTTCCCTTCAAACTCTAACCCCTTGAGGACAGAGACTTGGTGTATTGGCTCATCACAGGTAGATGAGCCTTACATATTTGTCGAATTGAACTGAATCCACCGCCATTCCGGCCGGCTCTTTCCAACCTCATTTCAAACCCATTTCTCAGGAATGGCCTTTCCACTGTGGAGGCTGGGTGGAGCCACTTGTTTCCCCTTCTGAAGCCTCCTGCACTTCCCCTGGGGGAATATACATGCTGGGTATCCACCTCCTTTGCAAGACCAAACTCCACGAGGTTGTGATAGCACTCTCTTGTTTACTGCTCCATCTTCAGCTACATAGTAGGTGCTCAAGGTATATTTTGGATGAGTAAATAAACAAATGGATGTCACTGGGACCGCATGCCTCCTGTTTTAGTCCCTCCCACGGACCCTCCTTCCCTGTCTTCAGAGGAATGACTTCTGACATCTCAAGGCCTGGTCTTTGCTTTCCAACCCATCTTTTATCCCCTCCCTCCACAGCCATCCACTCCCAGGCATGCCCTGCTAGGGACACTCCTCTGGCTTGGGCCGTTCAGGCTTGGTCGCCCGTCCCTGAAGAAGAGTTGGACTTGCTCTGAGAATCTGGATGTGAGGCCAACCTGGGAAGCCTGTGACCGACTCTTTTCCACCCTCCAGAGAACACAGCTCTGGGTCTGTGAACGCCGGGAAGCCGGGCACCCCTTTTCCTCGCCAGCCAGCCAGCCAGCCAGGCCTAGCAATGCCGAGTCATTGCCAGGTGCTGCCTGTCTCTAGTTCCTCCAGCCTAAGGAGCCACCAGGAGCAAACCCAGAAGAGCGGCCCCTGGCAGCAGCTGAAGCCCTTCACACCTGAAGCCAAGGAGTTTCCTCTCCCTCTCGGCAGACTCCCACCTCTGCAAGGGTGGGTCGAGGCTCTAGAATCAGGGATCAGTCCTGGGGGAGGGAGGGGAATACCAATGCTGTCCCATTTCAGTGCCACCTCCCCACCCTACTCTCCACTGCCAAGGGCCTCAGAACACATGCTGACAACCCAACCTCAGTTTCTCCACAGGGCCCTTTCTCTACCAAGGGGCTACCAAGGGAAACTTTACAGGGCTGCGCCAAAGCTTTGGTGCCTGCAAATGCTGACGAATAATTAAGTCCCTACAAACTGCCTGTAGATAAGCATAATCCCTTGCATTTATACAGCCCTGAACACATTTCAAAGCTTTTTCACATATATTATCTCATACGATCTCCCACAGTAATCCTACTGGGTAGTCACTGGAAGGGAAATTAATGTCCTTCTTTCGTAGAGGAGAAAATCAAGACTCAGAGAGGGAAGAATCTTGACCCACGTCACACAGCCTGTGGGTGCCAAAGCTGGGCTCGAGATACAGGTTCCTAATTATCCCCTTGCCCAGGACCCTGGAGTAGCTTACACAGCCCACCCCTCTCAGCTCCTCTGCCTACTCAGTCTCTCAGCAGCAGCAGCAACAATAGCTGTCAAGAGCATATACACAACTTGAACTGTGTTATCCCATTTCATTCCCAACACAACCTTATGATGTTGGCAATACTGTTAGCCCCCACGTTATAGATGATGTGGCCAAAGCTCAGAGAAGTTAAGTAACTTTCCTAGGGCCACAAAGCTTTTAACATCCAGGGCACAATGCTGGTCTGTTTGAACAATCTAAATTGAAGCCCATCCTTAGGCTCTCCCTGGATTAACTGAGGTTCCTTCTCAGACCCGAAACCTACAGAATCTCCCTCCCTGGAGTCTGGGATTCTTAGGGATCTCTCTTTTTTGTGGTTCTCTGCACTTCCAGAGCACTCATTCATTCACACATTCATTCATTCATTTATTTATTCATTCATTCATTCATTCACATATTCATTTGACAAACATTCATTGAGGCCTTCCTCCATGCCTGGCATTAGGAATACCACAGTGGGCAGTATCCCAGTCTCCTGCTATGGGGGAGCTAGCTCAGGCTCAAGAAGTCTGGGAAAGCTTCCTGGAGGAAGGGGGAACCAAGATGAATCTTGTAAGATGAGTCGTGGGCAGGCAGCAGAGAAAAAAGGGAGGATGCTTCAAGCAGAAAGAGCCAAGGGCAAGAGAGAGTAGCACCTGGTCAGGGACCCCATAAGTGAGACAGTTTGGCTGGAGGAGAGAGGAAAAGTGAGGTTTGTGCAGTGTTGGAGAAGGGCATGTGGCAGGGCAGTGATCTGGTCTCAGGACTGTGTGAAGGATGCTGTGGGGGCCATGTGGAGGATGAGTCTGGCACTGGGAATATGGTCCATTCTTGTGCAAGATCCTTCCCCATCACTTTTCGCCCTAGACTCTTAGAGCCAGCCCTGCAGGCTGTGGGAACGAGAACGTGGGGTGGGAAAACTTCTAGGGCACCTTTAGCTGAGCTTGGGGGAGACTATGGAGGCCAGGGTAGGGGGATGGTTTGTGGATAGGGTAAGATGTGAGAGCCAAAGCTTTCCCACGGTGGTCCCCTAGGAGGTACCCACCTGAGAGAACAGAAGGAAGGGCATTCTAGATGATGGGAACAGCATTTGCAAAAGCCCAGGTGCAAAGAGAACAAGACCAACTGTGGAGCTAGAGTACTTCAACACGGCTAAAGTCAGGGGCTGGGCTGGGTGTGGGGCTACTACTGTGCAATAGGAAAGAACTCAGGCCTTAATGCTAAGAGTCCAGGGGTTCTGCAGATGGTATACCTAGGTTCAAATCCCAGTTCCTACTAGCTATGTGTTTCCTTTGGCAAATTATTTAATTTCTCTGGTTTTCTCATCTGTAAAATGCGATTGTGAGGATTATACAAAAAAACACACAAAGCACTTAGCATATAATAAACGCTCAATAAACACAACTTATATTATGATCACTATCATTATATTATCATTATTAACAGTTCCACCATGGGAAATCTAAAGTGGAATACCACTTTGTAAGGGAGGAATCTCATTTTAAAAAGTAAAAGCAAGCTGCAACGTGTGCTTATCTATAATCTCCACATTCACAGATATGTGTGAAATTTGATCTGCAACTGTTTTCTCAGGGTGTCATCCCATTCGAAATCAAATGACGGAGTTGGATGCTGGATGCCCTCACAGGAATGATAGGGGCATTATAGCATCTGGCAGCAGGCTCTAGGCTGGGAGCGTGTGCAGAAGAGGGGAGGGGGCCTCTCTCAGTCATGGGAGAGGGGGCGGGGGGGAGGACAAGACCCATAGTTCTCAGGTAGGATGGTGGAGGCTCTACCCCCATGCCCCGTTAAGATGAGAGAATCAGCCAAGCTTTTCTGGAGTGAATGCGATAAGCAAAGAGCTTAGGACACAGCCTCTGCCTCCACAAGTTTACAGTCTTCTAGGTTATAAATTAATCCCTTAGAATCTGAATTGTTTCACCGTGAGGATTAAGATTTTCAGGTGTTAGGGGCACCTGGGTGGCTCAGTCTGTTAAGCGTCCAACTCCTGATCTCAGCTGTGGTCATAACTCATGGTTCATGGGATCCAGTCCCATGTTGGGCTCTTCATGGACAGCGTGGAGCCACCTTGGGATCCTCTCTCTCTGCCCCTCCCTGCTTGTGCCTGCTTGCTCTCCCTCTTTCAAAATATATAAATAAACTTAAAAAAAAAAAAGAATTTTGGGTGTCAACCATGAGACACGTAGCTCCAACATGGTGGAACAGACAAGCCAGGATTGGGAAGGCTTGCTCCAGAGTCCTACCTGGATAGACTCCCACCTCCAACCATGTAATTGGGATCCTTACACAAACTGAGTTTTGGTTTTCTTGCTGTGCAGCTGGACCTACCTCAAGGGTTGTATAAGGCTCACTGAAATAATGGATGTAGAGTGCTTGACACAGGGCCTGGTATGTGATTGGGCTCAAAAACTAGTAGCAGTCATTGCTGATAGGATGTCCATCCCCTTCTGAAAAGCTTGATGGCCATTCTCACAAATCCAAACGGGGAGGTGAGAGTCAAGGGCTTCATCCCTGGGGATGACAAATGTCTTAACCTGACTACCATCCCTTGGGCAATGGCAGGTGGGGGGTCCAGGCCCAGAAAGACCACTATGCCCATGAGGGATGGGGCAGACTGAGGTTTGCATCGGAGTGCGGGTATATGTATGGTCTTGGTGGAGACAGGGAACAAGACCAATCACTTTCTGGGCCTTCTGAAATTCAGAAACATGAAGTTTTAAAAAACAGCACATACACAAAGAAATGGTTTTTTTGCAGCTGTTTTGGTATTTGGGGAGTAATTTACCAACTTCAAGTTCAACTTAATGAATTTGAGGGTAGGCAGCTTCCATGGGAGTTCTGCTTCCTAGTAATCTGCGGTTGCCCAGTCGGCGAAGAGGGCCGAGCCCGTGGTCGGTGGGGAGCATTAACAGTAACACGTTGTGTATTTGTCATCAGAATGGAGCCCCCGGGCACAGGGGTAGTGCCCATGGCTGCTCAATGGTGTATTTGTCATGTGGCCACTGACACAATCAATTGACCCCCTTACACACCGGTGTTTATTAGCCATTGTATAAATATTTCACCCCTCCCCGGCTGACACATAATCTCTTCTTTGCTGCCTCTGACAAATGAACATTTCTCTGTAGACTCTTAAATGAGTATGTGTCACAGCTATGTCACTGATTAATTTTTTTTACCACCACGAACAACGATGCATAGAAATGTAACTTATATTCATTTCCCGGCTTGAGCCCAGCTGTCTAAAAAATTCCACCAGCAGCTACAACTGACAGACAGCTATCCCAGCACTTGGGCGTGCCGACATGTGGTTGTGTGAGTGCCAGCTTGTTAATTACGGGCTTTTTCTTCCGGCCTAGCTGCCGAGTAACCAGCCACAAGGACCTTAATCACTGTTGGGGCCGGGAAGGGCCTGTTTCAGAAGGCTCCAGGGGCTGGCTCCCCAACCCAGCCTAACCATACACATTTTTTTCCTCCAAATGTTGACCAACTTTTCCTCTTGGCCTTGGTTTGGGAGCACCCCTGAAAGCACCCCGTACCATTCATTGCCACCTTAAACTCTTTTCTCACTGATCTATTAGATCCTGAGGGTAGGGACTGGGTCTTCTTTGCTAAGAATAAGTGGATGCTCCAGAAATATTTGCCAACATGAAAGCAGCAGGGAACAATTGTTGACCAATGTACCAGCCAAATGACATGTATTGTTCATTTCATCTTTTCAGTGAATGTTCTTGGAGTGCCTACTATGCAGGCCTATCACTCTGGGGCCAGAGGAAAAAGTGACCATGGCTTGGAGAAATGAGTATGTGGTTAGGCTGGGGAGGAAAGCCAGCCCCTGGAGCCCTGCTAAGCTAGCCCTCCCTGGGCCTGACAGTAGTTAAATTCCCTGTGGCAGCTAGGCCAAAATGAAGTTTAGATTCTAGTGGTGGAGAACTGGAGGTTCTTGGGATGCACACACTATTTGTACCCTGGTTTGTAGCTGAGGAAACTAAAGGACAATTCTTGCCATTAGAGTTCAGCTAAGAACTTGGTGTCATGCCCCAGATCCTGCCAACCTAACCATTTTCTGTCATCTGCCCTGACCCCATTTGCCTCTCCTTCTGGGCTGCCTCAGTTTCTCCTCCACCACAGCTCCCCTCCCCTCCTTCCTTTCTTCTCCTTCACACTTGCCTCTTCCTGGCAGATTCTTGAGTCACCTTGGGCTTCAGAGCCGACTCAGCATCCCTGCCCCCACCCCGACCCTGTCCATCTGCTGCTTCCCCCTCCCCACCCACCTCACCCACTGGCATAGGACTGAGCCTTCGGCAGGTGTCTAGACTGCCCCTACCCCACCCCCTACCTCCATGCACCTGTGTCCCATGCACCTGTGTCCCTTCCCTGATGTCATATAACCCTGGCTGGGAGCCAAGTGCATGACACCTGGGGACACTTCCAGTATATTAACTAGTTCACACCATCTCTGCCATTGCCCACAAGGCTCTCAAGAGACTGACCCAAGAAATAAGGACCTTCCCCCTGCACATTCAGGGAATTGATATCCCCTAATGCCATGTTCAAGGAGTCCACATGAATCAGTTAAAACCACTGACGTGGTGAGATAGAGAGCATGGGGTGGGAGTCCATCTGCATCCCAGCTCCTCTGTTTACCCACTGTGTGTCCTTGGGAAAGTCACTCATTTTCTCCTTGTCTTGTGTACTGGGGATGCCAGAAGCTATTTCACAGGACTGCTGGGAAGGTGAAAAGAGCTCACGTGGAACAGCACCCAGCATGGTACCTGGCACATCTTAGGTGCACAGTAAATGGCAGTGTCTTTCTTTTTTAAAGAAAGAACTTTCAAGACTCTGTCCCATCTTGATCAATATCTCCCAGTCTGAGAAGAAAAGCTGACTGAACCTGTCTCCTGACACACATACATGATATCCCCACCCACGCCAAACCTAGGATGGCCCTCTGAGACCCCGTGTACCAGGCAGCACTGCTCTCTCCTTCCCTCCTGGCCTCAGTGGTGTGGGAGGAGGGGCAGCTCTACAGGAAAGAGATAAAACTGCTAGGGGTGGGTCCGCCCAGAGGATCTGCTCTCACCTTCAATAAGCATCATCCACAATGACAGCCACATATGAACATTCAGTACATGCAGCACTGAATCAAGTACATGTTTATGTGCATTATCTCATTGAAAAGATACAAACACCCTCTAAGTTAGGTATGACTGACCTCATTCTACTGGTGAAGAAACTGAGACCCAAAGAGGTTAAGGAAACTACCAAAGGTCACACAGAACCAGGACTTAATCGAACTTGGGTCTATCTCCTTCCCAATCAAGGGCTCTTAACTACCACCATATGTTCCCTCCCCCAAATCTCCTTCCCCACTACACTTACCACGCTCCTAGGGCATGCTCCAGGGAGCAGGCAGCACCTGCTCTATGACGTAATCCAGGGCTTGCACTATGATGTCAAGCACCCATTGTGCCTGCCCAGCCCCACCTGTGGGGCTTTAGTGGCTTTAAGGTCAGAGAAAGGAGAAGCCTAGATGACAGAGCTGGGCTGGGACCAGCTGGGGAGGGGGCTGATGCAAGAAAGGGCCCACACAACTAGCTTCAGTTGGAGGCTTGACTGTGCCATCCCCCATACATTTCCTTGTTCGAAATGGAGCGTGGAGCCCCGGAAATCAGGACAAAAGCACCACCCACAGCTCTGGTCTCGATGACTCAGATTCCACCTCCCACAGCCTCCTCCTGTGTGTGTTTCTGAATGTGTGTGTACCCGAGCATGTGCCCTGCCAGTGCGTGAGGCTGTCAGCTGTGCACGCGTGTATGCACATGCACGCACAAGGATGAGTCCCCGTGTGCCCATGCCAGAGCTGTCTGTCTCCATACCTGTCTCCAAGCCCAAGCCCTCAGAATACGATGACCAGCAAGGTCAATGATAATCACATTGTTAATAGCTAATGTGCTTCCTATGTTCTTCAGAGGTACTGTAGTAAGCACTCTTTACATGTAATATTGAGTGGAATCTTTACAACAACCTTATGAGGTGAATACTGTCATTCCCATTCTGCTGCTCATGAAACTGAGGCTCAGAGAAGTTAAGCTGTTTTTCCAAGGCCACACAGCCAAGAAATGGTGTAATTTTCAGTGGCCAAAGTCTGTGCACAATAAGGTGTGGTTCCCTCCCTGCCCCCTCTAGAGAGTTTGGAGAGAAGAGTCCAAGGGTCCTTTGGAACTAGAAACCAGCCAGGGTCCCTGAAGGAAAGGGGGCAGAAGCCAGAGTTTTGGAAGAGAAAGGGGGGTGAATATCAGATAGATTCCTGAGCAGGAGGGGGCAGGGCAGCTGTCTCTCAGAACAGGTGTCAGAGAAGCTGTGACAGCTACTTAGAACCACAGTGGCAAGCCTCCTTTAGATGGCGATTTGCATATATTTGCATGTATTTGCATCACCAAATCTGTGGAAACGGCCTTAATGGTCCCTACCTCGGAAGACTGGCAGAAGCTGAGAGGGTGCGAGTGACAGGGAGGGCCTGGGGAATTCAGGAAGGGAACGAAGGCAAGAGGCAGTGCTGTGGAGGCACTGGGAGGTGCCGGGCACGGCTCGATTTCTAGGGGAAAGCGAGAAGATACTCTGCCGTCTGCCCTGGGAAGCCTCCGCGCCCTGAGTCCATCCCCTGCGGGATTCGGAGGGTGGGGAGAGCAAAGCAAGATTTGAAACCTGGTGGGTGGGCAGCGCTAGGGTGGACAGCCGAGCCTCAGGTCTGGGTCGGGACCCTGCCTCCGCCGCGGGTCCTGGAAAGGCTGGCCAGAGGAGAGGGAGGGGAGGGCCTTGCTCTGCGTGTCTCCGAGGGGGCCGCCCACTCGGCCGCCCGAGCTCAGTGACTCGGTTTTGGGGTGCCATCTAGTGGACATGCTCGGGAAAGCGCCTCCTTCCTGCCCGTTCTGGCGCAGCCCCCTCCTCTGGCTGCCTGCACAAAACGTGTCTCTGCTCTGCAGCTGAAGGGACAGAAAGCAGAAAGGATGCGTCTCTGCTGCTTTTCTGCTTGTCCCCATTTACTCACGTTTCATATTTTGCCTGTGAATAAGCTGAAGAAGCTATGTTCCCACTTCAAGGGGAGAAGCAAGAAAGTTAATCTTTCTCTGAGTTTTGTCCTAGGCCCCAAACACCTGACAACCTCTAAGAAGAGCCAGATCCCAAATATGTTCCAGGATGTTAACTTCCAACAAACCATGGCTGGTGCTGGCATCAATATCGCTACCTTCAGTAATTTATGAAATAACACACCTATTGTTTGCCTGACACCCCCCTTTTATCAGACCCTACCATGGACTCCTGATGAAACACATACCCTAGATTCTTTTGCAGTATAACCCCCTAAGGCCCCAAACAATGACAAGACTCATTCCTATCTCCTTTTGAGTCTCCCAGACACTCTGTCTGCTATTCTTTCCCACTCATGCTATTCAGTAAACTCTGTTTTCACTTTCTCTGGCTCACATTTGATTTCTATCCTGCATGAAACCAAAGATCCTCTTGGCTGATCCTGTTGGACTCTCCCCTAGGTCCTCGGATGCAGCCTGCCTGCATCAGTGCAACTGGGTCCCATGGCTCACATTTGAGTGGGATTTCGATTTTCTGGAGGATCACCCTCAGGGAGCTTCCCATGAGGCTCAGGATAGCTAAGATGGGCTAATACAACTGAGAGGCTAAGAGGTTAGGCCTTGAAGTCAGAAAAACATGGCTGTGCCAGCTGCCAACAGAGTGACTTTGTCAAATGAACCTCTGAATCAGTTACCTCATCTGTAAAATGGAAGTAATAGTGTTTACTCATGAGAATGAAGGAAGATTATCTATGCTATGAGTTTATTAGTAGGGTCAGGACCAGACAAAAATCAAGTGCCTGGAGCCAAGATTTAAAGGATTAGGACTTATATGACACTGAGACCTTCTTAAAATTTGTGTCCTAAGCTCTTGATTCTTTTCACTCTAGTCTTGGCCGTGCTTATTAGCACAGTGTGGGGCACACGAGGAGCACCTCGTGCACATGAGCTATTGTTGATGTTATTATCATATTGTTGCTGCTCTGAGGATGCCAAGGCCTTAGGAAGGCAGCACCCTACCCCGAAAGCCCAGGAGGAAGTAGCACCCCTGCTCCTTGCTGTCCTGGTCTGGCAAGGGTGTGAAGTGAGATGGGAGGCCAGAGGGGTAAGGGACCACTTCCCAATAGTCAGGAATAGAGAGGAAGTCGCAGGTAGATAGGAGTGGAGGGGACATTGGGTCATAAAACTTGTATGGCTTCTCAGAGTCTCTGTGATCACCTGATGACAAGGAAGGGAACCGCAGATGGTCAGTGTAATATGGTGGTGAGAGTCTGAGGTGGACTGATGCCACATTATGGCCCTCTGAGGGGAGACACCAAAGGACAGTGGTGAGAAGATGTGCCATCCAGTGTGCAAAATTCTGAGCAGTACACTTGGTTATCAGCTTCATGTAGAAGAAGAAGATGTGGTCTGAGACATGGATATTCCCTGACTCCTGGGAAGTTGTGAATGGCTTGACTCACTGGTCAGGAGCCGGGAAGGAACAAAACCAAAGAGACGAAGAGAGTCAGGGAATGATAGATGGACAGACTTCTGGAAATGGGCACCAAACGTGCAAACTTCTGGGTGTCAAACATCCACTTCCAAGTGACTGTCAACAAAGCAGACAGAATGACTCATGAGGTGAGTGACTCTTTCCGTCCACCCCAAATGCCAGCACAATAGCTTTTGACTAGAATGGTCATGGTGCCGGGAAAGAGGGCCCAGCATGGGCCCAACAGCACGTGCTCCCCTCACCAAGGCTGAGCTAGTCCTACCACTCTGAGGGCTCAACCTGCCTACAGCCAAGTCCCATGCCGAGCACTTGGTGTGGTTCTCTTCCTCAGCAGAGCAGCCAAGCCCCTGGTGGCAGGTGGCTTGCACAAAATCCCTTCCTTCCACAGTGGAGGCAACAGTTATTTGTGCTTACTAGAACCAGAGTGTGCTTGGGGTTTCAGTTTGCCCTCCTTGTCCACAGTGCTTCCACAAAGAAGGTACAATAATGAGGTCACCTAAGGCGTAAAGATCATCAGCTCTTAAATTTAGATTTTGATCCATTTTGCGTTAATTTTTGCATATGATATGAGGTAATGAGATGGTGAAAAATCCAGATGCATTGGATTTACTTACTCAGTGGTACCTCATCACCCAGAAGCAGTGGGCCTGGCAGAACAGCAGAGCAGCCTGTGGAACGCTCAGAAGTTGTTGGCAGGAATGTGACATGTGTCGGTTTGGGCCCTGAACTCCTGGACATGGTATCTGTTTTGAATACCACTGTGTCCCCTATACCTGGAAATTACAGGCCCTGGAATCAATGTGGAAGTGCAAGTGGCCCACCTCGCTCTCAGATCTGCACAGTTTTTGCTTCTTGTTCCCAAAACTTGAGGCTCTGCTTGCTAAGGGTCCTAGTTGCCGCGGAGGGAGAACTGTAGCAGGAAACACATTTCCAAATAACATTTGCACTAAACTGGAAGCTATAACTGCTGTTCATGCCAGGGAACCAACAGCAAAAAAAGACATTCATTGCTGGACTGGTCAAGCCATTGATCCTGGTTGCCGGGAGGAACAAGGGCAGGGGACAGAATGCATTATCAGTGCAATAAGTGCAGGGAAGGCTGTGTCTGAACCCAGCCAGGAGTCTCACTGGACATCTCTTAGAATCTCCCACCCAGTTGTAACTGACAATGGACAACCTCAACAGTGACAATCCCCAAAGGGGAGGCAAACCAAGGGATCATAGCTCCCAGGGATGAAAGCCCATATTATCTCATCTGGCAAGTAGTTTAGATCTGCAGAGGGTTAACTGAGGGTAAGAGAAGGAGGGAGACCATATCAGTTATGGGATCAGGACCAGCTACAGTGGTGAGGACTAAGGCTTGCTTCATTAACACTCCTGTCTTTATCTTCCTTGGGATCACATCTAGCATTACCTTGAAGGGACTTTGTTTACAGTCGACTGTACCTCCCTTTCTGCAGAAAAAGTGATGACGGCTTTGTTCTCTTGGATGAAATCAGAGGCCCCATGCTGTAGCAGGGAAGTCAAATATAATGCAAGGGCATGAATGCATCTCAGTGGCCTGAAGGCCGGACCATATTGAGACAGAAACTTTTCTTCTCAAATGACTTAACTACCTTCCTGCTCTCTCTGGCATCGCCCCCCGCCTCTTCAGGCTTAGATGAGAGGCTACACTTCGTTGTGTGAGATCTGGTTTCTGAATGCCACCAAGGTTTGGTTGACAGAACCCAGAAGCTTGCTGTGAAACTTGCCCCATGGGGATAAGTTGTGGGTAGAGGTTGTGGGCTGCTGCAAGGTGTGCTTCCTCCTTACAGCATTCTAGAAGAGTCCCACCACATTCTGAGTGCACACACTTGGGCCAAGCAACCTGCAATGTCTCTCCATGGCCCATGTGAAGCAAGTCAAGACAGTAAGGCATTGCACGACCTTGCCTTGCATCTTCTGTGCACATATTTCCCTCTTCCTCACCCATAGCACCCTGGGCTTTCACCTGAATCTGGCCACAAGCTCTGCTTCTAGAGGGCCTAAGACAAGGGGGTTCTGAGATCTGTCTCCCTCTGTGTGTCCCACACCAGGGTCAGTTCCAGAGCCAGGAGTCCAGCACAGCTGCTGATACCAAAGACATAGAGACCATACAGGGGCAGGAATTGAGCCAATACTTTTATCCAGATGAGGGGCAAAGGGATGGGCATCTGAGAGATAAGAGAGGAGAGGGTGGGCAAGGGCAGCAAGGAGGGAGAGGAAGTAGAGTAGAATGTTAAGTCCCAGTGAAGGTCATTCCCTGTAAATGAATGTGTAGGGAATTTTCTGGGGAGGAGTGGTTGGATCCAGCAGGACAAGGGAGAACAGTCTTCCCTCCTTGCACTGAGTGGACACACCCATCTATGCAGGGCTGGGAGTGAGTTTCTCTGAGCCTCCTCAGACCTCCATATTCTTGAATGGGGCAGTGTCTGACTCTCAGATCATCTGGAAAAACAGTAAAAACATCAGGAGTGAGTGCAGGTGCTGGGGCCAGGACAAGGCAGCAATGCGTAGAAGGTAGAAGGTCCAGAGCACACAATGATCACTGCCTTTTCTAGTGCATGGAGGCCAAGAAGGGCTAGACTGGAGCCAAGGGACCCACCCTCTTGGCCTAGGTCTCCCACCCTCTGACTACTCCATATCCCCCAGTTTATAAACACTGCAGGCCTATGACACAATCCCATTTCCAGAGCACAGCCTCACATTCCAATGGAGCTCTGTGCTCCAAGAGAGAAACTAGCCTAGTGGCATTTGGATGGTTTGCCAGGTTTGCAGGGCAGGATGAAGTTCAGGTCAAGACTGAAAAAAAAGACTGAATGTCCCTCGTGTCACCCCTGCACCTGGCCTTCATTTACCACCTTGTCTTTCTTTAGATGTGTAGGCAGTGCACCAGGCTGGGGTCAGAAATCTTGGGATAAAACTGTGGTCTGCTAGTTCCTGGAGTCATCCCAGTCATTCTAGGCAAGGCCCCAATTTTCCTGCATTTTCAAGGCAGAGAGAGGGGCACGGTAGATGAGGAAACTGAGCCCCAGGCAGTCAGCTCTGCTTGCCTGGGATACATAAATGGGACCAGAGGGGCCTATCTCAATAGAGTGTGTGGATATTTTTCTAAGATGGAGTCTATAACTGTCAGATTCTCATAAAAGTTTAAGGTATGCCTGTGCTGTCCTGTATGGTAGCCACTAGCTACATGTGTTTATTTAAGTATACATTAAAAACAAGTAAAACAAAACAAATAAAACAAAATTAAATTAAATTAAAGAAATAATCCAGCTCTTTTAGCTCACCAGCCACATTTCAATGTCTTCCCGATCATATGTAGCTAGGGGCTACCATGCTGGACAGCATACAGAACATGCTCATCAGTAAGTAAGTTCTGTTGGACAGTGCTGCCTATTAACTTATAATTTTGTTTTCACTTTATTGAGGTATAACCGATAAGTAAATTGTATGAATTTAAAGTATACAACTTGACGATTTGATTTATGTATATATTGTGAAATGATTACCACGATGAAGTTAGTTAACACATTAATCCCCTCACAGAGTTACCAGTCTATATATGTGTGTACGTTTAAGATCCGCTCTCTAACAAAGTCCAAGTATATAATATGGTAATGTTAACTACAGTCACCATGCTGAACATTAGATTCCCTTCCATTAATCTTGCACAGGTAAACTGAGACCTAACGCAGAAGAAACCTGCCCAAGGCCTAAGGGGAGTCAGTGACAGAGGCAAGAATTATAAATGCCCTTCATAAAATGTAAAATTGCATAAAAATATCTTCTTATATATACAGCTCAGTGTTCCACAACAACCTGGGATGGAAGGAGACAGGGCTCTAGTTGGGGCTGTGGATGGGGGGAAGGGAGGTGTGCTGTGTTTGTTTCTCTCCACTCCGCTCCCCAGGGCTGCCCCAGCCCTTCAGGATAAAGGAGGCTTAGAGGTCTGGAACTACTTCCCCTCCCCCATGATGACCTCATCCTCACAAAAATGTGTGAAGGGCAATGGGAGGGGCTTCATGGAGGGAAGCTAATGGAGGGGATTGTGGGTAGGGGAGATGGCACAGTCCTCAGGCCAAAGAAATTGGGGGTGGGGAGAGCTGTGCTGATCGTAACCATGCTCCATACAGCCGTCTTCCTAAAAGCCAAGTTTGAACCTATTACCCCATGCTTACACTCTTCTTGGAAAGGAGACCAAATCCCAACCAAGGACAGCAAGGTCTGTATGGCCTGGCTCCTAGGACCCTTAATCTCAGCTGACCCCAAACTCCCATCTCTTTGCTCTGTCTCTATTACTAGGTTTGCTTCCACCTCAGGACTTTTGCATTTGTGGTTCCTCAGCCTAGGACACTCTCCCTCTCAGCCCCAAGGAACTCCTACCCATCTTTCTGATCTCAGCCTAATCACAGCTTCTGGGAGAAGCCTTCCCAGAAGCCCCAGGCCAGGCCAGCTTCCTCTGTTATATATTCTTATACTGCTTCCCTTTGGAACACTCGTTTTGGCTTGTAATTACTCTACACATTTATTTGGGGGCTCTTCAGTAAATGTCTCGTTCCCCTAGCAGACCAAGCTCTCCACAGTCTGTTTCTGCTTATTGTTATATCTCTAAACCCTTGAGCAGTGGTTGGCCCAAAAGAGATGCTCAATAAAAATATGAGAAATAAATGAAATGATTGAATGGAAGTGTTGCTTCCTGCAAGAAACAAGCTCCTCAAAGTCCATGCCCACTCCAACTGGTCCATCTCATTTGGACCCAGTGTGGGTGGTGCATGTACCCTCTACCCACCCAGAGAGGGAAAGGAGGGGAAGGAATCTGCCCTGGAGGTCCCTGGAGACAGCAGAGGTGGTCAGGAGAGCAGGAGTGTCAGGATATTGGATGAGGAGTAAAAACAGTGGTGGAACCCACAAGATGACAACTGGGAGATGGTGGAAACAAACTGAGAGCAATGTGGTCTAATCTGGCAATAGGATGCCATGGGATGACTGAATAAAACAAGATCCTGGGATGTACCAGAATGCGTGTGTAACAGGTAAGCTGGTTTTAATCCAAAGTCACTGTGGAAGTGACTGGCAAAAATCAAAACAAGGAATGGGAAACATTTATTGAGCACTTACAGGGCATCAAGTCCTTTCCACATACCCAAGTATTCCCATAGATTAATCTTTATGACAACCCTGTGAAGTAGGCACTATTGCCATCTCCATTTGACAGAAAAAGAAACCAAGGTGCAGAGAGATTAAGTAACTTGTTCAGGTCACATAGCAGGTAAAGGTGGATAAAGATTATACTTTGGAGGTTGCTCTTACTTTCTACATCATATCATCCCCTTCTGGTGAACAAAATGGTTTCCAAAGTGATTGTGGCTGCAGTGGTCTATGATTTGCGTGGGAAGGCGGAAGAGCAAAGAGAGACATGGAAAGGGGTATTGGAACATTCCCTTCCACGTTCCCCACTGCTTGGTTCTTCCCTTCTTCTGCTCACTGGTACACCTTTTTCCCCCACGTTAGTCACAGTTATTCTTACTTCTTCCCTGCAAAATGCCAGAGAGGCTAAATCAAACCACACAATAAAGAAGCAAGAGAGAGAAAGGCTTTTCTGGCCAAGGAGAGGACTTTGAGGAGATGGGGTATAGATGAGGGAGAAGCCCAGACAGCTGAGGTCTGTGACCAACACAGAAGGGTTATTGTAGGTTGTAAGATCTTTTGAGAGATGAAACATTGGGGAACTTGTTCATTCTTTTTGGTTTCTGGAATATACCTTATTTTTAAATGGTGGCTCCTTGCATACACTGGGTCACATGAGCCCTGCAATTGTCATTTGGATTAAACCAGAGCACGCAGATCAGATGGTGATGGTCAATAATGGGGTCTCTCTTGCCTGGGTGAACTGGTGGGACTTCCAGGCTAAAGTTTGGAGAGAGTCCCTTCCTATTACCTTGAGCCCACCAGGTCCTAAAGGAGTCACAGACAGTACCCCAAAAGGGAATGGTAGCTCAGCCCAGATCCCCAGCTGTGGCAGTTCTTGGAGTAAAGTGAGTTCCCTGGCTCAGCATGGTATTGCTCATCTTGTTGTAGGCAAACCTCTTAGAAAGTGAGGATGAAAGAAATCTGGCTAAAGAGCAGGCACCCACAACAGCTTCCCAGAGAAATAGCCCCTCCAAGGGACACTAGCCACCCATGTAGTCTCCATCTCACTCCTATGAACTAGTTCACTTCCCACATTACCATAAGCCTCACCCTCTTTCCCTAGGGTGCCTTCTGTGACTACTCTTTGTCCCTGTTTTCTCAGACCAATAGCCCTCCCCTCATCTAAATCATTGTGGGGGGCATGCACCCCCCCAAGGGAACAGATGACTTGGTAGCTCTACCCCATTCTTAAATATTCAGAGAAAAGATCAATCCCAGAACTCTGTGCTCCCCGTCCTTGAGCCCACTGAGCTCCCTTCTGCCCATCCGCTGAGGGCGAGGGCAGGCATCTGCTGCAGGCTCAACCTCTGAGTCTGTGTGGCTGCATACCAGACCTTGTCAGTACTCTCTCCTGTCTCCCCAGGCATGGAGGAGGGCAGAAGACAGCCTCAACATCTGGATTCTTGGGAGTTTGGGGAAAGATCCACTATATCCAAGTTTATGGTCTCAAAGGCTTCAGCCCTTATCTTCCAGAGCTTGGAATGTTTCCATTCACTGTCTGCCTTCTCACTCATCTCTGTCTTGACCTGTTTCTGTCGTTAAGAAGGTTGAGAATATGGAGTACCTGGGTGGCTCAGCCAGTTAAGCATCCGACTTCAGCTCAGGTCATGATCTCATGGTTTGTGAGTTTGAGCCCTGTATCAGGCTCTGTGCTGACAACTCAGAGCCTGGAGCCTGCTTTGGATTCTGTGTCTCCATCGCTCTCTGCCCCTCCCCTACTCATGCTCTGTCTCTGTCTCTCTCAAAAATAAATAAACATTTTTTTTTTTAAAAGTCTCTTTAGGAAAAAAAACAGAAAAGAAAAAGGTTGAGAAGAGGGAGTGGGGAAGGAACCCCGGTGCCTCCCTGGCTAGAGTTACAAGCCCAGGGATATTCCCGCTTGTAGCTCTCAGTGACCCTAGAATTACAATTCTCTTTGCCCTACTGTGCTCAGGCTACAGAAACCCTTTGAATCTGCCCTGTCCTCTCAGTGACAAATTGTGGGGTCAAAGAGAGAAACACAGTTACAGACAGAGGTAGAGAGAGAGGTGGGGCAGAAAGAGAGGCAGACACACAGAGAAAAACCACAAGATTCAGAGTGAAGAAAGACAGAAATGTACTCATAGGAAGAGAGAAAGACAAAAAATAAAAGAGAAATAAGAAAAACAGAGAAATAGATATGGGATATGTGTGGCAGAGAGAGACCAAGAAAAAGAGAAACTGAGAGAGCCAGGGAGAAAGAGAAGGAAGATACAACTCAGAGACCAGTGTCTTCACCCGCTATGAAAGGGGTGAGCCAGTTATAAGAAATAGGGTCTGGGGAGAGGGCTGGGTCTCCCTTTCTGCAGCTCTGCCCTGACCGTCTTACTCAGGTGTCCTCAGCGTGGAGTCACTGAACTTGGATGGGAAAAAAAATATTATATTATTTTCACTAATCTCTAGCTGAAATTTAGCATTTCCTTCAGTTACGACAGTAGCAACAAACCAGTCACATTAGCCATAATTATGGCTTTGTCACCAATAAAAATCACTTATATTTTTGTATCGTATTACAGTATTGCAGATATTTTGAAATATCATTTATGCTCCTCATTGCTTCAAAATTATGTGAGGAATCAACCTACTGCTAGATCTTATTTAAAGCATTAATAAAGAAGCACATACATTACTATATCACATTAAAATAGCTTTACGACTGTATTACTTTATAATTGGTTTCCTTTGTAATCCTACATATTTCATTTTACGCATTTTAAAACATTATGCTGAGATTGGTTACATAGCTTTTGCCAGATTGCCAAAGGGGAACTTGACACAGAAAAGGTTCAGAACTCCTGCATCTGGCCCCTGACTGAGACCCCCTCCAAACTATCCTTCTAAACTCCCTGTGCCCTATAGTTATCTACTCAATTCCCTTTTGTTGCTGGGTTGCTGGGAAATGTGGGAGAGGAAGGGAGCTAGGAGCCGGGAGAGGAATGAAGGAGAGAGGAAAGGAAGGGAGGTTGGGAGGAAGCATTTCATACCACTATTATGCAGTAGAAGGAAAGTTCATCAAGGGTGCAGGGATAACTCTTGAGTCAAGGTCAGCTGTCAGAGGAATTCCCTTATTTCCCAGGAATGGGCCTACCTCAGGATCTCTGCTGAGTATGGTCATTGGATGAGAGGAGCCCCGTGGGAAGCTGGCCTTAAACTGTGAGCTGATGGATTCCAGAAAGCAGCAGCTAAGGCCTTTGGTCAATTTTCAGTCTTTATAGTTGAAGTCATCTATGAAGAGCATTCTCTTGGCCCTACAGTTGCCCATCCAGAGAAATGTCTCCTTATCTGTAAAATGGAGGTGGTAAAATCCCCTATTTTAAGAGTTGTTGTGAGGATTAATGGAAATTGGCAAAGCAATAGTTGTACAGGGCCTGGGACAGAGTCAGCTCTCAGTAAGTGGTAGCCATTACTATGGTCATTTTAATGATTAATTATTATTATCATTCTCTTTCTCAGAGAGAAGAGCTCCAGGAGGCTGAAGATGGCAGATCTTGTCAAAGCCAGGGCAGCTGGGAGAGGGGTACCACTTCACACTCCCCTCACCTTCTGCTGAGGCAGGGGTCTTCCCCTAGCTTTTGACAGACTCTGAGTCTGCTGACTCACAGTCAACTTCCTCTCATACAAACAGGAAAACACAGCCAGCCAGTGGTGTCCACCTCCCGTCCGCTCCCCCCCCCCAACCACCGCCACCACCACACATAGCTGAACACTAGCCCAACTCTGAGGGGGAAGTGCCTCAGACTCTGGGGGACAGGCTTCAAAGGCTAGGGCTACAGGCAAGACTGGGGAAAAGGAGAGGAGCCATTTCTCCTCTGGCAACACCCCCATCCCCCTACATCCACCTCCACCTCAGGAAAGAAAAAAAAAATGCAGTTAGAGGAGGATGAAGAGAAGGGGCTTCTCCTAAGGAAGAAAAGACTTCTTGCTGGGTCACTGTGCCTGCAGGGCGCCAGGCTTATCCCCTAAAAGGCAGCCCCAAGCCTGGTGTGGAAGTATGGGAGTAGAAATGTTGCCTTGCTGACCTTCACGTCTGGGAAGAAACCTAGGCCTGGCCCTTGTGGGAGGAAGAAGCAGGCGGGAACTCTGCTGGGCATCCGCCCCTATTCCCTCACGTCAAACTGCTGGGCTCCTGAAGGGCTCTCCACGTTGGAAGGCTGTGGCTATCCGTGACTTCCGGATGCCAGCTTCCCTTCACTCCTTAACTGGTTGCCAGGGTCCAGCCACGATGCTGGGCGTGGGACAGGGACTGCCACCCTGGGGGGCTTACGGCCGACCTCTTTCCACCCTCTTTTGGCACGACGGGGAGGGAACAGCAGAAGGGATGCAAAGCTGTGCTCCACGGCGCTCTCCCTTTCCGCTTGAGTTCTACCTCTGTCACATCTCCGTTCTGGTCTCTGCCCCTTTGTCCCTCTCTCTAAGGCTGTCTTGGCCTCTAGCCCTGTTCCGGTCCCTTTCTCGGCCCCTAAGAGGTCAGAGCTGCCCAGGCCCCGAGATAAGCGCAGCGGTTGGGTAAGGAGCCCAAACCTTTTGAAGGCTGGCGCTTGCACAAGGAGTGGCTGGGGGCCCGCGAAGGGAACCGGCCGGCGGGGCGGGGCGGGGCCGGGCCCGTCGGGGGAGGGCTGAGGGGAGGCGGGGCCCGCGCTGCGCGACCCGAGTCTCGGACGGCGCGGCAGGCACCGGGAGCGGACCGCGGCCGCGTAGTGAGGTGAGGACCCCCGCGCCCACGGGCCCCTGCTTCCCAGACTCCTCCCCGTCCCCTCCTCGAGGGCCCCGTCCGCGCCGGCGGCCCTCCCCGGCCCCCCTCCCCGCGGTGACCCGCCCCTCCCTCCGGTGGCCCGGCCTCTGCCCCCTCCCTCCTTGCCCCCTCCCTCGTCGCAGCCCGCGCGGCCCCGCGCTGCCCGGCCCGCCCCCCCTCCTCCCCTCCCGCCCCCCCGGCACTCCAGCCCCGCGCACCTCCGGGTTCCCAGTCCCGTGCCCTCGGGCTGGATCTGAGTCACTGGGAAACTGGGCTCTGAGTCAGGCCCTAACTAGCTTGGGGCCGGGGCCCAGCTGCGGAGAGGCAGAAAGGATAGAACTGATGCTGGGGCGAGAGGGAGTCCTGGTCGGGACCCCACAGGGAGAAAGTGGGAGAGAGCCTTACAGGCAGAGCCAGAGAGACAGAAATCTGGAGTCACATACAACTAAAGGTCTAGTTGAAATTGGAGACTGAGGCAAGGAGGGGCTTAATGACAGAGAGCAAAAGACGGAAAGGAACAAAGATGGATTTAGACAGAGGTAGTGGCAGATGGAGTGGGGTGGAGAAAGGGACAGGCAGAGAGAAAACTCCAGGGAGACAAAATCTGAGACAGGTCCAGAGAATAGACCAGGGTCAGGGTCAGGATGGCAGAATGGGACAGAGCCTCAGAGACTTGAGCCCAAGGGCATGGGCAGGGAAAGGCAAAGCTCAGCAGAGGAAGATTTGGAGAAAGCGGAGGTAGGAGGATGTCATTTCACACTCCTGAGTCGCTACAGGGACCTGAGTCGCTACAGGGAGAGGGCTCACGTATGCATGCTCCTGTGTGAACATGCTTCAGGTTGGTGGAAGGTGAAGACCCTGGAGTACCCCTGGCCTCTGGGCCCTCCTCTTTCCGCCCCAATTCTCACCCTATCCCCATTCCCCAAGTGGCCTCTTCCCACGGCCAGGACCCTAGTTGCTGAGACTGGTTAGGGCTCTCTGGGCAGCCTGACCAAGGCAGACAGGATGTGGGGGCGGCCAGGGCTAGAGGGACAGGAAGGAAGTCTGAGCAGAGACAATAGGTGGAAGGGGAGGAGGAACTGGGAATGACCAGGATTAGGATGGCCGAGCCTGTACCTCAGCTCTGAAAACCAGGGGGAGTGGGATCTGTACCTCTTCTCTCCTCCTGTGCCACAGCTGCCCCTGTATCCACCTTAGGCCACATCATGTGGCCTCTCTTCCCCACCATCACACTCCATCTTGCCCCAGCAGGCTTCTGTCATCTTGTCCCATGCTGACTTGGTTGAGTGTGCAATCAAGCAGAGGCAGACCTTTGATCCAGGCCTAGGGAGGTCAGGAGCTTGAGGGCCAACACTTCCACCAATTTGTTGTGAGCCTAGGGCAAGCCTCTTTCCTTCTCTGGGCCTCAGCGTCCTCATCTGCAAATGAAGGGATCCCTCTATAATAAGAAAACCCTTTCTGATGTTCTGGGACAGCTCTTCCTCCAGATTGCTGGCCACTGGTCATTTTTCTTTGGAGGAAGACAAGTCTGGTACCTACCCCCTGTCCAGGCCTCAGACTTTGGGACAGGGAGGGGGAATCTCAGCCTGAGCCCTCCCTTCACCCTGCCGCTCCCCCCAGCAATGGCCTGAGCCCCCATGGCTGCCCCTCAGGACCTGGACATCGCTGTGTGGCTGGCCACGGTGCACCTGGAGCAGTATGCAGACACGTTCCGAAGGCATGGCCTGGCTACAGCGGGTGCAGCCCGGGGCCTGGGCCACGAGGAGCTGAGGCAGTTGGGCGTCAGTGCCACAGGTCACCGGAAACGCATTCTGCGCCTGCTGCAGGCAGGTGCTGCAGAGGGCTCCCTGGATTCCCAGTTGGACAGTGCCATGGAGCCATCCCCTAGCCTAGCCCCCCAAGCCCAGCCCCCCAAGCCTGTGCCTAAGCCCAGGACCGTATTTGGTGGGCTCAGTGGTCCTACCACCACCCAAAGACCGGGAGTGAGTCCAGCCGTCTGGAGACCAGAAGTGTCCAGGAGCCTGGAGTCCAGCCCGAGGTCCCCTCCTCTCCCCACCTCCTCCTCTGAGCAGACTTCAGCCTTGAATACTGTGGAAATGATGCCAAATGCCATCTACTTTGGCCTGGACTTAAGAGGCGGGGCACAGACAACTCAGGACATGTGAGTGGGGTTGGCTCCCTTGGGATCCATTGCTGGGTGGGGGCAGGAAGGAACAGGACATGAGGGTTTTTCCTCTCTCCTCTCTCCCTTAATGATCACTAGACCTTTTCCCTCAGGGCCCCAGATGGCTCCCAGGCAGCTGCCCCTACCCCTGCCCTCAGGCCCACAACAGGCACAGGTAGGTGGGTTATCGTGGGTTGTGGGGGAGAGAGAGACAGGTCCCTTCAGGACCTGAGACCCTCCCACCTGACCTCTTCTTCCTTGTCTCCCCCATTACCTTTCCTGCCAGTACACATCATGGACCCTGGTTGCCTGTACTACGGTGTCCAGCCTGTGGGGGTCCCAGGGCCACCTGACAGAAGAGAAGGCAGAGCTGTCTGTCAGGACAGGGCTGAAAACAGGTGAGTAGTCAGTAGGGTGGTGATGGCAGGAAGAGGGAAGCTTGAGGAACAGTTTAGGGGTGGCCATGTATCCAGTTATTCATCAAGTGTGTATTGAGTGTCCACTGTGTGTCCGCCAGGTACTCAAGATACAGGAGGACTATGGCAGACCCAGTAACCCCCCTCAAACCTCTTGTGACTCAGTGGGGCAGACAGGAAATAAAACAAGTTGACAAACAGATGGATATATAATTTAAAATACGGAGAAGTACTTTTCACACTTTCATTTAACAAATCTTTATGGAGCACCTACTGCATCCCTGAGGTTGTAGATACTTGAGATAGATCAGAAATCACTGCCCCTGTAGGGAGATAGTCAAATAAAAATAGGTATAATAAATAAGTTACATCATATGTTAAAAGGTGTTAAGTGCCATGGGAAAAAATAGAGCAGGGTAAGAAGGCTGGGATGGAGTGAGGGGAAGAGGGGTGTAATTTTTCATTAAGAGTTGTCAGAGTGTTTTCAGATGACACTTGAGCAAAATGAAGGGGGTGAGAGAGTTGATCATGACACTCTCTGGGATAAGTGTCCCAGGCAGGAGGAAGTGGCTAGAATAGAGGCTTCCAGGTAGACCCAGGACTGGTGACAAGGCCAGTGGGGCTGGAGTAGAGTGGCCAGGGCAGGAAGTGTGGGAGGAGATGATGTCAGAGAGAGAAAAGGAGCTCCATCAGGTAGGACCCTGTGGGGACTTTCGCTTTGACTCTAAGGGAAATGGGAAGCCACCGGCAGGGTTTTGAATACATTTTAAGAATCCCTCCGGTTGCTACGTTGGGAATGGCTGTAGGAGCAAAAGCAGAAGCAGACAGACCAGTTACGAGGTTACTGCAGTAATCTAGATGAGACATCTCAGACTAGGTGGTGGTAGTGGAGACAGTAAGAAGTGGTTGGATTTGGGTTATATTTTGAAGGCAAACTGTCCTAGTAAATTGGGGTGTGAGAGAAAAGAGCAGTCAGGACTGACCTCAAGGATTTCAGTCTGAGCTGCATGGCCCCGTGTGGTAGCCACTAGCCACATGTGCCTACTGGACACATGAAATGTGGCTAGTCTGGAGTAAGATGTGCTTTAACGTACCAGATTTGAAAGACTTAGTATGAAAAAAAATCAGTACTGGATGAATATGACAGAAGTAGACATAAAATATCTTAATTTTTATACAGATGACATAATAAAAGGTTAATATGTTGGGTAGGTTGGATTAAATAAAATATATTAGTTTCACTTGTTTCTTTTTACTTTTTAACGTGGCTACTAGAAAATCGAAAATTACATTTGTGGTTCTCATGCCGACTTCTGTGGACAGTGCTGTTTGAGCAATTGAAAGTTCCTGGGGTTGCTCTCATCTGACATGGGGAAACTGTACACAAAGCAGGGGGTGGTGGGGAGATCTGGAGTTCTGTTTTGGATGTGCTGAATTTGAGGTATACATTATAAGCCCAAGAAGAGATAACACATAGGCCAGTGAATATACAAGCCTGGAGTTCAGGGGAGAGGTCTGAGCTGGAGATCTAAATTTGTGAGTTTGTGGCATCTAGTGGGTATATGTAGCTATAAGTGAGTGTCGACAGAGCAGAGAACCATGATCAGAGTCCGGGCATATCCCCTATATCAAGAGGTTTGGGAGAAAAGGAAGAACCAGCAAAACAGACTAAAAAGAAATGAGTAGTAAAGAGAAGGAAAACCAGAAGAGTGTAATGTCATAGGAGCAAAGTGAAGAAAGGAGATGGGGGAGGTCAGCAGTTCAAATGGCGTTCGGAGGTCAAGAAAGACAAAGACTGAGAAATGGCCTCTGGAATTGGCAACGTGGAGGTCACTGGGGACATTGACAAGGGGTAGAGGTGAAAGCCAGACCAGAATAGTCTCAAGAGATAACAGAAAGAGTTGGAATGTACAGATGACATTTTTGAGGCATTTTTCTGCAAAAAAGAGCAGAGAGTTGAGTGGTTGTTGATAGTGGAAGTAGAGTCAACAAATGATTTTTGTAGGAGGGAGTGTTACATATGTTTATAGATGGATTGCAGGGATCTGGTAGAGAGGGAGAATTAGCTGCTGTCAGGGAGGGGAAGGGGAGAAAGTCTGGAACAACATCCTTGTGTCGGTGAGAGGATGGTGCACAGAGGAGGGACTGTTTTCAGACAGGGATGTTTATGACAGCAGCAGAAGGAATGTAAAGTATGTGTGAAATTGGGTAGATGAGGCACTGGGAGTTTGTGGGGGTTCTTACCTGATTGCTTCAATTTCTTACTGAAGTAAGAAACAAATAGGGTACAGTGATGGTTCTCAACCTTAGCTGCGCTATAGCCTGGGGAATTGAGGGTTTTTTCCCCGTTTATTTACTTATTTTGAGAGAGAGAAAACACACAAGTGGAGAAGGGGCAGAGAGAGAGGGAGACACAGAATCTGAAGCAGGCTCCAGGTTCTGAGCTGTCAGCACAGAGCCTGACACGGGGTTTGAACTCACAAACTGAGATCATGATCTGAGTTGAGTCGGACACTTAAACAACTGAGCCACCCAAGCGCCTCCCCGCCCTTTTTAAAAATTTTTTAATGTTTATTTATTTTTGAGAGAGACAGAGCATGAGTGGGGGAGTAACAGAGACAGTCATTTGCATTTTAAAGGAGTGTTCTGGTAGTGGTGGAAAATGATGTCCAATGGAGGGCATCAGTGGAAGCAGGTGACCAGTTAGGCAACTCACATCACCCTAGTGAGAACTGATGGGAATTGGTACAGGGAGAGAAAGTCAAGCACTTTTTGGAGAAAGAACCAAGAAAGACTTATTGATTAGATATTGGCAACTGTGGCAGAAAGCCAGCTACACAGCCTTTCCCTAACTCTTCTACCAAGTAATACTAATGGCAAAGGGGAGGGACTGAAATTTTTCCAATAAAAAATCCAAGCGTGCTCAGGGAAGAGGCTCTATGCTAATCTTTTGGGTTCCCAACCTCCCTATTTCCCTGTCTGAAAAGTGATCCAACCATTCTGTGAAGTGCTGTGGGTGGGGGTGTCTAGGGAACTGGGTCTAATGTGTGTTCTCTCTTGCCCCACATAAGGCTCAGCAGGCAGGATCTGGAAGCACGGGAGGATGCTGGCTATGCCAGCCTTGAGCTGCCTGGGGATTCCACCCTCTCACTGCCCACTCTGGACATGGAGATGAATGATGACCTCATTTCACCCTATGCCAGCTTCTCTTCCACAGCAGACCGCCCCACACCCCTGCTCAGTGGATGGCTAGACAAGCTCTCCCCTCAGGGGTGGGGCTACTGGGGAGGGAAAGGGAGGGTAGGGAGGAAGAAGAGGGAGGGTAGGTGGTGGTATGGGGGGGTCAGGTCCCAGGTACTCCCAGACCCTAGGAGCCCTCAGGATACAGCCTCCACCACTCACTCATCTTGGCCCCTGCCTTCCCAGAAACTACGTTTTCCAGAGGCGCTTTGTGCAGTTCAATGGCAGGAGTCTGATGTACTTTGGCAATGATAAGGTGGGGGTCTGGAAGATGCTATGTTGGGCCTAGGGAAAGAGAAAGGGAGGGGGAGGGCTGAGAAAGCCTCAGGACTGGAAGATGGGAAGCCCATGGTGGGGGGGTCACCACATGACTGATGTCAGCTTCTAAAGTAGCTAGGTTAGCAGCTGTACCCCACTGCGTGTGGAATGAATGCTGATCTCGTTAAAAGTTGGTGCTGGCCCCCGGTTCAGCACACAAGGCTGACTTGCTGTCCCTTTGGGTCACTGGGCTGTCTCTCCAGGATCCCTTCCCCAAGGGTGTGATCCCTCTGACTGCCATTGAGATGACCCGCAGCAGCAAGGACAACAAGTTCCAGGTCATCACTGGCCAGAGGGTGTTTGTGTTTCGCACAGAGAGTGAGGGTGAGAATCAGGGCCCTACTGTGTCAGGGTGGGGGCAGGGAGGCCATGTGAGCACACAGCTGCTGGCTAACCTGCTTCTCTGTCCCCCACCAGCCCAGCGGGACACATGGTGCTCCACACTGCAATCCTGCCTGAGGGAGCAGCGCCTCCTGGGCCACCCCCGGCCCCCTCAGCCGCCCCGACCCCTCCGCACAGGCATGCTGGAGCTTCGCGGACACAAGGCCAAGGTTTTTGCTGCTTTGAGCCCTGGAGAGCTGGCCCTGTACAAGAGTGAGCAGGTGAGAAGGACCTGACCGAGGCCAAGGAGCCTGGCCTAGCCCATTCTAGCACCTCACTGAACCTGCTCCAACCCACACAATCTCACCAGGCCTTTTCTTCGGGCATCGGGATCTGCTTCATTGAACTGCAAGGATGCAGCGTAAGGGAGACCAAGAGTCGCAGCTTTGATCTGCTCACGCCCCATCGCTGCTTCAGGTGGGGCCCAGACTGGCAGGAGGCAGGGATGGAGGAGAGACATTTTTTTAAAAGTTTATTTATTTATCTTGAAAGAGACAGAGAGAGAGAGGGAGGGAGAGAGAGAGAGCAAGTGGGTGAGGGGTAGAGAGAGAGGGAGAGGGAGAGAGAATCCCAAGCAGGCTCTGCACTCTTGAACCCACAAACAGGGAGATCATGACCTGAGCCTAGTCAGACACTTAACTGACTGAGCCACTCAGGTGCCCCTGGGGGTGAGACTTTTGAAGGAGGCCCAGGGTGGGCAGAGGACTGGAGGCCTCTTCAGTAGGACGTCAGTGGGTGTGCACTGATGGAATTCTAGTGATCAGGGTCAAGGTCTCAGGAGGGTCTGGGCTGGCCCAGATGTGGCCTGCGGTGGTTCCTGCAGGAATGGCCAGTGGGATAGGACAGGTAGGAAGGGGTATCCATGCCCACAGACTGGCTGTCCACCCCTCAGCTTCACAGCCGAGTCTGGGGGTGCTCGGCAGAGCTGGGCGGCCGCTCTGCAGGAAGCAGTAACCGAGACCCTGTCTGACTACGAGGTGGCTGAGAAAATCTGGTCCAATCGGGCAAACCGGCACTGTGCGGACTGTGGCGCCTCCCGCCCAGACTGGGCTGCTGTCAACCTGGGGGTGGTCATCTGCAAGCAGTGTGCAGGTGAGGGCTGGGGTCTTAAGCTGAATCAGGGAGAGGGAGGAGGGACTGGGGCTGGCTCTGGGTATCTATACCACATGCTCTTCACACCCTAACAATAGGTCAGCACCGAGCCCTGGGTTCTGGGATCTCCAAAGTACAGAGCCTGAAGCTGGACACAAGTGTGTGGAGTAATGAGATAGTGCAGGTGAGGAGTCTCAAGAGGGAGAAAGTGGGAAAGATGGAAGAAAAGCATCGAAAAGAGGCTGTGGGCCCAGCTTAGGGGCAGGATTGAAATGTCTGAGAACTCTTGATTTCCTGTCACTTGCCTCTGCCCCTTGTCATCCTACAGTTGTTCATTGTCCTGGGAAATGATCGCGCCAACCGCTTCTGGGCAGGGGCATTGCCCCCAGGTGAGGGGCTGCATCCAGATGCAAGCCCTGGCCCCCGGGGAGAGTTCATCTCCCGGAAGTACCGACTGGGTCTCTTCCGGAAGCCCCACCCTCAGTATCCAGATCATGGACAGCTTCTCCAGGTAGGAGGGACAGGTTGTGACTGACGGAGGAGAGCATTCTCTGAGTTGAAATGCCTAGACCTGGCGTGAGGTTGGGGCCATTTTTGATGACTGGAGGACTGTCCCCACACTGTCAGGTTGGATCTTGGGGCTGACAGAGGCCCTTCCCCTTCTGTAGGCACTGTGTGCAGCTGTGGCAGGACCCAACCTGCTGAAGAACATGACCCAGCTCCTCTGTGTTGAGTCCTCTGAGGGCGAAGAGCCCTGGTCCCCCTCAGCACCTGATGGCAGCTTCTCTGGTCTCCCGCTCCCAGGTAATCCCCAGAAGGACCTCCTTTCTCATCCATCCCCTAAGAATTCTCAACCCTGACCTGTGCCTTGATTGTTCCAGGGAGTCCCGTGTACCCTTTTCCTCATCCCATCAAATGGCCCAGTCTGGGTAGTTTCCCAACCTTCTAGATCCTCTGAGGCACATATCCTGATGTCACAAAATGAGCAATGGCGGCCACTGCCCAGGATAGATCTGGGTGTTTGAGGTGTTAGTGCTGGTGAACCCCTAACAGGGTCAACCCATAGGGGAGATCTCATTTCCCTGGGGGAAGTCTGATCATAGAAACTATCATCTAAAGAGGTTTTTCTCCAGGGGTCAGGCCAGAGGGGCTGATACTTCTAGGATGGCCCCTGCTTAGAGTCTTCCATCCTGGGCTGACTGGGTAAATGGATGGCTGGTGGGGAGAGGCAGTGGGCAAGGGCTGGAGTCTTACTTCCTGCCACCATCTTTTCTAATCTGGGCAGTAAGGAGTCCAGCCCCACTGGGTTCGACTTGGCCATGCTGCCAGTAGAGTTGGGTCCCACTGCCTTCCTCAGTCTGATCCTTTCCCTGATGGCTCAGGCCATCCCATTGCACTGTACTGAACTGACCATTTCTCCTTCCCTTTGCAGACCCTTCCCCTGGTGTGTACAATGAGGTGGTGGTACCTGCCACTTACAGCAGCTTCCTGTACTGTGGTCCCATCAGCAACAAATCTGGACCCCCACCTACTCGCAAAGGCCGGGATGGTGAGAGGGGAGCCAAGGATGGGAGGAGATGGGGCAGAAACTGGGATGAGCAAGAGTGTGCCACAGAGGGGTAGGAAGGGCAAATAGGGCCACACCCTGGAGTGGGCTAGGTGCTGGGAGTAAGAGAGGGACCATGCCTGGTGGCAGCACTGGGTGATAGCTGAGAGCCTGTGCTGTGAAGTCAGACTGCCTGGGCCAAATCCCAGCTCTGCGACTTCCTACTAATGTGGCTTGGGCAAACTATTCAAACTCTGGGCCTCGGTTTCCCCATCTTGAAAGAGGACTGAAGATGATACCCACCTCATAGTGTTGTGAAGATTACATAAGATCATACACAGGCAGAGGGTTTGGCATAGAAAGAATAAATATCTGGCAATGGGAATTATGACAGTAGGGACAGACGTCTTCTGCCTGCTGACCATCAGCGTCCCCTTCAGCTCCCCCCCGACTGTGGTGCGTGCTGAGAGCAGCCCTGGAAATGTTTGTGTCAGAAAGCAGCCCTGAACCCCTCAGCCTCATCCAGCCCCAAGATGTTGTATGTCTGGGTGTGAGTCCCCCACCCACTGACCCAGGTGACCTCGACAGGTAACCACACCCCATGTTCCCTGCACTCCCCCTTTGCCGTTTCTGATCCCGAGCCTCCCAGCCCGCTCTTGGTCCCCATTCTCCTCCTTAACCTCACTTTCTTTCTAGGTTCCCCTTTTCCTTTGAGCTCATCCTCACCGGGGGGAGGATCCAGCATTTTGGCACAGATGGAGCTGACAGCCTGGAGGCCTGGACCAGTGCTGTGGGCAAAGTGAGCCAGCCAAGAGCCCTCCCTGACAGCCCATGGTTTCCCTGTCCCCAGCTGTCCCCATCCTGCCCTTTCCTATTCCTACAGCCATCCCCACCACATCCACCAGCATTAACAGCTGTGCTAGGACCAGTGTTAGGCATTGCCCACTCAATAGCTCATTTAACTTTCACAACAACCCTCAGAGGAAAGGATTATCAGTATTTCACATACAGGGAAACAGAGTTACACAGGTTATGAAGTCACTTGGTTAAGGTCACACAGCTAGGAGGCACAGGATCAAAAACAGGCCTCTGTCTCCAAAGCTTGTGGCTTGAACCTCACTGTGCAGGCCTTCTTCCCAAGGAAAGGCTGCCTCTAACTCCCACTTTTCCTTCCCCAAGTTCTTCCAGTACACAGGCGAGGCTGCCTTCATGAGGCCCAGCAACTCCATTCCCAGGCAAGCTAGTCTCTCTGTCCTACATCCTCTCCCTGGAATTAAAAGTTCAGGCCCCAAGGGCTGCCTGGGCGGCTCAGTCAGTTGAGCATCGACTTTGGCTCAGGTCATGATCTCCCCATTAATGAGTTCGAGCCTCACAGTGATCTCACTGCTGTCAGTGCAGAGCCCCCTTTGGATCCTCTGTTTCCCTCTCTCTGCCCCTCCCTGACTTGTGCTCTTTCAAAAATTAATAAATATATATATTTTTTAAGTTCAGGCCCTAAAGTCAGACATCCTGGGATTTAGTCCTCCAACTCTCAGCCTTGTGAGCTTTCCCATACAGATAGAGTGGGTGTAAAAGATGCACCCCTCAGGGTTGAGGATTAAGTGACATGTGAGACCGGCGCTGCTTGGCACACAGCAGGCCCTCCATCTGTGGGTGTTGAAATAGTAATGGTCAAGATGATGCCAATCACTCTAATCGCTCCCATTCTTAACCGTCTTTTTCTCTCAGCCCTGCTCCACCTTCAGCTTATCACCCTAGTGCCCTCCGGACAACCCCTCAGATAGTCGTGTGCCCTGGCAGGCATGTACTTCCTCCTTAACCCCTCGAGGTTGCCCCTTTGCCAGACTTCTGAGCTTCTACCCTGCAGGGTGGTTGGCAACTTCCCATTACCAAAGTCCAAGGGCCTCCTTCTGGCCTCACCAGGTCAGCCCTGCAGCATGTGACACTCCTCTGTGGGAAATGCTCAAACATCTGTCGGAATGTGACAGAGTGATTTTATGTGTAGAATTTTTTTATAAACTATATTAAGGGAGGGCTTATATTTTGTATCTTGTTTTTCAGTTTATTTTTATAGTAGTTCATTTTTACTGTTTTTTACAAAAGTACTGTTAGTAACAGATTGGAGTTTTGAACAAAAAAAAGAAAAGAAGAACTCCCTGTTCCTTCACCACAGGTAGCTGGAGAAGCACTACTCTGCAGACCATATCCAACACTCACTTCTCCACGACTCCTGCCCCAGGTGGTGGGATTTCCTAGGGCATCATGACTCTTCAATGATAGCATTTGGGATCCCCATTTTTTCTTACCCCTGTATCCCATTAAGGGCATAAGGCTGCCACACAGAAGATCTTCTCTGTGTTGGCTGGAGCAAATTAAATTGAACTGAATTTCTTTCCTGTCTTTCTCCATCCATCTCCTGTGTTCCTGGGTCTTTCTTTTGTTCTCTTCCCATCGCTTTTCATTCCTCTCTTTCTTCTGCTTTCTCTTCGTGTCTCTCCCTATCCTTCTCACTCTAATTTTCTTATCATCTCTTGTCTCTTTCCCCATCCTCCTTGTTCCCCTCTTCCTCTTGACTCACAGTGGTTCTCCCCGCTGAGCTGTCACCAGCTGCTGGGCCCTGGGCTGCTGCGGCTGGGCCGCCTGTGGCTGCGCTCTCCCACCCATTCAGCTCTGGCCTCTGGCCTCTGGCTGTCAGGGTTCGGGCTTCTTCGTGGTGACCACCTCTTCCTGTGTCCAGCACCGGGCCCTGGCCCTCCAGCCCCTGAGGACATGGTGCATTTACGGCGGCTACAGGAAATCAGTGAGCAAGGGTGGGGAAAGGGATGAAAGGTGGCCGTGGGGTGGGGGATAGTGGACCTTCATCTACTTGGGGATCCCTATGGAAATAGCAGAATATAGTGTATTCGGGTACAAGCTCTGGAGTCAGACTGCCCAGACACAGACCTCCACCTCCATCACTTTCTATCTATGTGAAATTGGACAAGTTGCTTAACCTTTCTGTGCCTTAGTTTCCTCATCTTCACAATGGGTACGGTGAAAGAGATGTAGTTTCAAAAAAGGCCATACATGTAAAACATTTATCACAGAACCTGGTAGGACTTATCTTGCAGGTGTTAAATGTTACATGCTAAAAATATTAATTTTATTTAGAGTCATTTGCTGGTTAGAGATGGGGAGAGGGGACTGGGTACTCTTACTTCCTCAAAGAGGACAGTATGGGATAATATCAGAGGTCTTTGGAGACAAGAGACCTAACTTCCAGCTCAATTTGCCATTTTATAACAAGTAATGAGATAAGCAACTTAACCTCTCTGAGCATTAATGTGTCACCTGTAAAATGGGGATAATAGTATGTAACTTACAGGATTTAATACAGCATTGTTTGTAGGGTTCCTAGCCTGGCACCTACATACCTTAAATACTTAGTAAATATTAGTCACTATGAAGAAGACAATCATGATAATGTCTGATGATTCTCCTCCCAGGTGTGGTTTCAGCAGCTGACACCCCAGATAAGAAGGAGCATTTGGTCCTGGTGGAAACAGGAAGGTAAGTGTTGCCCTTATCCCTGACCCTGGGCCCCTCTTTCTAGAGCCTGGCCCCGCCCTCCACCCTGGTCTGGTGGACCGATACTCACTTCCTCAAATTCCATTGCCTTGTTGAGGGGCTCTGTCTGGGTTGAATGTTGCTGCCCCCTGCTGGTGGCTCTTGGAAATCTGGGCCTTGAGATCCTGGGCCTCTTAGTTTAAAAGACCCTCTGGAGCTGGCTCTAACTCAGGCCTCTCGGGTCTCAGGACCCTGTATCTGCAGGGGGAGGGCCGGCTGGATTTCTCAGCATGGACCGCAGCCATTGAAGGGGCCGCTGGCGGGGGCGGCACAGGGCTGCAAGAGCAGCAGATGAGCCGGGGTGACATCCCCATCATCGTGGATGCCTGCATCAGTTTTGTCACCCAGCATGGTGAGTGGGTACTGGCCAATACTGAGGCAGTAGGGGATGGGGGACAGAGGAACAGCCAGGGGTTGTGACCTGCCTACAGGAGCTTTGCCTCCAAAGACTGCAGCCTAACAACAGCCCACTGTATGACCCGTGGCAAGTTTCTTTACCTTTCTGAGACTCAGTTCCTCCATTGGTGGAATGGGGCTACCAACAGTCCTCGTTTTCTAGGATAGTTGTGATAGTAAGAGAACATATGTAAAGTATTTAGCACAGCATCTGGCAGGTAGTAAGTGTTCCAAGGTAGCTGTTAGTGGGCCGTGGGTGTGGAGGGAGAGCAGAGCAGCACTGAAATGTGACTGGAGATGTAGAGCTATAAAGAACAAAGAGGGGGCAGCTGTAAGGCAAGAGCCAAGCTGTGCAGCAAAATCCTTGAAGGTCTGAGCAGAATTATTCTGTGTGGGAGTTTTTCCAGGCATAAAGGCTCAGCTGTGCAAGTGGCTCCCAGAATTCTCTGTGACTTTTTGGCCTCTGCTTTATTCTCCAGCCCAAGAAGGGACCAAGTAGAATCTAGCTCCTTGATGAACCCCTTTTAGAAGGCAGGACTCTTTTTTTAAAAAAAAAATTTTTTTATGTTTATTTTTGAAGACAGAGCATGAGCAGGGAGGGGCAGAGATAGAGAGAGACACAGAATCTGAAGCAGGCTCCAGGCTCTGAGCTGTCAGCACAGAGCTTGATGTGGGGCTCAAACCCATGAACCATTAGATCAGTACCTGAGCCCCCAGGCATCCCTAGAAGGCAGGACTCTTGAGAAGGAAACATCATGGAAAACTAAGGAAGGCAATAAAGGCGGGGGCGGGGGAAGGCACATCCATTAACTAGAAATAGTTGTCCTTACAACATGGACAGTGGATAGTCAGTGGCTAATGACATTCTCCACACCTTGGTAGTAGCCTCATATGCTGACTTCCCTGCTCACTAGATCCCATCCTATTCTCCTGGTGTTCAAAGGAGGGATTAAGTCAGTGGTCCAGTGAAAGCCCTGGAGAAAGAGCATGGGTGGTCATACCCACTCCTCCACAGTTTCTGCACTGCTGCTCTTCATATAGCAGATGTTTACTGAGCTGCTCCCATGTGCCAGATACTGGACATATAGCAGTGAAAAGGGAAGGTTCTATGATGCTCATAGACTAGTGGGAGAGACGGGTAATGAGTAAGAAAAATACAGTCAGTTCTCATTATTCATGGTAGTTTTGTTCTATGAAGTTATTGCAAACACTGAATGAATGAATACTAAATTGTTGCCCCAGTGGAAATTCAGGGTTGGATTCCTGGGAAGCAGTGGTCACATTCTCATCAAATGATCCACCAATATGTAACTTTGTTTTAAGTGTGTTTCTGTTTAAAGACACTTGCTTTAATATATATTTGTGATCTGTTAACTTTGAACTCACAGCCAGCAGCACTGTAACTCATGCATGAGGAAAGCTTGTCTGACACACATATTTTCTCCATAAGGCACATCACAGCCTTCTTGCACTTAGGGATACTAGACAGCAATCCAGCACTTCACTTGGGAGCCATTTCAAATAGTGAAACTACCCCCCAAAAAAGGCACAAGAATGCAAAAAATGTGGTTCTATATATACCATGAAGACTATACTTGTTTACCATATGAGAGCTTAGCTGGGAATGTGACCAACAGGCAACTCAAATTCTTCTCTGCTCTGCGCATGCTCACAAATGACTGGAAAAGTGCCACAAGTATTGGTTCAGGGGTTTCAAATAAACTTTATCAAGTAGATGAATTCACATTATGGAATCTGAATAGTGAGGATCGACTGTAATATGATTTACAAGTGCTATTTCAAAACCAAAATAGCAAGGAGATAGAGAGTTGTGGGGGCTATGTGTAATCTCATGGTTAGGGAAGCACCTTCTTCTTTTTTTTTTTTTAATGTTTTATTTATTTCTGAGAGAGAGAGAGAGAGAGGCAGCGTGAGCAGGGGAGGGTCAGAGAGAGAGGGAGACACAAAATTGGAAGCAGGCTCCAGGTTCTGAGCTAGCTTATCAGCACAGAGCCCGATACGGGGCTTGAACCCATGAACCGTGAGATCATGACCTGAGCCGAAGCTGGACGCTTAACTGACTGAGCCACCCAGGCGCCCTGGGGAAGGACCTTCTTAAGAGTCAAGATCGTGAAGGCAGACTTCCTCCTCTTTGGCTCATTTACCCCAGTAGCCCTAGAGCATGGGGGGGTGGGGGTGGGTGACAGATACTGAATACCAGGTGGGTGGGTGGGTCTTTGGGCAGTGGTGAGCAGAGATGCTGGCTGTTCTCAGGGCTCCAGCTGGAGGGCATATACCGGAAAGGGGGTGCCCGCGCGCGTAGCCTTCGGCTCCTGGCTGAGTTCCGGCGGGATGCCCGGTCAGTGAAGCTCCGGCCAGGGGAGCACTTCGTGGAGGATGTCACCGATACGCTCAAACGCTTCTTTCGAGAGCTCGATGACCCTGTGACTTCTGCACGGTTGTTGCCTCGCTGGAGGGAGGCTGCTGGTACTGCCAAAGTCCCTAAGAACTCCACACAGACAGCCAAGGGACAACCAGAAACTCCACCCCACCACCCCCTTGAATCCCTGAGGCTGTTTTGCCCTCCTCCCCAGTACTTTCTCCCCCCCAGAATCCCCCCAGGATCATTCAGGAGCTCAGCTTAGGTCAAGGTGGGAAGGGGGCAGAGGTACACCCATCCTAGGTTTGTTCCTCCAAAAATCTCTTGGCGCTCCCTTCCCTGATCATCTCCACCCCTCCCCTATTCCATCCCAGAGCTACCCCAGAAGAATCAGCGCCTGGAGAAGTACAAAGAAGTGATTGGCTGCCTACCACAGGTTAACCGCCGAACGCTGGCAACCCTCATCGGCCATCTCTATCGGTCAGTATGGCCAGAACCCCTGCAGGCTCCTCACTGACCCTTTAGCAGCTCTGTCTACCTGCCCCCAACATTCATTCCTTCATCCTGTAAACAACTGCTAAGTGAAAGCATCAGAGCACAAAGGTTCAGAGTGTGGACTCTGGGGTCAGGCAGACCTAAGTTTTACTCTGGCTCCACCATTCTAGTGTGTCACTTTGGGTAAGTTACTTGCACTCTCTGAGCCTCAGTTTCCCCATTTGTAAAAGGAAGCCGGAGATGTAGAGCCATACAGTTTCCTCATTTGTAAAAGGAAGATGGTGTAACGAATAGTATCTACCTCCTAGGGTCATGAGAGTTAAAGGAAATAATCCATCCAAAATCCTAACTGCAGCACCTGGCATGTATGTAGTAAGCATTCAGAAATGGTGAGCAATCAATATTTTGTTTTATTATTCTATGTCAGACAAAAGGTTAGGTGTAGGAGACACAAAGAAGAATAAGTGGCAGATTTATCTTGTTGAGTCTTTTGGGGAGACAGGTCTTTAAATGATTCTAAGGTGAACACTGGCTGCTGTATTGTACTGATTACTCTATATCACAAGGAGGGGCCCACTATGGTCCATGGGCCAAATGCAGCCCATTGCCTGTATTTCTAAATGAGGTTTTCTACATGAAGTGTAAAGCCACACCCATTCACTTATATATTATCTATAGCTCCTCTCATACTACAACAGAACTGATAAATTGCAACAATGTATGGCCTACAAGCCTAGAATATTTACTGCCTGTCCCTTTAAAAATTTTTTTCCTGACCCCTACAATATTTATAATCACCCATGCCTTATCTGTCTCTCCCCTAGACTGGGAGTTCCTTGTAGCCAGTATGGTGTCTTACAGCTTTATCCCAAATCCTCAGCCCAGGGCCTGGCATACAGTAGGAACTCAAAAGTGTTTGCTGAATGAATGGATGCAATGACCAACAGAGAAGCTGCATCACTTGTGACCCATGTCACACCCTTTTGCAGGGTGCAAAAGTGTGCTGCTATAAACCAGATGTGCACGCGGAACTTGGCCCTGCTGTTTGCACCCAGTGTGTTCCAGACAGATGGGCGGGGGGAACATGAGGTGCGGGTGCTGCAGGAACTCATCGATGGCTACATCTCTGTCTTTAATGTAAGCTCTCTCAACCCCTGACTATAGTCCCTCTTCCTGGATTCTGGATCCTTCTCTTCCCAACAAGCCCCCAGCCCAGACCTCTGAAGGCCCTCTGCATCAGGAATCACCTCTCAGAGCCCAAGGTCCCTCTATCCCATAACCTCACTCCAAATGTCCATGCCCCATTGGTTCTTAGCGCTTTTAGCCTCTAAGGCTCTCATATAGACCCTCTGGTCTTGCACATCTCCCCCTTCTTCCCTCATTTTCTAGCACCAGCCCCCACCTCCACAATACAAACACTTCTTTTTGGCTCTTCTACAGATTGACTCTGACCAGGTAGCTCAGATTGACTTGGAAGTCAGTCTTATCACCACCTGGAAGGATGTACAGGTAACTCGTCCTGACCTTAGACTCTTGAGTGAGCCAGGAGGATTTATTGAGACAGGAAGGTGGCCTTCTGCTGCTGGACATTGGCCCTCAGCTCTCGAGAAAGGGGAAACCCAAGGAGGGGAGCGCTTTGGGGATAGGGATTTGGTTTAGGATTTGCTCCACTTAGTCCACCATGAGGATTCTTCATTACAAAGTGGTGGCGAGTACTTCAGTTATGCATGTAAGAGATCCAAGGAAGAGTTAGCTAAGTTAGACAACGTGCTGAGAATAATAGTAATAAATAGGATAACAAACAGCTGAGGACTCATTATATTCTAAGCCCTATGAATGACCTTACTTTAACATTACACAACTCCATGAGGTAGACAGTCCCCTTTTTTCAAATAAAGAAACAGAGTGGGGCACCTGGGTGGCTCATTTGCTAAGCATCTGACTCAGTTTCAGCTCAGGTCATGCTCTCATTGTGGGTTTCAGCCCTGCATCGGGCTCTGCACTGAGCGCACAGAGCCTGCTTGGGATTCTTTCTCTTTCTGCCCCTCCCCTGATCTCTCGCTCTCTCAAAATTAATAAACATTAAAAAAATAGTTATAATAAAAAAAGAAAAAAGAAACAAACAGAGGCCTTGGGGGTCACTTATTCAAAGTCATACTGTAACGAGTGCCTGAGTTGTAAGCCAGAGAGTCTGACTCTAAACTTGTCTTTTCAAACATATGTTGGCACTGCCTTGGGAAGTACCCATGCAGCCTGAAGATGTGGCTCTGCCAGTCCCAGAGTTCTCCCTTATACGGGCCTGAGCCACACTGGGGATGAGGGGAAGGAGGAGACTTTTGTGGGGGATGTGCTTATGAAGCCACATAAGGAGTCCTCTGACCTTGATTTTTTGCATTTGCTTGTGTCCTCCTACTTTACCCCTCCTCCCAGCTGTCCCAGGCTGGAGACCTCATCATGGAGGTTTATATAGAACAGCAGCTTCCAGACAACTGTGTCACCCTGAAGGTCAGTCCTGAGGGGACACGTGGGGAGACGGGAGGACTGGAGGGGGGCAGGGTCAGTAGACTGACCAGCATGGATCCTCTGCTCTGGCCCTGACTCCAGGTGTCTCCGACACTCACTGCTGAGGAGCTGACTAACCAGGTATTGGAGATGAGGGGGACAGAGGCTGGGATGGACTTGTGGATGACATTTGAGATTCGTGAGCACGGGGAACTTGGTGAGCATGACCATGTGTGTGTAGATGCACATGTGATGGGGTGAGATCAAAGTCACTGGTGCCTTCTTTTGTCCAAATATAGTGGACGCTGTCTTCATACATGTGAAGGGACATTCCACACTGTTGACCACTCCCTCTTTCTCAATACTCTCTTCTCTCTTGACTTTTGTGGACCCCACAAACTGTAGGTTTGCCTTCTGCATCAAAGAAGGCTTTTCTTCCTCCTTTGCCCAGATTCCAAATGTTGGAGGAACCCAGCATTCAACCTGGACCCCTTTCCTTTCTCTACCTACATTTTTCCTTGGATGCCTCATCCATTCCAATAGCTTTAAGTGCCATTATAAAGCTGAAACCCAAATTTTTATTTCTGGCCCAGATCTCTCCTCTGAGCTCCAGACTCACATGTCCAACTGTCTACTGCACACCTCCACTTGTATGTCTCATATGCATCTCTAATTTAAAACATGCAAGACTCAACTCAGTTTCCAGACCCTTCACCTAACAAAAAGCCCAGGCCATTTTGCAGTTTCTCCTAACTCAGTTATCAAGGCCAGAAACCTTGGAGACTTCCCTTTTCTTCAACTTCACACCTAGCCCAACCTGCTGATTCTATTACAATCTGTCACTTTTCTCTATCTCCACCATTACTACCACCCAAGGTGAAGTCACTGCTATCTTTCTTTCCCCAATGTTAACCACTAAAATATATAGCCCCAGAAAGGGAAGAACTGGCTAGTGTTCCCTTCTTGCCTCCCAATGACCCATTTTCCAGCAGTCAACATGCATTGCGAGCATAAATCACATCATGCCATTACCTTCCAATGGCTTTCCACTGGGCTTAAAATAAAATTCAAATTCCTTATTATGGCCCACAGACCCTGAGTGTCTGGCCCTTGCTTATTTCTTGGACCTCATCTCATATAACTCATTCTCTGGGCTTCAGCCATGCTAGCTGTTCTTCAAACACATCTTTCTTGCCTTCAAACATATCTTTCCTGCATTTTGTCATGCCCGCAATTTTCTTCCCCTGAACTTAGAATGGCTTGTTCCTCCTATTCCTTCACACCTCAGTCTCATCTTCAAATGCCCCCTTCTGAAAGCCCTTGCCTGGGGGCGCCTGGGTGGCTCAGTTGGTTAAGTGCCTGATGTTGTAGGGTCAGGTCATGATCTCATGGTTGGTGAGTTCTAGCCCCTCATCACGCTCCATGATGACAGCTGGGAGCCTGGAGCCTGCTTCGGATTCTGTGTCTCCCTCTTGGCCCCTATCCAACTTGCGCTCTGTCTCTGTCTCTCAAAAAAAAAAAAAATAAATGTTAAAAATTTTTTGAAAGACCTTGCCTGGTCATCACCCTGTCACAGGGGCTGCTCTCCTGCTCTCTCTCTCAGCTTCTTGTTTCTTTCAAAGCACTAATTGTCTGCAGTTATTTGATTTACTTACCTGTTTAATGTCTGCTCCCTCACTTTACTGTGGGGTTTGTGTTTCATGCTCACCACTATATCCCCAGGGCCAACACAGTGCCTGGCCCAGAACTGGTGCTAAAATAAATACCTGTGGCTGGGTGGCCGATTGGACAAGTGAATGTGACTGGTGGGAAAGGAGTGGGGGCTCCAGGCTGTGGATGGATATTCTGGTTGATATTCACTCCCACTCTATCCCTTCCTTAGAGCGGCCCCTGCACCCCAAGGAAAGGGTCCTAGAGCAGGCTCTTCAATGGTGCCAGCTCCCAGAGCCCTGCTCGGCCTCCTTGCTCTTGAGAAAAGTCTCCCTGGCCCAGGCCGGCTGCCTCTTCACAGGTGACCCTCCTTCTTCAATCCAGCACCTCCATCCCCAGGCCTTTCCCCCAGGACCCTCCACCCAGCATTGCCGTTTGTGCCCAGGTATCCGGCGTGAGAGCCCAAGGGTGGGTCTGCTGCGATGTAGGGAGGAGCCTCCCCGCTTACTGGGAAACCGCTTCCAGGAGAGGTTCTTTCTGCTGCGTGGTCGCTGCTTGCTGCTGCTCAAGGAAAAGAAGGTGAGGGAGGCTGGCCGCCCTTAGGAGGAGCTGTGACTGCATTAAGCCTCTCACTCCACACTCCATGTGCTCATCAATCTCATTGCTGTCCTGGTCCTTTGACCTCTGTGACCCTGTTGATCACATAACCCCGATGCTTCCATGACTTCTCGACCCAACTGACTGTGATCCTTCTCTCACCTCTTGACCTCACTAACTGCCTTCTTGTTCTCAGAGCTCTAAACCAGAACGAGAGTGGCCTCTGGAAGGTTCCAAAGTCTACCTGGGAATCCGAAAGAAGTTAAAACCTCCAACACCGTGAGTGTCATTCCCCAGCCCATGTTTCTAGGGCCTTGCTGCCATCATTTCTTTGGCCTTTCTAATCACTTCATCTCTGTTCTCCTTTGCCTCCTAGGTGGGGCTTCACACTGATACTGGAGAAGATGCACCTGTGAGTACCTCCAGCCTGACTTCTCTGGCCCAGCCCTGCACCCTGTCTTCCCCCTCCCTATTTTTTCTATCCTCCATCCCTAGAGCTCCAATCCCTCCTCTCCAGCTCATTCTCCTCTGATCACCCCCAGCTACCTGTCCTGCACTGATGAGGATGAGATGTGGGACTGGACCACCAGCATCCTAAAAGCCCAGGTGAGGGGAAGGAGAAAACTGAGAGCTAGGTCTGAGGTCCCAGCTCTAGCCTTCAGTACCTCCCATGCCCACTGTGCCAATTCCTCAATCTCCCACCAGCACGATGACCAGCAGCCAGTGGTCTTACGACGCCATTCCTCCTCTGACCTTGCCCGTCAGAAGTTTGGCACCATGCCTTTGCTGCCCATCAGAGGGGATGACAGCGGGGCCACCCTCCTCTCTGCCAATCAGACCTTGGTGAGGTCCCCCCAGCCTGCTCCAGTGCTCTCCTGATCCCTGCCTGTGTCCTCGCCACACTGCAGGAGGGGAGTGGTGTGCCTGTCATCCTGGTGCTCCCCTCTGCCTTCTCTGTGTCCCCACCCCCACCTCCTGTTGCCAGGCCTCACTGTGTCTCTGTGTCTCTCCCTCCCCTCCCCATCCCACCTGTGCCCAGCGGCGACTTCACAACCGGAGGACCCTGTCCATGTTCTTTGTGAGTACTGTGCCATCTCAGCTGTGTGCCTGTCAGCCCTGTGTTCCTCTGTGCTGCCTGAACTGGTGTACCCTCTGTATTTGTGCAGATGTAGGCCATCTGTGTGTGTGTGTGTGTGTGTGTGTGTGTGTGTGTGAGAGAGAGAGAGACAGAGAGAGACAGAGAGAGACAGAGACAGAGACAGAGAAACAGAGAGACAGAGAGGGAGAGGGGCAGTATATTGTGAGGGGCCAGAAGGAATCAGAAAAATAAGGGATGGTAGGATGTGATAAGGAAAAGGGAAGTGGTCCAGGATCTGAAAAAGAGAACGAAAGTGGTTAAGTGAACCCATTTTGAAGTTAGACAGACCTGGACTGTAGCCCTAGTTCTTCCATTTATTCACTGTGTGATCTTGGGCAATTTACTTAATCCCTCTGTGCCTCAGTTCACTGTATGCAGTGTAACTGCATTGTTACAGAGTCATTTTGGTATCATATATGCAAAGTATTTTGCAGCATCTGGCCCAGAAGAAGAGCTCGATAAATGTTAGTGATTAATAATCTAGTAACTCTAACTCTGTGCCTGCTTCATGCCAACCCATTCCCATCTAGCCAATGAAGTCAACCCAGGGGTCTGTGGAGGAGCAAGAGGAACTAGAAGAGCCTGTCTATGAGGAGCCAGTGTATGAGGAAGTGGGAGACTTCCCTGAACTGACCAAAGACACCTCTACCTCCTTCTCCACCATGAGAGATCAGACAACCAACCCAGAGACCCCCCTCACCAGCCAGAGGTCCTTTGATCAACCCCTTTTCCTCAAGGCAGGTGCCCCGGGGCCAGAGGAAAGGCCACCTGAGCCCCCTCCAGGCCCCCCTTCAAAGAGCAGCCTCCAGGCACGTGGGTCCCTGGAGGAGCAGCTGCTCCAGGAGCTTAACAGCCTCATCCTGAGGAAGGGAGAAACCACCATAGGTCTGGGCAGCCCCTCCCAGCCCTCCAGCCCCCAGTCCCCGAGCCCCAATGGCCTTCTGACACAGACACCTAACTTCCCCACCCAACCTTCCTGCACTTCTAGTTCACCCTCCAGCCAACCCCTCACATGACCCTAAGACCAGCAGTCTGAAGGGATAAGTAACCAGAAGACCTAAGTTCTCACCATGGCAGACACTGCTGGGAGCTTCCTCTGCTCTGGATGAAAAGACTCTAGAATCCAGTGTGGTGCTGCGGAAAGACCACAGGACTCGGGGTTCTGGACTCTCCTGCCCAGAGAGGGTCAGAACATGGCCCTCGCTGAACCTCCACTCATTATATGTACCATGACGTCACTGAAATAAGGAGAGCAGTGAACATCAAACTGTTTCTTAGAGGTGTAAGCCCCACATATTTTCCCTCATCAAGGATAACTCCTCCTTTATATATTTGATATGTAGGAGTCCTGTGAGAGATTTTGGGTTTGAAAACAATGGGTTTATTGCATTAAAGAGAAAAAGGATTTGTAAGCCAGAGAGCTGAATCATCTCTAAGTCTATTCTATCCCACCTCCTACATTTGGGAACTACACTGAAGACCTAGAGTTGGGAGACTGGGGTTGGGAGTTGGGGTGAAGAGGAGCCAAAAAAGATTTGTCACTGTTAATAAACCTTGGAACCAAAGGCTACTGTTGTTTCATTCATTTTTCATTCATTCATTCATTCATTCATTCAACAAATATGTATTGAGCACTTAGCTGGATATTAGGTGTTCAGTATGAACCAAACAGATGGGTCCTCCTTTTAAGGAGTTTCCAGTATAGAGGGGGAACAGAAAACATTAAATACACAAACTAAATCAGTGATGTGAAGAAATTAGACCTAATGTGATGTGCTTGTGGAGGTGGCCTTTAGGCTGGGAGAATGGGGAAGGCCTCTGTGATGAATTGAAACTTAAAGAAGGCAGACAGGGTGCCTGGCTGGCTCAGTCAGTAGAGCACTTCAGACTCTTAATCTCAGGGTTGTGAGTTCAAGCCCATGTTGGGAATAGAGGGTACTTAAAACAACAACAACAACAGAAACAAAACCAAGAAACTAATAGACTTGATTTGGTGGCGTCTGGCTGGCTCAGTCAAAAGAGCATGCAACTCTTGATCTCAGGGTCATGAGTTTGAACCCCATGTGGGGTGCAGAGATTGCTTAAATTAAAAAAAGAAACTTAAAAAAATAAAGAAGTGCCTGGGTGGCTCAGTTGGTTAAGCGTCCGACTTTTGATTTTGGCTCAGGTCATAATTTTACGGTTTGTGAGTTCAAGCCCCACATTGGGCTCTGCTCTGAATGTGCTGAGTCTGTTTGGGATTCTTTTCTCTCCCTCTTACTCTGCGCCTCCCCTGCTCGTTCACTTGCTCGCTCTCTCTAATATTTAGAGAGTAAATAAATAAATACATAAACTTAAAAAAATTTTAATAAATAAAAAAGAAGCCAGACATGTGGAGTGCTGGGAGAAGGAGCACTCCAGAAGGAGAGGGAAATCAGCTGGCATGAAGGCTTTGTAATGGGAAGAGACTTGGACTGCTGGAGAAACAGGAAGGAGGCTAGAGTCGCTGAAGCATGGTGAGTGGGCAGCCAGAGAAGTGTATGGGCCGAAGGGGGAAAGATCGGCAGGGGCCCAATAATGAACAACCCTTGCAGTCCATGCTAAGCTGTTTGGATTTTATTCTAAAGCAACTGAGAAGTTTTAAGGAAGAGAGTGATGAGATCTTAGTTTTTCTTTTTTAAAGATAAATCACTGGCTATTTTGTGAACAATGGGTCATGGCAGGAGTTGGGGGGGGAGCAAAAGACCAGATATTAGACAGAAAACCGAAAATGGGGTTTGAACTAGGTTGATGGTTTTGGAAATTGAAGGAAGATGATCAATAAGAGATATTTTAGAAATAGAACCTATGGGACTTGCTAACAGATGGAATGTAGGGGTATGAGAAAAGGGCACACTGACTCTGGGTTTCAGACTTTCCTAACTGGATGGAGAGAGGTGTCCTTTGGTATTTTATCTGGGGAAGATAACTTGGGAAGGATCAGGTAGAAGGAGCAGTTTTAAAAGTTTGAGGTACTTATTCGATATACAAGTGCTGGTGTCAGTGGGTTGCTGGAAATATGAATCTGGAGTTTGGGGCCACAGGATTGCGGTGCAGAACCTGAAAGGTAGACCCTAACGGTGACAGGGGCCTTCTGGGCCACAAGGTCCCACACCCATCTCCCTGCTTATATCCACTCACGAGTACCATTTAGCTTCCATCACCCCGAGACATACCTGTTTCCCTCTGGGACTGGTTTCTTCCTGGCTCCAGGCAATTTTCTCACCGCCACTCACGCTGGCTTTTCCAGTTCTGTGGGAATCTGGGAAAGGTCTGAGACCAGTCCTGTTTCCTTTGTCAGAAGCATCTTTGCTCAGGCATCCAGTGACTCAGTTTCCCTGGTCACAGACTGAGTTCCTCCTTGCCATCCGTCATCCTTCGCGCCAGGACCGGAGATCTACATATGTAAATGAATGATTAGAAATAATTAAAGGCTGAGTCAGTGGCTCTACTAGAAATAGAACCCAGGCGTCTTGACTCAGAAACTTAGGGTTACCCTACCGCGCAGAAGACGCGGCGTCCACTCGGCAGCTCCGACCCTTTCCGGAGTATTCGCAGTAGTAACAGAAGTTGATCTGGTTTCTCCTCGGCACCTTCGCGCTTCGTAGCCCTGTGCGAAGTCGGACCAGGCGTGGGCGGGACGGGGGCGGAGCTGGGCCAGGTCCGGGGCGGGGCTTTGGCGTGGGCGGGGCTTCCTCGAGTTCCGGAGTCGAGTCGCTTGCTTTGGCCGGAGCAGAGATGCAGCCGCCGCCCCGAAAAGTGAGCTTGGCCTGGGAATGGGGACTCCTGGTGGGCTGGCGGAATGGTGGGAGTCAAGGGGGCTCCGGACCCACAGTAGGGGACAAGGAGTTGTAAGGGTTCAGGGCCTAACCCAGAAGTAACCCAGGAACCAGCCCAGCTCCTCCCCGGTGCCGCCCCCTCGCCGCTCCCTGCGCGGAGTGTTTTCGCCGGGGGTCTTCACTCTCATCTTATCCTCACAGGTGAAGCCGGCCCAGGAGGTAAAGCTTCGCTTTCTGGAGCAGCTGAGCATCCTTCAGACCCGGCAGCAGAGGGAGGCAGATTTGCTGGAGGACATCAGGTACCCTCTGATCCCCTCCACGTACCCCCCACCTTCGCCGTTGCGCGCCCCGCCTCTCTTCTAACCTACGTTCTTCGGCTCTGGACCCGGGAGGGGAGGCGCAGGGGGTGAAGAGTTCTCCGCCCTGCCCATTACCGGCCCTCACTCTCGGCCTGCCTCTCCAGTTACTAGATAGGACTTCTTCCTCTCAACCCAAGACACAGAAGCCCGCACAGACCTTTCCTGAAACCCCTTGACTCCACACCACTCCTTCCACCCCACAGTCAAGCTTAGAGCAGAATCTCCCCTCCCTCTTCCAGACCTGTTGGAAGGCTGGAGGACAATGTGTCCAGGCCCGCCCCCATCAGTCCTCACCTCCAAGCCCAATGATGGTTCTCCAGGGGTGGGGAGGATCCTGCTGAGGCTCTGAGCAACGAGGTGAGGTTGTTCTGGGTTGCGGCTGCCTGAGGTGATCTCAAGGACTCTTCAGTCTCATTTCCTCCTGGTGTACTCACACTCTAGGCCTGGCTCCCCTCTTCCTCCTGCCCAGGCTGAGGAGAGGATTGAGGGTGGGAGAACAGGACTAAACTGTCACCACCACTCGGCCCCGCTAATCTCCACAGGTCCTACAGCAAGCAGAGGGCAGCCATTGAACGCGAGTATGGGCAGGTATGGAACTCCTTTCTCCAGTCTTTCCCTTTTGTTCTAGCCTCCTTTAAACCACCAGCATTGTCTCTCCACACATACTCCTGTTCTGGTCAAGAGCAAATGCCTAGAATTAAACAGATGTGTGTCAGATCTTTGTTGTTCTACTTGTTGGCTGTGTGACCTTGGACAACGTATTTAGCCTTTCCTGGCCTTGATATCTTTCTCTGTACAATGGAAATAATAAATGTACTTTCATGTAGGGTTGTTGTACCGATGCAATAGGTTAATGCACGTAAAGCACTTAGCAAAGTGAGTGCCACATAATATATATTATACTCTGATCCCATATTTTCCCAGTTGGTGAGAGTCTTTGAGAGGTAACTGGGTCTGTGATGACTTTCCCACCAGGCACTTCAGAAACTGGCTGGGCCATTCCTGAAGAGGGAAGGTCACCGGAGTGGGGAGATGGACAGCAGGTGGGTCCCATGGAGTGGGGAGGTCAGGGAACCTAGAAGAGATGAGGAGCTCAATCTCAGGAATCTATGGGAATAAAGAGCCAGTGAGGGGGTAGGGCACGTGAGCTGCAGGTAGAGCTGACACAGCAGCCGTAGAGGAGCTGACCCAGCAAGGACACTGTGGGTGCAGGCAGAGGGCATGAGTGATCCTTGTGGCTGAGCTAATGGGCTGTTCGATTGATAGGCTCCCAGACAAGGGGGATGGGAAAGCACTCTGTCTCCTATGGTGTTGGGGTTGGGGGGGAGGGGTCTCATGAAGCTTTGGAGTGGTTTCCTCCTCAATACAGACCTTCTCTGGGGAGAGGCAGGATGGCGTTTGGTGCCTGGCGCTGCCTGCTGGATGCCACCGTGGCTGGGGGCCAAGCCCGGCTCCAGGCATCTGACCGATACCGTGACCTGGCAGGGGGCACAGGGCGGAGTGCCAAGGAGCAGGTGCTTAGGAAGGTATGTCTGTGTGGATGGGATGAAGGAAGGGCTGGCTTGTGGCTGGAGGTGGTCAGGGCCAGGACTCTGTGTGTCCATGCCCCTAGGGAGCAGAGAACCTCCAGAGGGCACAAAGTGAGGTGCTGCAGTCTGTCCGGGAGCTGAGCCGAAGTCGGAAGCTGTATGGGCAGCGGGAACGTGTGTGGGCCTTGGCACAGGAGAAGGCAGCTGATGTCCAGGCGAGGTGGGGTCATGGGGAGTTTGGAAGACTGGCAGGAGGGGGGGATCCAAGGCATGACAGCCGAGCCTAAACTTGACTTCTCTCCCTTGCCTGCACAGACTGAACCGAAGTGACCATGGGCTCTTCCACACTCGAACCAGCCTCCAGAAACTCAGCACCAAGGTTTGGGAGATGTGGATATGAGTGGGGGCAGGAAAGAGGTGGGCAGAGTAGTCTCATGGTCTGCAAACCACGGGCATAAATCTGAGAGACTGGGACAAATCCAGGCTTCCTTACATCTTCAGTGCTTGACCTTGGTTAACCTGATCTCTCTGAGTCTCATTTTCTTCATCTGTAACATGGAAATAGTATGTTTCTTTTTTATTCCTTTACCACAGTAAAGGACATTTACTGAGGACTTTATAAAGTTCCTACCTTCAGAATCTGGTGAAGGGCAGACAGATAGCAAATAAACAAACAATCAGATTAAGTGAAAACAAAACAAGGTGCTATGATAAAGGGTAACAGGGTGTGATTTAGAGAGAAAGCCATGGTCTGACTGTCAAGAAGGAGTCAGTCATGCAAAGATCTAGGAGAAGAACATTCCAGGGAGAGGAAATGGTGAGTGCAGGGGCTCTGAGATGGGAATAGCTTTGTGGGCAATAGATGGAGGAACTGAAAGAAGACCAGAGTGGCTGGAGCACTGTGAGCAAGGGAACAAGTACTGTGAAAAAAGGTCAGAGAGGCTGCAGGGACCAGCTCATGTGGAACCTGGGAAGCCACAGTAAGGAGCAGTTGGGATTTTATTTTAAATGAACCTAGATGCCACCAGAGCATTTTGAGCAGGAGTTGTGAGTGTACAAAAGTCTCAGTATAGCACCACGTGCATAGTAAGCACTCAATAACGTGAGAATCCATTCTGGATTGGATTGGCCTTAGAAGGACCCCAAGGGTCTAGGACTCCCTGTTGACATGTATTTTCTCTTCCTAGCTATCTGCCCAGTCAGCCCAGTACTCCCAGCAGCTGAGAGCAGCTCGCAATGAATACCTGCTTAACTTGGTGGCCACCAATGCCCACCTTGACCACTACTACCAGGAGGAATTGCCAGCCCTGCTCAAGGCCAGTCCAAGCCCAGATACCCTGCCTCTCAGTGGAGGGGTGAGGGGTGTGTGGGAGGGCCTGTCCTTGCTTCCTACCACCACCAGGCTGGGTGGTGCTAGGGACCTAGACTGCTTTGAGTGGGTTAGAAGAGACATCCTTCGGTTCTGGTTCTGGTTCTAGCTGACTGTATGACATTGTGCAGATCACTAACCCCTCTGAATCCCTCATCAGCGATAACTTCTGCTCTGCCTACTTTGTAGAGTCATGGGGCTCAGGGGAGAAAATGGATCTGAAAATGCTTTTTAAATTGTTAAGTTCTGTGCATACGTGAGGGTCTATTATTAGAAGCAGTAATAATGTCTCATTCCTTCCCTCTTTCCAATTCCTCATGCCCAGCACCGATCTAAACCTGGGCAGAGAGCCTACTTTGCAGTAGATGCTGGGGGAAGGGTAATGTCATTATCTTGGGGTTCTCTCTAGGCCCTGGTCAGCGAGCTGTTGGAACACCTGAGGGATCCCCTGACCTTGCTAAGCCGCACCGAGCTGGAAGCTGCAGAGTTGGCTCTGGAGCATGCCCACCGGGGAGCGCAGGCGACCTCCCAGGTGAGGGCTGTGCCCTGTAAGACATCCCTAGAGATCCTCTTTCCCCTATCTTTCAGTACAGACCACGCACTGAATGTCTGCTCCTTTTGTTCTCACCTTCTTCTAAGAGGGGGCTGGGGACAGACTTGGAGAGGTTACCAGTGAGTGCCTACAGTGACCTTTTACAACCCCCAGGTAAGCTGGGAGCAGGATCTGAAGCTCTTTCTTCAGGAGCCTGGAGTATTTTCCCCCACACCGCCTCAGGAGTTTCAGCCTGCTGGGACTGATCAGGTGAGACCTCTTTGTTCATTGGAACCAAACCACATGTAAAAAGGACAGTGGTTTAGTCCTCCTCCCTCATCATCCTTGTCCCGGTAATAACTTAGTGACTGTTAAGTGGCTTCAGAACTCTAGTTCACCTCCCTCCCACCAGGATACAAATAAACATATTTTATCCCACCTTTCTGGTCCTTCACTGCACTATCCTCCTCATTCCATCTCTATCCCTCAGCCCAGATCCCATTTTGGGGACACTCTTTGTCTTTGTGTCAACAGGAATGCACACCTGTGTCCATAGACATAAGTGTGTGTGCCCTCACCTCTTTGTCCTTGGAGGTCAGGACAGAGAGAAGAAAAAGGAGGAGACTGTAGTGAAGGAGCAACATCATGTCCTCCTCACAGCACCTGTGTTCATTGTTCATGCAGGTGTGTGCCTTGGAGCTGGAAGGAGACACAGGAGGCATGGCTGGGGACAGTAGCCTGGAGAAAGAGGTTCAGCGCTGGACAAGCCGAGCTGCCCGAGACTACAAGATCCAGAACCATGGGCATCGGGTGAGTTGGGGGGTGCAGGTGTCATGGGTGGGCAGGAAGAGCCGAGAGATGGGGACCCTGGAATCAATGGGATGTCATAGGGCTGCAGGCAGGAGGAGAAGGAAAGGTATCTTAAGCCAATAGTGTGGCACAGTAGTTAAGAGCACTGCTTTTGGAGCTAGACCCACCTGGGTTCAAATCCTGCTCTGTTGTTTCCTAGTTATATAACCCTGAATAAGGGAGTGACTTAATCTCTCTGGACCTCAGTTTCCTTATCATTACAGTGTGATTAATAATCATAGCCACCTCATAGGGAAGACTAAATGACATAATGCATGTGAAGCAAGTAGCAGAGTGCCATGTCCATAGTAAGTTGTCTCCCGTAGTATTTCTACCCACCCCATCCTCTGCTTTCCCAACCAGGTGCTGCAGCGGCTGGAGCAGAGACGACAGCAGGCTCCAGAGCGGGAGGCTCCAGGCATAGAACAGCGGCTACAGGAAGTGAGGGAGAGCATCCGGCGGGCCCAGGTGAGAAGTAGCCCTGTGGCTAGGACCACAGAGATCCCACCTCCACACATAACAACCTCCTCCTCCGCCCTCTCTGGATGGTGGGGAGTGGGAGGCAGGAGGCCGAAGGTGGACAAAGTTGGGAAGGCTCCGCCTACCTCCCAAAGGCAGGCCCACCCATAGCCTTGATTGATCTCTCTTCCCCGTGCCAGGTGAGCCAGGTGAAGGGGGCTGCTCGGCTGGCCCTGCTGCAAGGAGCTGGCCTAGATGTGCAGCGCTGGCTGAAACCAGCCATGACCCAGGCCCAGGATGAGGTGGAGCAGGAGCGACGGCTCAGTGAGGCCCGGCTGTCCCAGAGAGACCTCTCTCCCACCGTGAGCACCCTTTGCTCTGTACCCATACACCCCCAGGAAGTTAAAGGGTAGAACTCCCCAGTGGAGGGAAGACCCTGTTAAATGGGGATCACGAGAGTGCTTAAGTCAAAGAGGATTTTGTGCAGCTTGAGTGACAAAAGTATAATTTTTTGTGTAGTTTGTAGCATAGAGTGTCAGTGAACTTTTATCATGAGTACAGTAAAACCTTGGTTTGGGAGCATAATTTGTTCCGGAAACATGCTTGTAATCCAAAGCACTTGTATAGCAAAGTGAATTTCAAGAACCATTGGCTCAGTTGTGATCCTGTGACATTAGGCGTCACATAAGACTTATATCGCAAGACATCGCTCATTTATCAAGTTCATTATTAGAAATATTTGCTCGTTGTGCAGAACACTGAGAGAACAAGTTTATCATAACCCAAGGTTTTATTTATATAGGACAGTGGTTGTGAACTAAGTTCTAAGTATAGATTATAAGTGGTTTGAGCACCAGCCACTCTATTTACTAGCTGTGTGACCTTAGAAAGTGACTTAAACCATCTGAGCCTCAGTTTCCTCATAAGCAAGCTGAGGTTTTCAGTTATACAAAATATCACTGGGTTATTATGAAGATTAAATGAGGCGATATACAAAAGATGTTTGGTGTTGTACCGGGCACAGAGTAAGCACTCAGGACTAAAATTCTGTAGTTGTTTTTGGTGTTACCCTGCTCTGTGGTGATTTTGCTTTTGATACATGGGGGTTGATAGATGGATGTGGCACCTTGGGGAATGATCTGCCAGTGTTCCTTAAGGAAAGAATGGAGTAGTGAGAGATGAAATGGGAGATAAAACACTTGAGAGTGTGGGCCCCCCAGTGATGTCTGTTGTCTGCCCCCTTCAGGCTGAGGATGCTGAGCTCTCGGACTTTGAGGAATGTGAGGAGACAGGGGAGCTCTTTGAGGAACCTGCCCCCACAGCCTTGGCCACTAGGCCCCTTCCCTGCCCTGCACATGTGGTGTTTGGCTATCAGGTATCAGGTGGGCAGGGGGGTGGTGAGAGACAGGTGGGGATGGGAGACAGCCAAGTTCTGAATTCTTCCTTCTGGGGCCCAGGCAGGGCGTGATGATGAGCTGACCATCACAGAGGGCGAGTGGCTGGAGGTCATAGAAGAGGGAGATGCTGACGAATGGGTCAAGGTGGGTATGGACCTTAGATTCTGATCCTGGTAGTGTTTGGGTGGGGGAGTGCAGTGGGAAGGGTGTCTCTGTGGCTTGCAAGGATCCAGCCAGACAAGGCTAGAAGCTTAAGGAGGAGGGCTAGGGTCACGGACTACTGAGGCAAGTCTGTTATCTGTTCACATTGCTGGGCAAACAGGCTCGAAACCAGCACGGCGAGGTAGGCTTTGTCCCTGAGCGGTATCTCAACTTCCCGGACCTCTCCTTCCCTGAGAGTGGCCATGACAGCGACAACCCCTCAGGGGCAGAGCCCACAGGTGAGAATGGGAAATTAGGGGTCAGGGGATCTCAAGTGGTTGGGGCCCTGGGATGTCATGGTCCTGGGGCACTACTGCCCATCAACTCCCCTCAAAATCTCTCCTGGGCTTCTGCAGCTTTCCTGGCCCGTGCCCTATACAGCTACACAGGACAGAGTGCAGAGGAGCTGAGCTTCCCCGAGGGGGCGCTTATCCGCCTGCTGCCCAGGGCCCAGGATGGAGTGGATGATGGCTTCTGGAGGGGAGAATTTGGGGGCCATGTTGGAGTCTTCCCCTCCCTGCTAGTGGAGGAGCTGCTTGGTCCCCCAGGGCCCCCTGAACTCTCAGATCCTGAACAGGTGAGGCTTCCTTCTTTCTGGATCTCCAGGCACCTCTGGGTTGACCCTCCCACTCCAGTGAGGCCCCATATTCATCTTAATGCCCCCTCTCTTCTCCAGGTTTACTTCCTATAGTGGCTTGGGCCTCCCCAAGGAGTTTGGCTGGGCAGAAAAGAGGGAAACCCAGGCTGTCTTCATAAGAATTTGGTGGTCCTACTTTAGTGCTAGGTACATCTGAGTTCGGATTCCTATTGTATTACCTTGGGAAGCAATATAACCTCTGTGCTTTTGTCTTCACATGTAAAACAGGGTAATAATACGTACATCAGCAGCCCACCTGTCATGATTAGAGATAATGGAGGTGAAGCTCCTAGCACAAGTGACCCATAGGAGGTTCTTTAATATATGGTACCTATGGTGACAAGGAAGAGCCTTGGCGTGGTAGTCAGGGGAGCCAGTTCTAGTCAGGACTTGACCACTAACTGGCTCCATTCTTTTGGATAGATAGCTTAATCTGAGTCTCACCTCTAACACAGAAAACATAAAAATCCCTACTCGATGGGATGGCAGTGAGGAATGAATTAATTAGTGTATACGAAGTGCCAGCAGAATGTCTGGGATAGTTAAGGGTCAGTAGATATTGGCTATTGAAGTGTATATTAGCTACAGCCCCTACCTGGATATAAGCATTTGGCCACTGTCCAAATCGAGGAGTGATGTTGAGGAGTGATGGGACAGGCATTGAAGACAAGATGAGAGGAAAAGTTGATGAAACTGTCCCATATACCAGGAATAATGCTGTGTGCCTCTCCTTCCCAGATGCTGCCATCCCCTTCTCCTCCCAACTTCTCACCTCCTGTGCCCACCTGTGCCTTGGATGGAGCCCCTATACCTGTGCTGCCTGTGGGTGAGTAGAGGGCATTGGGGGCTCTGGGCGCAGAAGAGACGGGAAGGAGGAGCAAGGTTACTTTCGACTTCTCTGCCTGCCGTCAGGAACCTCCTCCCTGAGGCTCACAGAAGCATGACGGGGAGAAGAACTTGGGTTTTGGAGGCAGGTGCATTGTTCAGACTTTGCCTGTGACTTCCCAGTGTGTAGTTTCAGGAGAGATATGTAACTCGCCTGGGCCTATTTACAGAGTGAGGAGAAAGGTCCCTACCTCACTGAATTGTTGTCAGCGTTAGAAAGATGGGGCCTAGCATTAGCACGCATGCACGTAGTAGCTGTTTTCTCATGATGAATATTTGACAAATTAGCCAGATTCCCCCAGTGTTTTATCTTTTCTGAAACCTTCTGGTGCTTCTGTTTTCTTCATGGAGCCTCTGTCCCTGATTCTAGAGGTCCCTGTGAGCATTTTCTGCACCTCCTATACCTGTAGTTCACTTGGAAGGATTTAGCACTCATTCATTTTGTTTGTTGGTTTTTCACTTTTAGGTCCCTGACACAGCCATTGGGAGTGGGAGTGCTGTGAATCCCATTTCCCCCTCTCTGGTACCTTGCACAGGGCTGATGATACAGCAGGTGACAAATAAGTGTTGAGAATAGATGGACTGATGGATTTTATGGCTCAGATTAGTGACTATTCATTAATACAACGAACACTTAGAGAGTGCCATTGTTGTAAGTGCTGGAGATGCAGCAGTGAACAAAACAAAACCTGAAGACTGACTTGTGGTTCTTGTTTGTAGACCAAGACCTGGAATGCCCTGGACCCCTGGACATGATGGCACCTCGACTCAGGCCGGTAAGGGCCCCTCCCTTGGAGGCGACGTGTCATTCCAATTTGTCCTGTTTTGTCTAGGGGGTTGAGGGAATGGACAGGGATATCCCCAAGGGAGGCTTCTGGAGCACTGACTGTGTGTTCCCTACAGATGCGTCCACCGCCTCCCCCACCAGCTAAAGCCCCGGATCCTGGCCACCCAGATCCCCTCACCTGAAGCCAGGGGATTGCTGTCCCCCAGTGATGCTGCTGTCCCTATTTCCATGATGTCAGAGACCACCCTCTCAATGATCTGAAGTGACAAAGCCAAAAGCCGGAGTCTTCCCCATTTCTACTCTCACCTCGGGGAGTAGAAACTTTCCTTCTCTCCCTTTCTAGGGCTGGAACTCACTTCCCCCCACCCCTTACTGTCCTCCTGCTATCTCTAGGGCTGGAACTCTGCCTTTTTCTTCTGCCACCACCCCATCTCTTGGGGGGTAAAATATCCTGAAATCTCTGGGGCTGGAAACCATTCTCCAAAGTCTTGAGTTGCTCCAGCCCATCTGTGTCTCCACCCTGGCTCTGTGACCCACCCCACTCCAGATGCCATGGCCACTGGGGTTGAGGGCTAGGACAGGAGCAAGCCTGTCAAAAGGAGCTGGAGCCAGTATGCAAAACAGCTGTAATGGTCTGAGCAGATTTATTGACAGTGAATAAAGGGCACTAAGCCCAAGCCAGGGCCTGGGCCTCTTGTGCCAAGAGGGCAGGGGGCCTATGGTGCTATTGCTTTAGGGGCCCACCAAGGGCAGGGGCCTGCTCCCAGCTGCCACGCTCTAGCAAATGGAGCTAGGTGATGGGGAAGGGGTCAGGCGGCCTGTTGGCAGGCAGGGGAAGTGAAAGAGACTGAGGGACGGGGGTCCCTCAGCCTGAGACCATGCAACTCCAGGTGGAAGTAGAGCTGGTTCCTCAGCTGGGGATAGTGCTGTCCAGTGAAGAGGAGGGCCTTCATGCCCACCCACCCCTGGCCCTGCCAGCTGGTATTCCATCAGCACAATGAAGAAGGAGGCTTGAAGGAGAGGAAGGGTAACAGTGTTGTTTCCTATTCAAGCTGTGTCTCAGCTTTTTCCCAGGGGCTACAGGACCTTCCCTATCTCCTGGGGCACATGCCCACTCCCCACCACTAAACCAAAGAATGTGTAGCAAAGGCCAACCCTGGGAGTGCAGAGAGCCAATGGGCTTAGGTAGTTTAAGTAGAGGGTGGGAGGATGAGATTATATGACTTTGGGCCCAGGCAGACTCACCTCACACACCCCCTGTGCCTCTTGGTGGGGACACCTATGAGAGAGAAATGGTCAATAATGGGAGAACAGGATGTGGGTCATATCAGTGACACCTCCCCCCACAACCCAGGGTAGAAGGCAATAAGAGCTAAGCCCACCATAGCCCTGCCCATGTCTTCATACCTGGTGATCTGTGGTGTCCAGTTTGCTTGGCTGTCCAACTGCCTCTCGACTGGCCAGTCCTGGGCTTGGGCCCTTCCCTCCAGCCCCTAGCATTGGCTCTGCAGAGGCTCTAGGGTTGCCCTCAAGTGTACAAGGGACTAAGCTACTGTCTCTGAGTCCTCCATTCTGCACTGAGGGACTGGCATGGGCCAGGGGCTGTGGCCTCTCAGGGGGCAGGCTCTCAATGGCAGGTGTCCCTGCCCTGGGCTGCCCTCCCCCAGACCCCTGACTACCCCCTATGTCCTGCCCTCCACCAGACCCCCAGCTCCTGTCCGTGGGAGAGCCATCACGATGCTCATGTAGTCCATAGCGCTTCTCTATGTGTGTCACCCGGAACCTGGGAAGGGAGAGAACACTGGGGCTTAGGACCACAACTCAGAGGCTGCTTGGCTTCCCTTCAGCTAGGGGCATCCTGGGTTTCATAGCTACTTCCTTCTAGCCAAGGGCAGGGGAGACCTCCCCAGATTGTGGGGCATATTGCATAGCCTGACTACTGCTGTAGTTCACAGTCTAGGAGAACAGAGCTGGGGACCATCTTTGGAATCAGGTGCCTGATCACGGGGGCTCCCACCTCAAACCCCCTTTCCCTGGGGCTTTCTATCCCACCTGCCCACAGAGAACACAGTGGTCTCCCCAGGCCGGGGGCGGCTCTTTCCTTCCTTGGAGCGTCCCTGACGGACAAGTGGGGGCCTCTTGTTGCGGCTACAGTGGATACAAGGGGCAGCAGACCCCAGATGCACTGTGTGATGATGGGAAGGGGCTCCGTCCTGCAGGCTGGAGGTAGCATCCATGCTGGACAATAGGGAAGAGGGGAGCAGGAGTGACATTACCATTTCCTTTCCTGTTCCATTTGCTCCTGTCCTTTGTGCTTCTTAAAACATCAGATGCCTCACTTTCCCCAGGCCCCAACACTCTGTATTTATCTAATAAATGCAATATTGAGATGTTAGTGATCATGTGTTCTCCTTCCCAGGGTCGTTTGCTATAAAGCGGGCAATGTTTAACCCAAAAGAGTAGCACAAGGGATGAATGTTAGGCTTGATGATATCCAGATGGGAAGTATAATTTGAAGGAACTCAGATTCCTACAAAACTTCTTCCTTCCTATAGGTTAGTCAGCTTTGCTTTCCCCCTGCCCAAACATGCGAAGATATTGGGAAAGGATTGTGCTGGAGGAGAGGGTACTCTCCAAAGCAAGCTAAGTCATGCTGGCCCTTGTTTCCAGCTCACCTGGACAGCTGCACTGTCCCTTCTCCTTCACTGTCCCCCAGCATCTCCTTCAAGGCCTCAGCATTGGCTGGGAGGAGAAGAAAGAGGGAGTCAGTGGAGGTGGAGGTCAGGGCAAGAGAAAGTTGAGTGAGGACTGGGGAGGGGTGTGGGGCTGGGAGAGCAAAGGGCCAGCCTACACCCACCTTCATTTTGGATGATGCAGCGAACAATCCTCTCTACTGTGTCCTCATTCATGTCATCGTCCTCAGCTGAAGGATGAGAGGTTGGCAAGGAAGCAGGAAATGAGTCAGCTTTGGGTGGACATTACCTGGTGGCTTCTGTGGCTTATTGCTCAAGACCTATCCCTTTGTCTGTTTGCCATCATGCTGCATGTTAGGATTTCAGGAGTCAGGGCAGTAAAGATGGGAAAATAAGTGGGAGCCCAAGACAACCAACAATGGGCCCTTCCCACCCATCCTGCCTTTTCTAGCCTTGCTTTCAGGATGGTGTCATCCCACTTGCAGACTCAAGAAAGCATCATTAAGCCTCCCTGAACGCATGGTAAGAGTTTGGCCTGGGTCTCTTGGCCAGGAAGGCAGAAGGAGGTGTGAGGTGAAGGGTATGGGAGAAAGGTGACTGAGCCAGGTTCTGGGTTCTTCACTCACGGGGCTGGAGCTGGGCATCATCAGGCTCCGAGCCCCTCGACGTGCGGCAGCGGTAGCCCTTCTTCTTGAGCACGTGGCAGATCATGAAGCCTACAAGGCCCATGAGGAAGAAGACCAGCACAAGCAGGAAGAGCATGTACAGCCCATGTTGGGGCGGCTCCAGGTTAGGCTGTGGTTCCGACATGAGGCCCTGGGGGGCGAGCGCGGGCCAGGGCGCCTTGTGGGGTTAGGGGGCTGTAGCTAGGGACGGGGGGAGGGATAGGAAATCGGTCCTCAGGACCCAAAACCAGCAAGCCTCGGAGGTCCGGCCCCACCCCCCTACCCAACCAAGGAGCTGTCCGTGTCACGGGTGCTGGTCCGGGGCAGGGGTGCCAGAAGGCGGCTGCGCAAGCCCTCTTCCACGACCCTGATCCTGCTTCCCAGACGCCCAGAGCGTTCCCCTTTCCAGCTTGTCCTGCGCTTCCGTCCCTTCCAAGGACACTGCAGAGAGAGATGGGACGGAATTCTCCGGCGGTCGGCTCAAGAATCGTGCTTGAGTCAGCGTCCGCACCTCCTCCGCGCCGGCCTGAGCCAGGCCTCTGCAACCCCCTCCCCTGCCTGTATTCCCGCACAACGCCACCCCTTTGGGTTCCTCCCATCCAGACCACCTGGCCCACTCGGTACCGGTGGTTTGGTTCTGGCTCCGGCTCCAGATCGGGTTCCTGTTCCAGGGGCGTCCTAGTCCGGCTCGGGGCCCCCGACGCCCTCCCGGTGCTCATCCCTTGCTTCCTCCCCCTCCCCCCTTCGCCGCCTCACCGGCTCCGGGCTGCGGCTGCAGATACCGGTGCCGCGGCAGGCGGGGGGAGGGAAGGATGAAGAGGGATGCGGGCTGGTTGGGAGCGGCGACAGGCTTCGGACAACTCCGACTGTGGGAAGGGGAAGGAGATGGGGTGGGGGTGGGGGCGCCGCCGCAGCCGCCCTAGGTTCCCAAATGCTTTCGCCAGTCGCTAGCCCAGGACTAGGGGGCGGAGCGCAGGTGTGCGGGGCGGAGAGCGAGAGCCTTGCGCGCTTTTGAGCGCAAATGTGGTGCGCGCGTGACTGCGCCGCCCCCTCCCCCTCCTCGGGGGGAGTGTGCGGCGCCGAGTCTGGGTCCGGGTGGGGAGGACAGGCAGTCAGACGAGAGTGCTCTCCACAAGTCTATCCGGCACTCCTGGCGCGGCTCCTGCCCTCAGATGCCTCAGCCGAGTGGATAGCCGGGAATCTTCCCAGTGGGCCGGGAAAAGCTGGCTTTCTGCACCCGAGAGGGACGGAGTGGCTGGTTCTCCGGAGTCTCCTAGGCTGGTGACCACGGCCTGAGCCCCGTTTGGGGCAGGTGACTGGACTAGATGTCTCAGCTTCCCGAGGATTTGGCCCCCGCCGGGAAGGAAATGACCCTAGCATCCTAGGACCTATGCTACGCGTCCTCCGCAAAGCCCAGGCGCTCACGCTCCAGAACCTAGAAGGGCGAACCAAGCGAGGGGCGGAACTCCGCAGGGGGCGTGGCCAGGAGGCGGGTCGTGGGTTTCCCGGTTCCGCAGAGGCAGGCTGCGTGCTTGCGCAGCACGTACGAGCGGGGGTGGGGCAGGCGGCCAGGCGGGCTGCAGTAGCGCGGGGCCTGGTCCCGCCGGCACCATGGCCAAGACCGTGGCCTATTTCTACGACCCTGACGTGGGCAACTTCCACTACGGTGAGGGAACAAGGTTGTACGCGAGGGATTTCTGGACGCGGAAGTCACGAGGAGGGGGCTACAACTCCAGCGACGGGAACTGACGAACTCTCTTCTCCCACCCGCAGGGGCAGGGCACCCTATGAAGCCCCATCGCTTGGCATTGACCCATAGTCTGGTCCTGCACTACGGTCTCTATAAGAAAATGATCGTGAGTCCTAGCATCGCTGCTGTGTTTTGAGGGTGGGGTCGAGCTGGGCGGCTCTAGGATAGGTGGGCTGCACTGAAAGCACAGTGTGCGACCTGCCTTTGGGGTGGGGAGGAGGCTGGATTGCCGGAGTTAGGAGCACCAGCGGTAAGCAGTGTTGGTGGGTGGATCCACCGACTTCATGGGAGTTACTTTATCACCTTAGGTCGCTAACCTTTGACCTCAGGTGAACCAACCTCTGCCCTATGGTGAGGGTGGAGTGGGGCCGGTTTAAAGGCAGATGTTTTCCTCCCCACCATCTTGGGGTGTAGGCAGTCCTGTGGCTTTAAGAAAGAGAGAGGGGCTGGATCACTATATCTGGATGTAAAGCGTTCCCACCTCTTCTCCCCCACCTCTCTGCGCCTCCAAGGAGCTAGAGCTCCAGAGAGGACTCTGCAGGCCTGTGTGCAAATATGTATATATGTGTGGAAGAGAGCAGATGTCCTGGGTATTTCCTTATCAACTTAGAATGCCTGCATACAGTTCTATTTAATTGCTACCCAATCCTCTTGTCTCCCAGATATGCACTTGGGACAGATAATCTCCAGCTTGGAATTTATAGTTGTGATAGGCGATTGTAACAGTTAGGTTTAGCCCTCTTGGGTCACAAGGGGAATTAGACAACAGTACCAATGAGTGTTCCTCTCTGTTTGTGCTGTCAAATGGTTATAGAAAAGACTGAGGTGATGTTAGTGCACGATTCTATGAATCCTTTGAAGTTGTTTGCTGGTATATACCTGTGTGCATTTTCTGGGGAGAGAACCTTTTTGTTCTTGCCCAGTTTCTAAAGAACTGCATGAATCCCTCAAAAGCTAACTAATCTCTGGCTTAATACCTTGGCACCTTGATTTTTAATTAGAAGGTTGTCACAAATCCCAAATTACTTAACTCCAAAATTAAGAACTCTGAGGAGAGAGGGCGGAATCAGAGCCAAGGGGAGGAGATGAGTATGGAAAGAATAAAAAATAGGAGCTCGAAAGAACAGCGCAGGTGGATCAGGGCTCAGGGTTGATAAGGTGGGAAAGATTGGGCTGAAAGTGGGAAGAAGGCAAGTCAGCTGGTCTTTAGGAGGCTTGATCTTAGTACCCCAGCTGGCTAATCAGAGCCTCTCATCTTTGCTGATGTTTGCTTCTTATAATAACAAGGATTGAAGGGGTGAGGGGACCACTGCCGTGTGTTGTTTTGGACAGTCTGCGAGTCTGGGGTCAGTGTGGGGAGTCTAATCCCAATGAATGAGACTGACCTTGCCTCGGTTCACCTTATGTTTTCCATCCCGAGGTCTTCAAGCCATACCAGGCTTCCCAGCATGATATGTGCCGCTTTCACTCTGAGGACTACATCGACTTCTTGCAGAGAGTCAGCCCCACCAATATGCAAGGCTTCACCAAGAGCCTTAATGCCTTCAACGTGGGCGACGACTGGTGAGGGGAGGCCTGGGATTTTTAATGCCAGCCATTTCGAGGAGAATGCTTGAATGAGGTCTCCTGGCAGCAGTGGGAATTATGAAGGGGGTCGTATTTGCCAGTGAAGCATCATTTACTCGTTTGTTTTTTCAACAAATATTTATTGGTTGTTTGCTTTAGGCCAGGCCCTGTGCTAAGTAGTGGCAGTGCAATAAGACACACCAAGAAAATTTTGATATTATAGTTGTGCTAAGTCCTGTGAAGGAGAGGTATGTGGCCAACTGTGAGTGTGTATACTTGGGAGAATTAACCATTTTGGGTATGAGATGGTCAGTGGAGGCTTCCTAGAGGAAGTAATGGAGATTAAGCTGAGATCTGAATAAAGAGTAGGAAGTAATTAGGTGAAAGGTGGCTGGGAGGACAGAGGGGAGGGCAGGAATGTCAGTGGGTATAGGAATAATGTGTTGAGGGTCTGTACAAGGTTGGTATGTCATTTGAGAAACAGAAAAAAGATCAACCACAGTTAATGAAGAAAAGAGTGATCTGAATCAAGGCTAAAGAGATGCTCAAGGCCTCTGAATAGTAAATATTATGAATTGAGGCTCTTACCCCTAGAGTGGAGGGAAATTATCAAAGTGTTTTAAAAGCAAGAGAGTGATTTTCACAGAGAGAGGTTTACATTGAGCTTTTCATACAAAGAAGATTCAGAGTTAGCTCCTTTGGGGAAGGCAGTGGATAACAAAGATAAGCCATGATCCCTGCTTACATTCTTGTATATATTCATGAAAATGTAGTGATTATAATAGCTCCCATTTACTCAATTTATTTTTAAACTTTTTATTAGGAAAATTTCAAACATTTCTGAAAGACTAGTACTGTAAATTTCTGTATATCCATCACCACCTGCAACACTTATAAACAAATGGCCAGTCTTACTTCACCTACCTCCCAGATCATTTTAAACCAGATCTAACATTTTTGAAACTGTAAATACTTTATTGTGTATCTCCAAATGATAGTCTTAAAAAAGAACCATACACACTTGAGTGCCTGGGAGGCTCATTCGGTTGAGCATCCAACTCTTATTATTAGCTCAAGTCATGATCCCAAGGTCTTGGTATCAAGTCCCATGTCGGGCTCTGCATTGAGCATGGAGGCTGCTTCAGATTCTCTCTCTGCCTCTCTCCCATGCTCGTGTGTGCTCTCTTTCATGCTGTCTCTCTCTCTCACTCTAAAAATTAAAAACAAAAGAAAACAAAACCTGCCAATACACATTATCATTATCACTCCTTAACAGTAATTCCTTAATATCATTATATATGCAGTCAGTATTCTGATTTTTCCAACTGTCTCCTAAACTTTTCTTTTTTTGCAGTTGATTGTATTTGGTTAATACATCTCTTAAGACTTTTAAACTGTAGTGTTTTCCTCTGTACTTTGAATTTATTTCTTGCGGAAACCAGGCTGTTAATTTGTAGTGTCCTACAATAGCCACTATTTATTGAATGCTTACTCTGCTATTCTCACGTTTGCCGGTACATCCACTTAATTCTCACATCAACAGTGAGATGTTATAGTCTTTTCCCTTAAGTTAGGCATAAGGAGACCACAATTTGAGATTTACATAAGTAGCCTAAGGCACAAAACTGGTCAGTGGAAATGGCAGGATTCAGATCCAGAGCCCAGGTTTTAAATACTTAAGTGTTCCCCAAAAGGTCGTGCCAACAGAAACACTGAGCTGGAAGATAGAAACCAACTCCTTATGCTGGCATTTAGCACCTTCCCAGGCTTATCCTTACGCCCCTGCTTCCATTGAATTCCTTCCTGGAATTGTTCCTCTTTCAACCTCTCCAAGGCCTTCCTGGTCTTCATACAGCTATGAAGCCTCATACCACGAAGCCTTTCTTAACCACACCAGGTGCAAAGTTCTGTCCTGTACACACTGCCCTGGTCATTTGGTGTTTGATCTATGCTGTCCTGGGAGCTTCCTTGGTTTTTTGTTATTGCTGCTGCTGTTGTCTCCGAGCTCACTTTATACGTGTCTGACAGAATGCAGTCACCCTCAGGCCACAGCTAGGGCTGTAACCGCTCCCTGTGTAGTTAGGGAATACTACCACTGGGCCCTTTGCACTGCGGTGGTTGTTCTCTTAAACTTGAGCTACAGTCCCATTTATGTGTGTATTTCAGATAAGAATCAGGGATTTTCACTTTTAATTAATTTCTGATTGTTTTCAAAGTGATCTACTATAAAAAGCCTAATTATACTGCAAGGCTTTTTTTTATGGTTTATTTATTTTTGAGACAGAGAGACAGAAACAGAGACAGAGCACAGTGGGGGAGAGGCAGAGAGAGAGGGAGACACAGAATCTGAAACAGGCTCCAGGCTCTGAGCTGTCGGCACAGAACCGAACGCGGGCCTTGAATGGAAGAACTGTGAGATCATGACCTGAGCCGAAGTCAGACGCTTAACCGACTGAACCACCGAGGTGCCCCTGCAAGGCTTTTAATGTGGGGAGAAAAAAGCAGTCCCAAATCTATCCCTCACATCCACAGATCCCTCTCCCCAGTGGCAGCCACTTTCAGGTCCTTAGCTATTTCTTCTGATATTTACCTTTGAATTTAAAAGAACTGATTCTAATCTACTATTGTTCCTAATAATCTATAATAAATAATGCCTACTTTGTATCAGGTACTTTTTGTTTTTTACATTTATTTCTTTTTTGAGAGACAGAGCACAAGTGGGGGAGGCCAGAGAGAGAGAGGGAGAAACAGAATCCAAAGCAGGCTCCAGGCTCTCAGCTGTCAGCACAGAGCCCGACATGGGGCTCAAACTCAAACGGTTGAGATCATGACCTGAGCCGAAGTTGGATGCTTAACCAACTGAGCCACCCAGGCACCCCTGTCAGGTACTTTAAATGCTTCACAGGCTTCAGCTCATTTAATCTCATCAATCTCTGTGAACCAGGGCCTGCTATTGTCTCCTTTTTACAGGTTAGGACACTGAAGCACAGAAACTTTATTTTTTAAATTTAATTAATTAATTAATTTAGAGGAGGAAAGAAAGCAGAACGTTACATAAGTAGGGGAGGGGCAGAGATAGAAGGAGAAAGAGAGTGAAATCATGACCTGAGCTGAAATCAAATCAAGAATCAGAGGGGCACCTGGGTGGCTCAATCAGTTGAGCTTCCGACTTCAGCTCAGGTCATGATCTTGCAGTTTGTGAGTTCGAGTGCCACATCAGGCTCTGTGCTGATAGCTCAGAGCCTGGAGCCTGCTTCGGATTCTGTGTCTCCCTCTCTCTCTGCTCCTCCCCCGCTGGTGCTCTGTCTGTCTCTGTCTCTCAAAAATAAATAAATAAACGTTATAAAAAAAATTAAAAGAAAAAAAATCAAGAGTCAGGTACTTAACTGTTGGAGCCATCCAGGCGCCTCAGGCACAGAAACTTTAAACGGCTTGCCCAATCTCATGATCATTACTAAGTGTTAAAGAGCCAAAGTTTGAACCTAGGTAATCTGGCTCCAGAATCTGGTCTCTTAAATCACGCTACCATATTACACTGCCTGTCATAATATGCTTATATTGCTATTTCTTCACTTTTCAACTTCAGGTGTTTTCTCTTAAACTCTTAGTATGGGAAATGAGAATTTAGTCTCCTCATACCATCACCCTGGCTTCCCCTCTCCTCCCAGCTTCACAATATAGTTATATCACTATTTTTATTAAATAAGTATTCTATGTTTACATCGTTATAACTTTGAAAAATTCATTTACCAGAGAGTGAAATAGTATAGCAGTTTAATCTTTCTATTTGTACACCTTATTGTTTTTCCAGGGGTCGATGATGGCATTGTTTCTTCATTTGCTCAGTTTTCTAGGTATCAGTTGTGAATTCTTCCCAGAACCTTTGAGAAATTATAAAACTCCATACACTTCTTATTTTCGTAGTCAAATGTATCAGATGAACAATTAGTTTTTGAGAACTAAAACTAGGGAATCTTTTTTTTAATTTTTAAAAAATGTTTGTTTATTTTTCAGAGGGGAGGGCAGAGAGAAAGGGAGACAGAATCCAAAGCAGGCTCCATGCTCTGAGCAAGCTGTCAGCACAGAGCCTGATGCAGAGCCCAAAGTTACAAACTGCAAGATCATGACCTGAGCTAAGGTCGGACGCTTAACCAATTGAACCACCCAGGTGCCCCCAAAACTAGGGCTCTTTTAAGCCTTTCCTTTTTCATAAGTCAACTTTATGAAGGTAAATTTGCATACAGTAAAATTCACTTTTTTTTTAAAAGTTGGTTTATTTATTTTGAGAGCGAGCGAGCAGGGGAATGGCAGAGAGAAAGAATCCCAGGCAGGCTCTGTGCTGTCAGCACGGAGCCTGATGTGGGGCTTGGTCACCCAAATTGTGAGATTATGACCTGAGCAGAAATCAAGAGTTGGACACTTAACTGAGCCACCCACGCACCCTAAAATTCACCCTTTTTAGGTTTGTAGTTTCGAGAGTTTTAACAATATGTATCAAGGTGTAGATTATTTCCATTATTCCACAAAGGGCCCCTGTATTCTTTTACAATCAATCTCTTCTTTCCAGCTTAGCTGCAGGCAACTACTGATCTGTGGTCTGTCCCTATATTTTGCCTTTTTTAGAGTGTTATATAAATGGAGCCATATAGTATATAATCTTTTGTATCTGATTTTAAGCTTCTCCTTTTTATGAAAAAAAAAAAAAAAAAAAGGATGGTAATCATTATAACTAACATTTATCAACTTACCGAGTACTAGGTACCACACACTTTGTTAAAGGCTTTCTGTGGATTATCCTTATTACTTTTTCAGGCCTATGAGAATAAATACAGCTTTTTCTTAAAAATGTGTAATTCCAAAGAATATTATTGAATATTGTGTTAAAATATGATACGCATAAAAGGATCTTTTAAGAATAGCAAAGTTTAGGGGCGCCCAGGTGGCTTAGTCGGTTAAGTGTCCGACTTTCGCTTAGGTCATGATCTCGCAGTTCGTGGGTTCGAGCCCTGCGTCCAGCTCTGTGCTGACTGCCAGCTCAGAGCCTGGAGCCTGCTTCAGTCTGTGACTCCCTCTCTCTCTGACCCTCCCCTGCTCATGCTGTCTCTCTCTCTCTCTCCTAGAAATAAATTAAAAAAAAAAAAAAAAGAATAGCAAAGTTTATATTCTCTCTCAATTTATTTCCTTTTTGGTGTGTTGCTTAAGTACCTAGAAGCTGCCTACTTTTCTCCCCAACCAGGATACAAACTCCCTGACAGAGTTAAATGTGTTTTTACTTCCCATCCAATGGCTTGCACAGGGCTTGGTACACGGCTTGGTCCAAAATATTTGTTGAATAAATTTGCACATAACTTGGGTGCATGGGGGGGTGGGGAGAAGTTTATTAAAGAATGGAGGTTGGAGGGGTTTGGAATCAGGGGAGAGGTGTAGGAAGGGTCTGGATGGAGGTAAAGGGCTGTGACTTGCTTCTCTTCCCTGCAGCCCAGTGTTTCCCGGGCTCTTTGAGTTCTGTTCCCGTTACACAGGCGCATCTTTACAAGGAGCAACCCAGCTGAACAACAAGGTGACCATGGCCCTGAGTCCTGTTCTCCCTATCCTGTGGGTCCTTATGCTCAACCTCAACCTGAACCTGAGCTTCCAGCTTTGGGGATGGGCAAGGAGGACTGTGAGTTGGGTGTGTTTGTCTTTCAGATCTGTGATATTGCCATTAACTGGGCTGGTGGTCTGCACCATGCCAAGAAATTTGAGGTGAGTGAAGAGATGATGGGGGAGACAATGACTGCCCTAGGGTAGGTGGTCAGGATGACAGTAGGGGGCAGCTGGGTAGAGGAATCGTTCCTTTCTTTGTAAGACCACTGTCTCACTATAGGCCTCTGGCTTCTGCTATGTCAATGACATTGTGATTGGCATCCTGGAGCTGCTCAAGTAAGTAGCCTGGGAGGAGCTGGAGGGACTTGTGAGACCTGTGGCTGAGGAGGTCTCTCAGACTGCCCTGGCCCTGACCCTGGCCTCCACCCCCATACTAGCTTCTCCACAGTTCGTAATGCTTTACTCAGACTTCCTCCTCTGTGTGATGGTGCAAACTCCCTGCTGCCTGCTCACATTTCAGTCTTCTCTGCACATCCCTCTCCTGTCCCTGCCTCCAGGCTGGAGCCCCAGGGTTGCCCTTAGGGAACTGGTGGCATTAGGTTTCAGGTGACTTGGGCTGAAGCAGACTCTTCATAATTCCAGACCTTGTTTTGGGAGGAGTGCGTCGGGCGGTTTTCTTGCTGGGGTTCCACTCTACCTCAGACCCTGGCTTGGCCCTCATTCCAGGTACCACCCTCGGGTGCTCTACATTGATATTGACATCCACCACGGTGATGGAGTTCAGGAAGCCTTCTACCTCACTGACCGGGTCATGACAGTCTCCTTCCACAAATACGGAAACTACTTCTTTCCTGGCACAGGTATGGGAATAGGGATGACCGTCCTCTTTGCTCCCTCAGCTCTCTACCATGATGGCCTCCTGCTCAACCTTCAGGTCTTGGCTCAGGTGCCCTCTCCTCGGAGAAGTCTCTCCTGACCACCACAGTTAAAAGTAACCCCTCCTTCCCCTCTACTCTGTCACATCCCCGTGCTTGCCTCTCTCAGAGCACTCACTGCTATTTGTATTTGTTGCGATGTTTTGTTTTGTTCACTGTCTCCCTCCTCATCATGCCCACCTGCCAAGAATATAAGCTTGGTGGGGTTTCATTCATTTCATTAGTTCTCTTTACTGCTAGATCCCCAGCACCTAGTACACAGGTTGGCTCATAGTAGGCCCTCAAATATTATTTGTTGAATGAATGCAAGCCACAAGAGGCGAAGTGGCTCTAGGGAGAATGTGGTAGAGGGACATAGATGTAGTGAGAGACCCTCAGGGTACAGGCTGGGGTTGAAGCAGCTGGGTTGTGAGTGCCCTCTGTGGGTGGCTCCCATCTCCTACTCTCCGCTTCCCTATAGGTGACATGTATGAAGTTGGAGCAGAGAGTGGCCGCTACTACTGTCTTAATGTGCCCTTGCGGGATGGCATTGATGACCAGAGTAAGTATTGAAGTCTTTTCCCTGCACACTAGACCTCTTCTTTCTCTCCTTGAATTAACCTCTTCTGCCTGGTATTGTCTGCTATTGGGCCAGGTGTCCTTAAGGATGAATGGCCTTCAGAGGGACCATGAACCCCCCCGGAAATTGTATGCAACATGTCATGTGTAGGTGCATTTTTCTGGGAAAAGGGTCATTAGCTTTCATCAGTCACTCAAAGGGGTCTGGGACCCCATTCAGAAGTTCAGAACCAATGATTTGGTTCTTAGGGCTGCCCCTTTTCCTGGGCTACATGCTCTCTCAACCCCCTTTTTCCTTTTGTTCCCTGTCTCCCCATCCCCTTGGGGTGCCAGGTGCCCATCTTTGGCCCTCTCCCAGGTTACAAGCACCTTTTCCAGCCGGTTATCAACCAGGTGGTGGACTTCTACCAACCCACATGCATTGTGCTCCAGGTAATACTGTCCATGCCTCCTCAAGAGGGCTCTACCTGGGCTTCGGGGAAGAGAGCAGGGAGGAGGGGAGCCCTGGCATTGGTCAGGGAAGGGAAGTGAAGAACATCTGGGACATTCTGATCGGTTATCTCACTGCAGCTGCCTGGGGTTTTGCTTTTTGCAGTGTGGAGCTGACTCTCTGGGCTGTGATCGCCTGGGTTGCTTCAACCTCAGCATTCGAGGGCATGGGTGAGATTTGTTTTCCTTCCCCGCCCCCAGGTTTTCAAGTGTCTTTGGGCCTCAGTACATGAAGTGAGGGTAGGTGGCAAATGGGCCATAGGAAGAATAGGGAGAGTCACTCCCAAGCAGTGAGAAGGGCCCATGCAGAGGCATGAGACAGGGAAGAACTGGTGTAGCGGAGGAGATGAAGTCACAGCAGTGAGGCAAGAACACAGAGAGCAAGCTGGAGGCGGTTTGACTTGAGGCCTGAGAAGTTAGCAGTGACAAGGTTTTACAGAGCCCTTACCTCCTGGTAAGGAGTCTGGATTGTATTTCAGATATGATGGGAAACTGCTGGAAGATCTTTAAACAGGGAAGTGACATGATCCAAGTCAGGTTTGAAAGCGACTGCTCTGATTGCTGAATGGAGAAAGGATTGGGTGGGGGTCAGGGACAGGAGCAGAGGTGGAAAGACCAGCTAGGAAGCTGTTGTCCGGGCAGCAAATGCGGTGCTTGAGTTTAGGCGGAGAAGGTGCCCAATGAGCCATACGTGATTGGAGTTCTATTTTGGAGGCTAGAACTGACAGCAGTTTCTGGGGCATTGATGAGAATAGTTGATTAACAGATGGGGTGCCAGGGTGGGTGTTGAGCAGGATGGAGGTGGGAGTGCACTTTGTTTTTTAAATTTTCATTGAGATAAAACATGTATATACTAAAGTACACATATCTCAAGAGTATAAGTCAATGAATTTCACTACCTAGATCAAGATACGGAACTTTCTCGGGGGCACTTGGGTGGCTTAGTCAGTTAATTAAGTGTCCTACTTTGGCTCGGGTTATGATCTCATGGTTTGTGAGTTTAAGCCCCACATGAGGCTCTGTGCTGACAGCTCAGAGCCTGGAGCCGGATTTGGATTCTGTGTCTCCCTGTCTCTATGTCCCTCCCCACTCACTCTCTGTCTCTCTCTGGCTCTCAAAAATGAATAAATGTTAAAAAAATTAAAAGAAGATAAGTAACATTTTCTAGTTCCCTTGTACTCCTTCCACACGATAGCTAGAGATGTACATTTTGACTTTTTGAGAACTTCTTCCAGCCATTCCTCTGGTTCCTTTTAACAGGGAATGTGTCGAATATGTCAAGAGCTTCAATATCCCTCTTCTGGTGCTAGGTGGTGGTGGCTATACTGTCCGAAATGTTGCCCGTTGCTGGTAAGCATACTTCCTGATTTTCTTCCTCCCCCTTGTCCACTGTGAGTTTGGGGCTCCCTGAGAGGTGGCCAGGTGGCCCTGCAGCCCACTTGCTCAGCTGAGCCCAGTCTGCTATTTGGTTTCAGGACATATGAAACATCGCTGCTGGTAGAAGAGGCCATTAGTGAGGAGCTTCCCTATAGCGGTAAGGACCACCCCATGATACCCCATAGCAGGAAGCCATTCTCAGAAGACCCCTGAACGGCCTGGTTTGAAGGCAGATGGGAATTTTTTTTTCTTATTATTACAGATAGGCAATTTGACACTCGAGGAGCTCTGCATACTGAACTCCTGAGCAGGGAAAAGATTGGACAGCTAATTTGCAGGGGGTTTTGATGGGAAGGATATAGGTTGGGGGATCTCAGGACCTGCTTGTCTCTGTCTGAGCCATGCCTTTTCTCCTCATCTCCCTTTCCCTGCTTAGAATACTTCGAGTACTTTGCCCCAGACTTCACGCTCCATCCAGATGTCAGCACCCGCATCGAGAATCAGAATTCACGCCAGGTCAGCAACGTGGAGAGGCTGAACACAAGGTTGGGGGCCGCCCAGGAGAGGTCCAGGATGAAATCAGAGAAATGAGAGAAGAGACGAAAGTTCTTAGTTGTCACTATAACTCTTATCAGCTGGTAGGCAGCTCGAGTTCCAGTAAAGGCAGTTGGGGTCAGGAGGAGGGATGGTTATCAGGTGGGGACTTGAACTAGTATTCAGAAAGGGATTAGAACTAGGAGTAGGGGTGAAAGGCAGCTAGAAGAGTGGGTGCTCTGGGAATCAATCACTCTTTATTCCAAATCCCCAACCAGTATCTGGACCAGATCCGCCAGACAATCTTTGAAAACCTGAAGATGCTGAACCATGCACCTAGTGTCCAGATTCATGATGTGCCTGCAGACCTCCTGACCTATGACAGGACTGACGAGGCTGATGCAGAAGAGAGGGGTCCTGAGGAGAACTATAGCAGGTCTGGGGCAGTGACTTGACAGCAGGGGCTTCCAACAGGCGTGTTGGGGAAGTTAAGAGTGAAAAAGTAAATTAGAAGGCATTAGCTTAATCGTTTCTGGCTTAGCTCCATTAGTATGCTTACTTTTTGGTCTGTTGCAATTCCACACTCTCATTTTTGTGTGTGGGTGTGCCACAAATAAGTAATTTATTGCCAGAATTTTAAGCAACACCAAAATACGTTGCATTCACACAATCCCAGACCAGTTCCACAAAGTGACCACTGTTAATAGTTTGATTTATATCTTTTCAGTTAGACCTTTTCCAGTAGATTATAAGTATACTACTCAACATGCAAATATGAACCCAAACACACATACACACTCCTTCTCAGAGTTTGTGGCATCTTTTGTTATTAAATGCAAGTTGGATTCTTCTATATAGGTTACTATACAATTTACAACTGTTCTTTTTTTTTTAACAGAAGAGTCTATCTTTCCATGTGATTATTTATACATCTGCTTCATTATTTTTTGACTGTATAATACTCCATTGTGTTGATGTAGCATAATCTAACCAAGTACCATTGATGGCATTTATATTATTTCCCATTTATTTTTACCATCACAAAGAATATGGTGATGCACCCTCTCATACACATATACATCTTTGCCTGCTTATTTGAGTGGGCTTTGTGCACTAAACTTTATATTTGCTGCCAAATTGCCTTCCAAAAAATCTGTAATGGTTTATAATCTTCCCAGCATTTTACATGCTTCTTCCAAGTTCAAAGCTGTACAGGATTGCTTACATACTCTCTAAGACCCTTTGATTTCTTTCCTCTGTTCATTTTTTCAGGTGTGATAATTATGTTTTTTTAAAAGTCTTTCTGAGATATATACTAAAATATTTACAGATGTGTTAGGGGAAAGAAGAGATGAGGATAGAGCTTTTTTTTTTTTTAATCTAAATCCCAGAATAGGCTTTTCTGAAAAATGGAGGGAAAAGACAGCAGAACCCAGAAATGCAGAAACGGATGCACTTAATGGAGAACAGATATCCTTACGTGACTGAGGGATAACCACAGCTGGATACTCACACCTCCTACGCAGTGTGAGAGGTTTGAGCTGGCCCTGAGTCTGATTGACCCTTCTCAGTCCCTTCCATAATCTGCTTCTCTGTCTTAGAGGTCAGCTTCCAGATCTCTCCTTTAGACCTGGGCTTTACTGTTGGACCTTCAGGACGGCTTCCCTCCTCCTCCATGAACATCACCTTATCCCCACTCCTGGTTGAGGAAGTATCTGAACCTCTGGCCTAAGGATTCCTTTTTAATGTATCACCTCCTTGTCAATTTCTCCAGGTCTCTGAAGCTTGACTTGTAGAATTGATTTTCTTAAAAACTTGCTTTGAAGTTACTCCTTTTGGCAAAGTTTGGCTTTTTCATCTCTGGTTCTAAAGGCTCTTATCCGGGCCTAGTCTCTATATAATACTACCCCCTCTCAACAGCCAGCAGAAGCCTCAGGCCTCTTCCTGCCCTAAGCCCTACCTCACTGTGAGACCCCTCAGCGAGTTCCTGTTCTTTGATGCCTATAGTTTCAGCTTGCATAGCACTCGCAGAATTGTAATAGGATGACTACTTTTTGTGGGTTTGCTAAACATCAGACTCAATACTAAGTGCTTTATATTAAAACATATGTATCACCATTGTCATCGTTCTTCTGTCATCAGACAACCCTAAGAGGTGGCTGTTACGCTCAAATTACCAGAGGAGGAATCTGAGGCTCAGAGAGGTTAAGTAATTTGCCAAAGGTCCTATATCTAATTAAATATCACGACTGAGAGTCAAACCTGAGTCTCTGACCCCACATCTTTAACCCTTATGTACTCAGAGGTAGCTGAGACATTGCTTACCAGGAAGAGAGGGCCTTTCTTGACTTTGTTCTCCGGCTTCTCTGTGACAACTTTCTCCCTTCTCGCTTGCTTATCAGCTGTGGACAAGGTAATTCAGTTTTCAGTTATTCATGTTCTCCCAGAGAGTAGTTTTCCAAAAAGAAAGAAACCAGTATTGAGTACTTAACTGGGCCCTGTGTTGCTTTCCCTTCCCTTTCCTCACTCTCGTGCTTACACCTCTCCTTTCCATTGCTTTTAGAACAAAATCCCATTCTTTGATCATGGCTTTAGAAAGCCCTGCGTGCTGGTGTTTGCCTGTTTCCGTGGTCTCATCTGTAACTGCTCTCCTCCCTGCACGCTGCTCCCAGCTGTCCTAGCCTTCGTGCTCATACTGGAATACAGCAATCACCCTCCACCTGATAACACTGTACTTGGTTTTCTGGCAGCTTGAAATGAGCTTCCTCAGATCTTTGCCTGGCCATCTCCTTCTCAGACTTGAAGCCTTACTTTTCAGCTGTCTCTAATAATTCTGCCTGAACTTTACTCTTTTTTTCCCATTCATTCTCTGTCAGATCCCTTTATTTCCTTCTTTTCAGAGCACTTTCCACCATGGGAAATTATCATCTTTATTTGCTTACTTTTTAGTTGTTGTCGCTCTTGTTTATAAGTTTTTTAAGGATAGGCAGAAATTGTATCGAACTTCTCGTCTGCTGTATTGCTGTGGCTTATGATGGTGGCTGGCACAGAGTAGTCTCTCATTAAATGTTTATTGACTACATGGATGGGTGGAATGGATCACTACCAGTCTCTGCCAACAGGAGAGGAGTGGTTCCTTGACAAAAGGGGCCTAAGACTTGGCTCCAGAGAGGGTGCCAGTGTCGGGGAAGATGAGAACTTGGGGAATAGAACTCTGACCTCTCTCCCTTGCTTTGCAGGCCAGAGGCACCCAATGAATTCTATGATGGAGACCATGACAATGACAAGGAAAGTGACGTGGAGATTTAAGAGCAGCTGGGCTTGTTATATCCCAAGGAATTCCTTTTTACCTCTTGTTTGGGCAGGAGGAAAAAGGTGTGGCGCCCACAGCCCTGGATGGTCACCTTCAGAGCTTTTACCAGTGCTGGAGGAGGGTTTAGAGACCACACCTGGTTTTTGAACCAACTATCCCCTTTACTCTGTTTCCCAAGGCCTGACAATGGTACTGATTAGGGATTGGATTGGGGACAAGGATAGCTTCCCCTAGGACATCTTGGGCAATGGGCCCTAGAGGCCGGTCCCAGCCACTTTGGCCCCCTTGTTCCTTCCCTGTTTCCCTCCAACCCAGAGACTTTTAGGGATGAAGGTGTTAGACAGGAGTGAAGTTACCTCTGACTTCCTCCTTTCGTGGTTTCTCCTACAACAAGCCTTGTTTTCAGTGCAGGTGAAGAGTCAGGGATTTTAGAGGGCTCTGGCTCTCTAACAACCTTAACCCCAGATGATGGGAAATATGGTTTCGAATCCGGGGAGGATGTGAAAATGTCCCTTTCTAACTTTTGGCTTTATGTCCATTTTACCACTGTTTTTATCCAATAAACCAAGTTGGTATTTTTTGTACCTTTTGCTTCCTGGGAATATTTTTAATTCTAGCTAGCTGCCTATGTGTGAAGGGAAAAGATATGGGGGTCATAATGTATATCATAAAAATCAAAGTTAACATTTATTCAACACTTATGGTAGGTCCTGTGTGTGCATTCTACGTGGATTATGTTACTCATATATAGGGAGTTGATAGAGCATTCTTGTTAAGAGTTAGACAAACCTGACCAATTACTAGTTTAAGAGAGGGAGAAGATGACTCCAGCTTTTTGAACCTGGGTGTTTGGGATGGTAATGCTATTTGGTGAAGATACACTGAGATAAAGCCTCAAGTGCTTAGCATGGTACCTGACATAGTGGTTGCTTATATTAACTGTCTTGGTGAGCATGATGCTAGATACCATAGTAGTCACAAATGTGGACCCTTCCCTGGCATTCACAATCCAGTAAGAAGTTAGGTAAATAGTACAGCAGATGTAGACAGTGGTATGAGAAAGAAGAGTGATAGATGGATCATTCCTTCCATGCTTTGATACTGTCAGTGCTTTGGCTTAGAAAATAATATCCCAAGCCCTAGGCTGAACACTGGGGTCTCAGAGTTCCCTCCAGGAGCATATATTTGAAATCTTTTGTCAGCTGTGGGTAAGATAATTTAGTCCATACTTTGAGGGCCTACTGGGGGCCACATACTTTTCACAGGAGGAACAGATGTAGCTAGGAGAATGGATGAGATCACTGAGGGAGAAATCAAGCTGGGTGAGCAAAGAACATACTCTTGGAGAACACCTGCTCTTTTCACTCAGGATTGGTTTTTGTCAATAGGGTATCCTGGTCAAACATAGGATTTCCCAGACTAATCTGGGTTTAATTTTTTTTTTTTTTTTTATCATTTATATGTCCTTGGGCAAGTCACTTTAACTCTCAAAAGTCGCAAATTTTCTCTCTGTAAAATGTTTTATTTTTATTTTTGAGAGAGAGAGCATGAGGAGGGGAGGGTCAGAGAGGGAGACACAGAATCTGAAGACAGGCTCCATATCTGTAAAATGATGAGACAAGTGGAGTTTGTCACATGGCAATGCCAGGATTCAGTTAGGAAAAACATGGAGAGTTTTGCATAGTGTCTGGTTTAGAGCAAATGCATGGTAAATAGTAACTATTATCACTGACTAGTCACCTGTTGGCAATAACTAGTTTCTCAGAATAAAAAACACCACTAGGAAATAGCAGACCTGCGATTCATAACTAGGTAATCTAACCCCAGGGCTAGTTGTGTTCAGGTCTAGCACTTGCTCTGGGCCATGCTCTGTTCCAGGCACATAGCTTTGAATAAATGCGGTCACTTTTAAATTTTTTCATGGGCTCCACTGATACTGCACACATAAAAACTGTATTATCCTTGAAAGACCCACACTGGGTTTTCGGCCAAGATGACACTCTCTTACTTGATTTTTTGGTTCAGATAATATCTTGGTCTAGGGTGTGAGAGAGTGTAGGCTTTACAGCCACGTGGGCATTGCGTGGGAGCGCGTAGGCCTGCGCCACTCCGACCGCCAGGTGGCGCCATTCCTTGTTGAGGCCGCAGAGTTTCACCGCCCACTCACCACTATCCCCCCCCACGTGGGTCCGAATGGTTAGGTCCGCCAGGCAGGTAGCTTGCTTCCGCGCCTTCCCTCCACCCCCTCCCTTCCCTCATTGGTAGGAGCTGCGGGTCCGGGCGGAAGTGGGGCAGGCGGGCGGGAGCGAGGCGTCGCCGTTGTATATTCATGAGGCGCGCGCAACCCGGCATACTAATGAGGTGGGGCGCGGCGGCGGGCTGAGGAGCAAGCTGCTGGGCGGCGGCGGCGGGTCGGGAGCTACCCGGCGGGAGCGGCGTAGGCGCGGGGTCATCTGCCAGCGCGAACCTGGACATGGAGCCGCTCGGCGGGAGCCAAGGTCCTGGCCGCGGGACCCGGGACAAGAAGAAGGGCCGGAGCCCGGATGAACTGCCTGCGGCGGGCGGCGACGGCGGCAAATCCAAGAAATTTGTGAGTGTCCCTCCCACCCGGTTCCTTCAGCCTAGCCCGGTAACCGCCCTCCGGTCCCCGGCGACCCCCGCAGCTGGCCCCAGCAGTGCACGCGGGTCTCTCGGGAGCCGCCCCCGCGCCTCCCTTCCTCCGTTTGCTGGGTAGTGGGCTCCACAGCCGGACATCCTACTCCTCCGGGACCTCGGGAATCCCCGGAGTCCCACCCGGCTCTTGCCCCGGCAGCCTGGGGGCTTCCTTCACCCCCTCAGCCCGCACGCTCTGCCCTCCGCCCCCATAGCCCCGCGAGTCTTAGCCCCATCTCTTCCTTCTCAGCCCCACTTCCTTTCTTCTTTCTCTGTTACCCGCACACGCCTTCCTATCTTGTCCTCTGTGTTTTACTGGGTCCATTTTTTATTACCCTCCCCCCCCCCTTTTTTTTTGGTATCCTCTTATTTGCTTCTCTTAAAGGTCACTTCCTTCTCAAGATTGATCCCTTTCACCTGCTAACTTTCCTCCCTCCTGGCCCCGGCTCTGGGCCCTCAGCCCGGTGTCACCTGATAATCCTTCCCCTCTGGAATGTTACCTGACTTGGGCTCTACCTTCCCTCCCCCTTGGACGTTTGTCCTTGTGATTGCAGGAATGGGTTCCTGCCCAGGTCCTATGGTCATTGGACGTGCCGTTAATTTACTTCCCAGTATTCCTCCGTCCGGAGAACCTGCCTCTTTGCCCTGTTGCTTAATCACTTTTAAGGGGGTTAGAACTTCTCTCATGATGATGTCCTTCTTGACTTAGGATGGTGAATAAAACCTTAGGAGGAAGTTTGGCTGCAAGTCCAAGAAGTTTCTGAGTAATTGAATTGCTTTTTATATGTTTCCCATGAAAACCATCTCAACTCTTCTGCCTCCTCCTGTGTGACAGGCTAGTGACATCCCTTTTCCTACCTGTACAAGAGTATAGTTGTCCTCAGGTGCCAGTGACTCCCAATCCGAGTTAGAAGGAATATTGATATTCATGTAACATTATCATATTTCATTACCTTTGCCCACACTAAATCTTTTTTACTCCTGTCTCCAGGGAGCTATTTGTTTGCCTTTTACTGTAAAAGCTTTGAAAGATATGAGGCACTATCCAAGAGAGGGAAATAGTCTTGGATCTTAAAAATCGTTTGCTAGTTGTAACTGTACTTATTTATTATCTAGTCTTTTCTTCCAGGTAATTATGCCCCCACCATGATATCTCTTCCTCCTAACCAAATGGATTCTGACTCTCTGCTCTTTCTCTTTTCTCTTATCCCCAACCTTGAGTATTCTGACCCAACTCCACAAATTTGAGAAGAAAACTTATAAAATGACGGAAACAGGAAGAAAATGTTGCTTTGGGATCTAGAGGATTGAGATGTGGAGAGTACTAAGCAGAATTAAAATAGTGACTCATCTCTTCCTACCTATTTCTAGCAAAGCAGGTGCTTCTGGACTGTCCTTTCCAGTGACTTATGGGCTGTCAGTAACTGCGTTTTGCTTTTGTTAAATCTGGTGAACATCTTTTTTTCCAGAAATGTCGAATTAATGGTAGTGAGGACCCTCCGCCTGTGATGATTAAAGAAACATTTCCTTATGTTTGTTTAGGGTAGGAACTGACCCTCTAGTTAGAGAGTTTTCCTTCTAAGAATTAAGTTCTAGGGCCAGTAATCCTTTTTTTAAATTATATTTATATCTGTTACTGTCGTTTTGCTTCTGTTTCCATGGGTGCTATTTGACCTTCCTCACCCAAATTCCAGCTATTCCTGCTGATATATAGTGAACTCTGTGGCTTGTAAATGTTTTTCAGGTCCTTAAATAGAATTTTATTTGTGCTTTTTTTTTTTTTAAATCTAATACTTAAGTGTTTCGCAGGTGAAGTGAAGTGGAGATACCTGAGGAAACTTAACGTTTTTCACCTGTGTTTTGGAATGTCCATGGAGTCTTGTGTATGCTGGGTTGACTTGGCTCCTAGTTTTTGGTATTTGCTTTATAGAGGGTGGAGCCAAACCAAGTTCTCTTTTTCTTTCCGAGGTGTTGGTGTTAACTCTTAAGCTGCTGAATTAAAAAAAAAAAAAAAAAAAAGTATAGCACAGGTTGTGAGAATTGCATTCAGAGCTAGGGGATTGGAAAGTTTCCAGAAAAATAGTGCTACTTAACCCCTTTCTTGCCGACTGTAAGCTACCTCAAGGCATCAGAATATTCTCTCCTTGTTCTTTTTATGAGAACTCTGTGGCAGTGAGAGACCAGGAGAGGCATTGCAATCCCCTTGTCTTTGCGTCTGTGTGTATGTGTGGGTGGATGGAGGGGGGGAAAGAGTGCGGGTGTGCTTTTGTTACCCATGGCTTAGGTTTTTGAACTACAAGCTAGAAGAGCTGTTTTGCCTGCTCCACCTTTGCGAGAGTGTGTGTCCTCGGGAATTCCATTAAGAATGTTGTTTTGAAAACTGCCCTGGTGTGGACTTAGAGTGCCTGGAAGTTATCTATTTGCATTTGAGGAGTTTCTCATCTCTTTAGCTGCTACATACCTTTCCAGGCTTAAGGTATGTACAGATCAACTGAATGGAAGGCAGAGCTCACATATTAGCAAAGATAGATTCTTACCTAACCCTGAGGCATCTTGGATGGAAAGCACATGGAGTCAAAGTTTAAAAAGTGGTTGGGAATCACCTTTTAAAAACATTTGGTTGATAGAGATGCTGATATTTGTGGCTGAAGCCGGGCTGCCTGGTATTCCCCCTTGATTTCTCAGGAGTCTTTCTCCTCCTGGGCCATAAGTATATGGCCATTCTCCAGCATTGTGGCAGTTCCTTCCAGAGGTCCTTAGGGTGAAGGAAAATAAAAATACAAAATGAACAGAACGTTTTCTGATTTTTCAACAGTGATGAATGTGGGTGTCAAATAAACTGCTGGCTGAAATCTGTGTAAAGGTAGCAATTACAACCAGGGTGTTGGAGCCTGCAGAGTATTCCTGCATTTTCTAAACTCCATATCTTACACAGTCAAGAAGTTGTTGCGTTCTAAGAAGGAATATTGCTTCCTGACTCATCCAAAGGCATAAGTTTGTAAAATATGAGTTTTACTTTGGGTTTAGAGAGAAGAGAAAATACATAATTTTTAAAATCTTATTTAATATTTGATGTCAGTGTATTGAATTTTCACCAAGCAACAGTTTCATGCCTTGTAAAAAGCAGAGTGATAGTGAAAGTATAAATGTTTGGTTGTAGACCCCTGTCTGTCCTGAAGGAGAGCAATCACAGGGAAAGGATGCCAGGCAGAATCTTAGTAAGGAAGGTAGAGAATGTGCAAGAAGTGGAGTTGATCGTGCAGATAGCTGCTTCTCTCCTCTTAAGACTGATCAAAAGGTTGCTGAAAACAGGGAGTTTACCTAGAGCTTTATACAAGTCATGTGACTTTTTTTTTTTTTAAGATGACAAACACCAGGATTACTTAGTTTGGAAAGAGAGAGAGGAGCCTACAGGAATGTTTTTGAAACGTTTGAGATGACAGAATGATACCTTAAAAATTGCTGCCCTTTTTCCTACCTTGTTTTTAAAGAGGTAGTCCTAGAATCCACTTGATCATGTTACATTTACTTTTTCCAAAGGAAATCCTCTCTCACAAGAGGTCAGACTGATGGACGGCCTCAGACTTAAAATCTCTGCCTTGGGAGAGTTGGTAAATGTTGGGATACTTTTATAAAAAGAGCTGAAAGTTTTATGACTTGAAAATTATATTTATTATAAAACTTAAGAAAATAGTATTGAGAAATGATTTAAGTTTGTTGATGGGCATATGCGTCAGAATAGACTAATTTTATTTCCTGTATGATAGAATAACCTTTTGCTATCCCATGGGGCTTTCTGTGTTATAAATAGATTGCCAAGTTATTCTTGGAGAGTATTATATTTTCAGTGAAATGTAATGGAGATTTACAAGATAAAGTTATACCACATTAAGATTTAGAAGAACAAGTTAAAATCATGTTTATCAATGAGAAATAGTGGAATTATGGAGAAAAGGTTTGTATGTTCAAATAGTGTGTTTTTCCCATTTTATGTCTCAGTTGAAATCATTCATGACTACAAAAAACATTTCTATTTGAAACAAGCTATGTATTCTATTGCTTCAGTGCTTTTCTTTATTGAGCTTCCTCTTCTCACTTTTGTTTGAAGGCCTTAGGAATTTACCTCTTGCTAATGAGCAAAGCAGCATTGGGTTTTGCGCCTAGTTAGGGTTAAGCAGACAAAGCCAAGCTTCCTCTCCCCTGCCCAGCTACTATCCTCCCCTCCCTCTTTGTTTTTATTCCCTATCTGCTTCTGTAGGGACAGGGCCCAGTCCCATGGGCATCCAGGCTTTTAATTAGGAGTGGTAAAATCTGTTGATATTAAAATTTCTTTACTGGTTTTTCTATGTTTTATTTATTTTTGAGAGAGAGAGAGAAAATGAGTGAGGGAGGGCCAGAGAAAGGGAGACACAGAATCCATGAAGCAGGCTCCAGGCTCCGAGTTGTCAGCACAGAGGCTGACACGGGGCTCAAACCCATGAACCACAAGATCATGACCTGAGCCGAAGTCGGTTAGGCGACCAACTGAGCCACCCAAGGCACCCGATACTAAAATTTCTTAAGCTTCAAAGCTAAAATTGAAAAAGAAAGAACGTTTAAACACTGGGAACATATTTTACCTTACTTTATACCTCTCTTTTTCCTTTTTCTCTCTTTTCTCTTTTTCTTCAAACATTTTATGAGAACGAAGGAACCCTTTTTAATAAAGTAAAACAATTACTGAAGGAAAAGAGAAGTATTAAGACCAGCTGTTTCATTGAATTTTTACCACCAATTACAGGATAACTGGGTGTATCATTGTTTCAGCTCTGAGGTTCTTCCATTCATTACTAAAGCTTGCTATGAATGGTTGCCTTAAATTTTTAGTGTTGGAAGGGATTTGAAATGTCATCAAGCCCAAACACCCACTCAGTGTAACAGTCTCTTCTTACATTTGAAGTTTGGAGACATCAGGGGGCTATGGGGTGGATGTTGGATAAATGAATGCAGAGAAGCAGAAATTTTGGATGCTACATTTCCTTTAGTAAATTTCAGGATCATGGAATAGCTAGAGTAGTAGAAAGATTGTATACGGGGAATGTATACACTAGAAGCTGTGTGACTGAGAGGGAAAAGATTGAAGAAACTGTGTTGCTTGGCTCTCTGACAATCGTTGTTCATTTTGTCTTATAAATATTTGCTTAAATTTCTTTCCTCTAAGAAGGGGGATGGAACAGATAAGGGGACACAAAGGAGAATAAGTATAATGGAACTGAATTAAGAGAAACACATGGCATTCTTATGTGGAAGGATTCTTATATGGAAGATGGGAAATTCCATCCTTGGTGGTGAAGTGGTCCTTAGGTGGTAGGGACTTTGACTTTTTAAGGTAACATGTAGAGGTAGAATTGATGGTGTTCTGGATTATTTTTCTGGATTTTTGATGCTGTGATTTATCCCGTTTTAGAATTACTGTTGTGTGAAAGCATAGAATTTGCATTTTCTTTTAAGATTTAACATGCTTTAAGGATCCAACAGAGGATAATTTATAAACTGGCTTTGATCCTGCAGGTCACAGAAAACCAAAGGGTATATGTTGGTATTGGGCTTACATCTCAGAAAAATCTGCCATATATATATTTTTTTTTTTTTTTTTTTTGAGGGGAGGTAGGAACAGAGGATCCAGACCTGGCTCCATGCTAACAGCAGAGAGCCCAATGGGGGGGGGGGGCCCACCTCAGGAACCGTGAGATCATGACCTGAGGTGTTTGAATGCTTAACTAGCTGACCCACCCTGGCACCCCTATGTTTAACTTTTTAAAAAGGTACCAAACTGTTTTCCAAAGTGACTGTGCCATTTTACGTCCCCACAAGCAGTATAGGAGTTCTGGTTCCTTGGTAACATTAGTATGATCAGTCTTAAGTTTTAGCCATTCTAGCAGGTATGTGATGATGTTTCAGTGTGGCTTTAATTTACATTTGTGTAATGATGTTGAGCATCTTTTCAAATACTTATTTGCTCTTTGTGTATCTTCATTGAAGTGTCAGTTCAAATTTTTTTGCCCATTAAAGGTTTATTTATTTATTTTTTTCCTATTAAATTTTTTTTAATGTTTATTTTAGAGAGAGAGTACAAGTGGGGAGGTACAGAGAGATAGAGGATTGGAATTGGGATCCCTGCGTATAGTAGCGTGCCAGATGTCAGCTCGAACCCACAAACCCTGAGATCATGACCTGAGCCAAAGTCGGATGCACAACTGACTGAGCCACCCAGCTGGCCCTGAGAGTTTTTTCTTTTGGTCTAAATGCAAGTCATTTGTTAGATAAGTTTTTCGCAGATACAGTCTTTCTCCTATGATTTGCCTTTTCATTTTTTTTTTAACACTGTAGAATGAAGAACAAAAGTATTTAATTTTGAAGTCCAGTTTTTTTAACTTTTTGCTTTTTATGTCATATTTCAAAAATCTGTGCTAAAATCACAGCTCCTAAGATCTTATGTTTTCTTTTAAAAATTTTATAGATGCAGCTCTTAAGTTTTCTTTTCCATTGTGCATATGTGAATTATAGCCAACTCAGGCTCTTTGGGGGCTTAAATTTTCACTTGTAAGCACAGACAGAACCTTTGAAATTCCATTTATCTGGTAGTCATTTTCATCTTAATATGTGGTGGTAGAAAGCTTTTGTTGTCCTTTACGTGTTGTGCTACAGGTTGTATAGTGCCATTCTTCCTATCTAAAAATATTCATGAATGTTTAGCCTCTTTTTTTAAGGTTTTATCATTTAAGTAATCTTTACACCCAACGTGGGGCTCAAACTCCCGACCCCAGGATCAAGAGTCACATGCTCTTCAAACTGAGCCAGCCACGTGATAGATCAGAAGATTAATTCATTCCAGACTGGAAGGACAAGGAGTAATAGTAACAACAACAGTAGCAGTAGTAATAACATTTGTTTGTTGCATACGTATACAGCGCTAGCACTGTGCTAAAGAGCTTCTGATTCATTATCTCATTAATCTCTAACTCAATCTTATAGAGTAGATACTGTTGTTCTAATTTTATAGATCATTAAACTGAGACTCAGATTAAGAAACCTGCTTTAGGGGCGCCTGGGTGACTCAGTCACTTGAGCGTCCGACTTTGGCTCAGGTCATGATCTCACGGTTCGTGGGTTCGAGCCCCACATCAGGCTCTGTGCTGACTGCCAGCTCAGAGCCTGGAGCCTGTTTCGGATTCTGTGTCTCCCTCTCTCTCTGACCCTCCCCTGCTCACACTGTCTCTCTCTCTCGGAAATAAATAAAAAACATTTTAAAAAATTAAAAAAAAAAAAAAAGAAACCTGCTTTAGCTCGTAGAACTAGGATTCAAACTGAGGTCTAGCTTATTAAAAAAAAAAATCCTATTTACCACTTTGTACTGACATTTTACAAGTGTCCAGTTTTTGCACCTGTAGTATAAAAGAGTATTAACTGCTAGGAATTTCATAGAAAATTTTGGTGGCATCTCTTTAGTCATTTGATGACTAATCTATTAAAACTGGGCCCTCCTCCAGTTGATTTGGTGGGAAAGAAGTATTGGGTCTAGATGGACAAAGTGCAGTGACTAAATGGCTAACTGCTTTTTGCATTTAGTAATTTAAACTTTGAAATCATTGCAAAAATTATAATTAAACCTTTCTTAGACATGAAGAAGTAGCAGTTTCAGTGTTATCAGAACCAATCTTTCCTCTTGCTCATGAGGTACTAACAACTTGTCAGTTGTTATTTTTAAAGACCAGCTTCTGTGTAAATGAAATAGCTCTATCAGCATCAGCCATCAGTTTTTTGAGTTGTTTAAATAAAAGCAGCAAGTAGTGGTGACAAATGGAAAGGAGGAAGCTGTTGCTAGCCTACTTCCAGTAGTTATTTTTTCTATATTTTAGAATTGGCATATGGTATTCTTAAAATCCTCTCTTTGTGCCCCTGAAACTTGACTGTAAAAATTTTAAATGGTTAGTATCTCCAGGGTCTTTTCTGAGTCTGGGGCCTGCTCAGAAATGTTTGTTCCTTAGACCTGGCAGTTATTTACCTGTGGTTAATAATTAAGACCTTGCCACCAAGATCCAGGTACCCGGAACTAGGATTTTCTGAATGACTGGTGGCAAAGAGTAGAGAATAGAGTTTCTCTTGTTTCTTTGAATCCACATGGATCTACTCTGGATCCAAAAGGCTAAAGATCAACAAGTCATGTGGTTGCCCTAGCAGGTTCAGTCCTTGCTTTTTAAAAGATTGTAATCTTAGTCATGTTAATAGGTGAATGGGTAGGAAAAGCTCAGAGGCTATGAACATGAGAATTTAAAAGCTTTAGGATTTCAGGGGTGCCTAGGTGGCTCATTTGGTTAATCATCTGACTCTTGGTTTTGACTTGGGTCATGATCTCACAGTTCTTTGGTTTGAGCCTCATACGGGGCTCTGTGCTGGCAGTGTGGACCCTGCTTGGGATTCATTCATTCATTCTCTTTCTCTCTCCCCCTCTCCCCCCATCTTCCCTTCTCTCTCTTGCTCTCTCCCTCTCAAAATAAATAAATAAACATTAAAATAAAAAAAAAGCTGTAGGATTTCAGAGAAGTGAAGGAATTGAGCGGAAAGATGACTGGACTAAGTAGAAGACGAGGATTTCAGAATCTTAGAATGCTGGAGGTTAAAAGGATGCTGAAAATTATTTCCTTCAAATCCTTTATCTTATGCATTAAGAAGCATGGACCTAGAAAAGTGATCTCTCCACATTATAGCTAGACCTAGAACTAGATCCCTTATCTCCCACTCCCATTGAAGTATTCTTTCCAAATATTCCTGTTTAGTCTGACTTTGCTCCAGTTAACCCTGTGAACTCTGGGCAAGTTATTCCACTTTTCTTAGTCTTTTCTTGTAATTTAGAGAGTTAGCCTGAAAGATTTCAGATGTCTCTATGTATGTCCCAAATTCTGTAAATGGTCTAGAATAGAATTGCTGATAGTGTTTGCTAACTTCATAAAAGATGGGGGGATATGACAGGCCTTGGAAGGAAATAAAAGGGTTGGTAGAGAAGAAGGGAGGGCCTTTCATGGTGTGGGGAGCAGTATGAACAGAGGCTCAAAGACATGAGTATGTGTCTGTGGTAAAGAAAAATGGCCCAGTTATAACAGTCAAGAGGATTTATATGGGGCATAAATCATTTAAGAAAGGTAAAATCACGGGCGCCTGGATGGCTCACTGGGTGTCCAACTTCAGCTCAAGTCATGATCTCACGGTTCGTGGGTTCGAACCCCGTGTCGGGCTCTGTGCTGACACACACAGCCTGGAGCCTGTTTCAGATTCTGTGTCTCCCTCTCTCTCTGACCCTCCCCTGCTCACGACGCTCTCTCTCCCTGTCTCTCAGAAATAAATAAAAACATTAAAAAACATTTTTTTAAAAAGAAAGGCAAAGTCACTTCATACAGTTTATTTTATTCTTTTTAAGGGCTTTTAGGTTCTCCTTCTGTAGAAACCTGCAGGAGGCAGGACTGAAAATGCAGTTTTGGGCCATGAATGTGTTATGGTGACAGTAAATCAGCATATCCAAGAACATGAATAGATAAGTGTTAAGGTTCCAGCAAATCATTTCTGCTACCTAAGGTAGATGGAATTTAGATAGTTAAGTTTGATTTACAATCCTTATCAACTCTAACACACCCATTTTTTCAGACTTTTGGAGATAAATCTAGATTTAAAACATGATTTCAGCTGGATCTCAAAGCTATATAGCCAAATCATGGACTCAGGTGGGAAATGCCTTTGTGGGAACAACCAGAACTTGTCTTTGGACCCTATTATTTCTTCTTAAAAGTTCCCTAGTGCAGGGACGCCTGGGTGGCTCAGTATGTTAAGTGTCTGATTCTTGACTTAGGATTCTGTTTCCTCTCTCTACCCCTCCCCCACTCATGTGTGTGTGCTCTCTCAAAAATAAACAAAAAAAAAGTTTCCTAGTCCAGTATGGGTTTTGATTCCATGCTGATTTGAAGTGTTCTTTAGTCTTTTGTAAGTGAAAAAATGTATGTTATTAAAATATTAAATATATACTTCTATATAATATAAAATATTAAATTACATATTAAAATACATGGAGGGAAGGATCCCTCCCTCTATATGTTGGGGGATCTTCCCATCTTGCTTGTGAGGTGCTTAAGCCCTTAGGTATTTTGCTCACATTAGTAGTATCCTTTTGCAATTTTAATTTTAATGTTAGTCTTGGGAATCTTGGGATGATTTTCAAGGTTCTTGGTTTCGATGGTCCATTGTAGGAGATTGACAGTTTCAGAAACCTTAGTCCTGTCTCCCCAAGGTAATTGACACAGAGAGAGGGACTAATGTAACTAAGAACTCTGTTGAGGAAAGTTTATTAGTATTCTTTAGAGATACAGTATCTTCAAGTTTTGTTTTGTGTTTGATGAAGGAACATATCTACAGGATTAAAAATCTCTGCATTATTTTACATACTTGAGGGCTGCCAACTTGTATCATTATGAATGGGAGTAGTATTTGGCATGGTGCTATAGGGATTGTTAACATAACATTTAAAGCAAATAAGTGGTAAGTCCCTATATTTTAATCTCTTAGTGTCATAGTCTTTCAGGGCTATAGAAAGGTTTACATAGAATATTAAATAAAGACAAAGATGACTCTTCAAGTCCTCAGAAAAGTGGTAGTGACCTTTTTTTCTTTCTTACACTCTTATACTCCTACATAGGTCTCCCTCAATTTCTTCATTTGGCCATAGAAGCAAAGTAAATTGAGACTGTTCTAAAATGATTCCATCATATTTGCATGGGACCTCCAGAGATATTTTTAGTTTTGTTAGTTTTAGTGAAAGATGTTTGTCGGGCTCTCTAGGCATAAAGGCCTCTAGTGATTTCTTGATTCTTGTATTTTAGAAAGATGGGAGTTGGCCTTTGTTGGCAACTCTTTGCATCCGCCAGGGCTTGTTCGTTACTTACTTCTAGGCCTATGGGTGACGTCTGTTTCCTGTGATTGAAACCACAAGAAGAAGTGGTGAGAAGCCACTGTAGGATATGTACTATCAGGCAAGCAGCAGGCATGGAGCTGCTCTCAAAAAGAGCAGTAGTAACTAAGCACAGCCTTTAAGGGCATCTCAAGAGACCCTAGAAATGTTCTGACCCAGCTTCCTCATCTTAACATGACGAGGCCACTGAGTTCTGGAGGTACTAATTTGCTCAAGGTTATGTAATTAGGTGAGCTAGCTTTTAGACTATTCATTATTCTTTCTCACATTGCTTTGCCATCCCTGATTTTTCTTCTTTTTTTTTTAATGTTTATTTTTGAGAGAGAGAGAGAGTGAGTGGGGAGGTGCAGAGAGAAGGGGGACAGAGGACCCCAAATGGGCTCTGCGCTGACAGCAGAGAGCCTGATGTGGGGCTTGAACTCTCAAACTGTGAGATCATGACCTGAGCTGAAGTTCTATGCTTAACCGGCTGAGCCACCCTGGTGCCCGTCATCCCTAACTTTTCTAATTGTATCCTGCTGGAGTGTTTCTTTAAGCAGAGTGCGACTGGAGGAGAGCAAATACTGGTGGGCATTTTCTATATGGGAATTGGATGATATTGCTTTGCTTTTAGGTGCTGTGCTATGATTGTTTTTATGCTTTATTTTAAAAAATAAATGTTTTCAAAATAACAGTATCTAAACCCCAAATTTCTACTTTTCATTTTTATTTTCCTTAGTATTTTAATATTCTATTTATTGTGTCTGTGCACAGATGCTTTTACCAAGTTGCAGTTATAGTTGACAAAGGTTTTTTGCTTTTAAAACAATGTATCCTAAACATTTTCTATAAAGACTTTCAGAGTAATCTTTGAAAAGTGTTACTTTCATTTGAAATGGAAATGTATTTTTTATTATAAAAGTGAAACATACGTTTCTAAGAAAATACAAATATGTATAAAAATAAAGTAAAACAATCCTCTACCTTGTTTTTCAGAAATTATGGTTATTTTTAAGTAGATGGAACCAAAAAGAAAAATAGGTGATACACGGAAGTCTCTTTGTAGCCTAAGTACTTTGGCCTGAAATTCTGTATGTGTTTGTGTTAGAACATAGTTCCACACAAGCACAATCGCTTCAAGTATCAGAAGTACCCTCTTTTAACTTTTGCTTATATTTCTGGTAATAGAGGAGTAATGAGATTTCACCTCCTGCTCTCCTGCCCCCCTCCTCTGCAAGGTTTTCTCAAAATCAGTTCTTATCCTAGATTGGTAGAGGCCCAGAAAATATTTACTGTGGTTTCATAAGACCAAGTCTGGCTTTTTGAGTGGTAGTGTAATTTTTGGATCGGGTAAGCTATTATCAGTAGGCTATGATTGTTTCTGGGTATTTAGGAATGACGTGATGACAGAAAAAAAGGTGTAACCATCATTTAGAAATGAAGGACTTGAGAATAGGATTTAAAATAAGGTGGCTTCCTTCTTGGTGCCTGTATGTAGAAGTAATATCAGCTGAAGGAACTTCCTGTCAGCCAGGCCTTGGGTGTGTCACACATGTGCTCACCCTTGAGGAAGAGTAGATGTCCTGCTACTCACATCACAACATGGGAGGAGAAGACAGTTGCTACGGAGATTGGGAAACAGCATTCCTGAGTCACTGACTGTTTCCAAATGAATGGACAACACCCCCCTTTTAAAGGAGCAATTACAATCAAGGCTCAGACAGTAAAGAGAGAGGGCCAATAAGAAAGTGAAGAACGGGCGCCTGTGTGGCTCAGTTGGTTAAGCATCTGACTTTGGCTCGGGTCATGATCTCACGGTTTGTGGGTTCGAGCCGTGCGTCGGGCTCTGTGCTGACAGCTAGCTCAAAGCTGGAACCTGTTACGGATTCTGTATCTCCCTCTCTTTCTGACTCTCCCCTGCTCATAGTCTCTCTCTCTCTCTCTCTCTCTCTCTCTCTCTCTCAGAAATAAATAAAACTTTAAAAAAATTTAAAAAAAAGTGAAGAACAAGTATCCGTATTTGGAACTGAACAAATGTGTTGAAATTTTGGAAAAATAGGTTAACATTATTGTTTTCTATACAGGTTTCCCCCACTGTTTGAAAGTAGAGTGTTCGTATGAAAACTTTCATAAGCCAAAACGGCATAAAGGAAAGAAGCACTTAGCATCAATTTATATGGAAGATTTTTTGAGCATTCCTTAAAATAACCTCTCTTAGGCTTTTCTGATACCTCAGGTCACATTTGCTAACGGATGCAGAAAACAAATGGAGATGAAACATGGATGTTTATAGACATTGTTCAAAGCGCTGGTGGCCTGATGCTGAGATGCTGAGTGTGGTCGTGCTCAGGGTGCCCTGCCTCTTACAATTCTCGCTGCAAAACAAACGCTGAATGCTATTTTTGCTTTTTGCCTTTTTCGGTAAAAGTGAAAATCTCTTTTGGATTTATTTTGGTTAGCGAAAACAGGTACTAATGTAGGTCTTTCATAAAAGAGAAGTGGCCTAACGTGAATTTTTGAAAAGTGGGGGATACCTGTGTGTTCAAAAGTTTTATCAGAACCTTAGGATGTTTGAAAGGGAAGTTTTGCTTACTGATACCTCACCAGATGGTAGACTATATGTGCACTTCCTTCCTGACAGCAAAAGAGGTGGTCATGTCTGCCGCATCTTGTTATACTTGGTGGGATACTAAGACCTCCAGAATCTTAGTACTTTCTCTATTGGCAGCTCTTTTCCCGACCCATGTGTGCTTCACAGTGCACGGGCTGGCAGTGTTTGGATGGGTTTGTAGGAGGAATGCTATGTTCCCAGCCTGGTTCCCACCTGTCTCCTGAGCTGGAATAGTGAAACCTGAGTGGACTTGACTTCTTTTCTCCAGGCTATCAGCTATCCAGGATGTAGGCTATGCCAGTCCCAGGCTTCAAAATGAGCTAAGCAGTAGGCAAAATGTTGCTTTCTCCTTTTCCCCAAGAGGCTTGCCTTCTTGAACTAACAAGAGGACTATTAGATTGCATTTTCAACCTGTCAGAGGACTGAATTCTAATGTTATAGTTTTTCCCTCATTTTAATCACAGTTGGGTGAAAGCAGACTCTCTCCAACTGATTGAGACAGTTGTGGGGATACTGAGTTGGTTGCTTTGCATTCATAAGTAAATTGTTTCAAATTTATAACTAAATTATTGAAACTGGGAATGATTAGTTATCCAGTGCTCTTTATAGGACATCTCTAACTTGTACTTGACAAGTGCTACTGCCTGGAATCTTTCAGGGCTCCCTGGGTGGTATCACTAAAAAGATACTGCTTCTGGAAGACGGGTAGATGGAAAGAACTGTCGAAATTAAGAATACAAGATCTTGGTCTCTCCCTACTGTGTTCCTTTTGTTTCTTGTATGAATTCTAACAAGTTACCCTTTCAATTCTGAGTTTTACCTGTGGGCTGCCGAGCAGAATGAAACTAACTGGATGAGCTGCTAAAGTGTTCGTCCTTGAGCAGTTTTTCCTTAGTGATCAGAGAGAAAGAAATTTGAGTGAGCCATCTCCATTTTTGGGGACTGCCAGATAATCTTGAGGTTTTTTTCCCCTTAAACCTATTTAACTTAAGAATGTTAAAGGGGCTCCTGAGTGACTCAGTCGGTTGAGCATCCGACTTCAGCTCAGTTCATGATCTCACGGTTTGTGGGTTCAAGCCCTACATCAGGCTCTGTGCTGAATGCTTGCTCAGAGCCTGGAGTCTGTTTCAGATCTGTGTCTCCTTCTCTCTCTGCCCCTCCCCTGCTCACGCTCTGTCTTACTCTGTCTCTCAACAATAAGTGTAAAATAAATAAATAAAAAGAATGCTAACTTAGCTTTATAGTTGATGTTTTCCAATTCCTGGTCCTTTTTGTGCTTTGTTATTAGTCTTCTTTTTCTCAAAGCTACCCTTTTTTTCCTTTCTTTTCTTTTTTGAAGTGGGTGCTCCAGTTCTACACAACTCCTGTTGAAGCTTTTGGCACCAATTAATAGTGATGTCAGACTCTAGAGAGTGTTTCTATGTACATGGTAGATGAGATACTTAATTCAGTGTCATCCTTGAACCATTCCTTGAAAATGTAAGCGAAAGTTCTTCTCTACGTTTGAAGATAATACCCATTATTTCTTTCTCTCTAGTTCTGATAGACTTCTGTAGGAGGAGTAAGAATTGGGGAAGGGAAACTCAAAAGTTTGATTTGTTCTATCCTCGTATCTTATTTAACTTTGCAAAACAAATTGCTTTCCATCCATTTTATGTCTTATTCTTCATACCATTCCTATGAGACGACACAGTCCTAAGGATAAGACTGAAACTGATAGATAACAAGAAAAAGCTTACCCTGCCTTTACTGTCTGTAGTGGAAATGTGGCAAATTTTGTGGCCAAGCTGGAAGGGTTTTCAATGGTAATTGAATTCACATGCACCTTATAACCTTCTGTTGCTTAAAGAACTATCCTAAGGAACTGGATGTCATTAAGCCATACTCAGGCTCTGTATGATTCTGAATGACAGATACCTTTACCTGATCCTTCCTGGGTAGGTAGATGAGGATTTAGAAGAAAATTCTTGTTGGCTGTAGTGACACTTCCCATTTTACCTATAGGGAGCCTGTGTCTTAGGGCTTATTGCTTTTCAAAGGAGGTGGAAGACTCCCTAGGTGACATGTATCCCATAATTGGGTATTTTCCACAAGGACAACTCAAAATGTGTCACGTGTCATGTGTCAGTCAGCGTCCCTGTTCTCATTTACAGGGAAAAACGTTGCTCTTGAAGGTGTGGTCTCATAGTTTACTGAGCTGTCTATAACAATCACAGACTTTGACTTGAACTATTTCCTCAGTTTGCCCAGTTTGAATAAAGGAATTAATGAATGAATACACTGTGGTTAGGATGATGCTCTTAAGCCCATAGTGCTGCTAATTTTCTTTTTTTTTTTTTTTAATTTTTTAATGTTTTATTTATTTTTGAGACAGAGGTATAGACAGCGTGAGCAGGGGAGGGTCAGAGAGAGAGGGAGACACAGAATCTGAAACAGTCTCCAGGCTCTGAACTAGATGTCAGCAGAGAGCCAGATGCGGGGCTCGAACCCATGAACCATGATATCATGACTTGAGCTGAAGCCAGATGCTTAACTGACTGAGCCACCCAGGTGCCCAGTGCTGCCAATTTTTATTTTATTTTTATTTTTTTTAATTTTTTTTTCCAAATAGTTTATTGTCAAATTAGTTTCCACAGCTGCCAATTTTTTTTTTTTAAATGTTTTATTTATTTCTAGGTGTGTTATAGACAGCGTGAGCAGGGGAGGGTCAGAGAGAGAGGGAGACACAGATTCTGAAACAGTCTCCAGGCTCTGATCTTGTTGTCAGCATAGAGCCTGATGCGGGGCTCGAACCCACGAACCGCGAGATCATGACCTAAGCGAAAGTCGGACGCTTAACCGACTAAGCCACCCAGGCGCCCCAATTTTTAAAACATTTATTAAATACTGGGCATATCAGATGAACAAGACGTGGGTTCCTGCCCCCAAGCAACTTAAAATCTGTGGACAGTATGGTCCTCAGAAACAGTTAAACAATCTGATTGAAAATATTAAGAGCCTGGCCTTGGTAAGTCCTTTAGTTCCTTTTGTGAAATGACGGACTGTGGTTAAGTGTATAGTTCATGGATGAGAAATAGCTTTTTCCTTGTGTTGTTGGAGCACAGTGTCAACTAGTCCAGTCTTCGGGTATGTATTTTAAAGCAAGTCTTTCTGTAGTAATAACAGCATAATTGCCTTAACAGAATGATCTGTCATCACTCCATTTTATATCTCATAGTTCCCAAGTTAGCCAAAGTTCTAGATAAATTGTAAATTTTGTCAGTTTGTTTAATGCGTTAGTTTAGTTTCCTTCTCCATAAGAAACTCAGCAGTTTAAAGTAAAACCCACTTATTAGCTCACAGTTCCCTTGGTCAGAAGTCCAGCATGAATAGTGTGGCTGCATTCTCATAATATCAGAGGGCTGAAGTCAAAGTGTGTCGGCTGGGCCAGTTCTCATCTGTAATCACTGGGGAGAAAATCTGCTTCTAAACTCATTCAGGTGTTGACCAAATTGAGTTTCTTGGAGTTGTAGAGCTGAGGTCCCTCTTTCTTTGTTGGTTTTCAGGTACTAGAAGCTGCATGTAGTCCTTTGTCCCCCTTCATGCTCAAGCTAGAAATGACACTTTGAATCCTTGTGTCTCTAACATCTCACTTCACATTTAAAGGGCACGTATGATTGGGTCTGGCTGTGCAGATTATTTCCCTTTCTTACTAGTCATTTGTGCTGTATAATATAACCTTGACACAATACAGTCCTCATGATCATTATAAAGGGTGCATATGTCAGGTTAGGAATCTTGGGACATCCTAGAAGCTTATCACTCTAAACATTTCCCTTAGACTAAACTAGCCCCTGAGCAAGGGTGGATGTCAGAAGAGGGAGAGGTATGAATTGAGTGTACTGACGCAGTAGTGAATTGCTTTGTGATAATAGGTATTATAAGAAAATAATACCTGGGATTATTCTGAGCGATCCTGGGCCTCTGAGAGTCTTGACACTGTGTGGGCCAAAGGGCATTCAACTGTAGTGTTCTGGTGGTAGGCATTTAGCCAAGTTGTCTGGTATTAGTTAGCTTGAACAAAATTTAAAAAAATTTTTTTTAATTTTATTTATTTTAATGTTTTATTTCTGAGAGAGAGAGAGAGAGAGAGACAGCATGAGCAGGGGAGGGTCAGCGAGAAAGGGAGACACAGAATCTGAAGACAGGCTCCAGGCTCTGAGCTAGCTGCCAGCACAGAGCCTGACGCAGGGCTCAAACCCACGAACCGTGAGATCATGACCTGAGCTAAACTCAGATGCTCAGCCGACTTAGACACCCAGGCGCACCCCTCCCCCAATTTTTTTTTTTTTAAAGTGGAGGGAGAGTTGTGGAGGAATGGGAAAAATGAGTAAAGGAGATTACAAATTTGCAGTTCTAAAATAACTCGTAGGGATAAAAAGTACAGCGTAGGGAATATAGTAATACTATACTACTTTGGTGAGCATTTCATGATGTATATAATTGTTGAGTCACTGTGTTGTACATCTAAAACTAATACTGTATGTCATCTATACTTCAGTTACAGTTTGTTTTTTTTAATTAAATAAGTTAGCCTGAACAAAGCATGTAGAACATACTGAGGTACATGCTTGCAATTGTAGGTTTGTATTTACCTGTACGCGAGCCACATGATTCATGGGATTAACATCGTGATAAACTGTTCTTGTGAAGCACCATGGTAGGAATGGGAAACACTTACTGCTATGTAATGTACTCTGTTCAAAGTAAAGTTTAATCATATTCTTTCATTAGATCTCTGCTGACCTCTGTGCTGCTAAGACACTACCTAATTACTTTTTGTTTGGCTACATGAACATCTTGTGCCAAGAGACCATCCTGAATTGTTTGAGAATTGTATGCCCTTTTTCTGATGAGTGAACTCGAAAAGTTAAAGATTCAGGAAATTGGATAGAGGTCAGTCTCTTGAATGCTTTTTTTTTTTTATATCCTTGAGTTTAAAAAATTGCCAGTTTTGTTGCTAGGCAAACAAACAGAGGGAAACTCTAAAAGACTGCAATGTTGAGTTCTGTCTACCTGCTTTTTAAAAACTGAAGTGTTAATAGATATAACTACCATAACAATAAATCCAGTATGGAAAAGAAGTTTTTATAGTTCATTTGCATTTATTATAATAATTGATCAGGGTATGTTTCATACTCATTAAGTCATTTAATTAGTTTGGCCTCATATGGCATATTGGCATCTTTGGACTTTTTTGGTTAATCATAGAAACCAAACTGTAAAGTGTCTAGGAAGCTTCTTGTTTCCTGTAGATGATAACCAAAAGATTTATCTTACCACATATTGCATTAGGATGTGGTGAGTGAATCAGAGCCTTGAATTATTCTCTGGAAGGGGTAGTGAGGGGACAGCTTTTCATTTCGGTACCCAATCAAATGTATTTATTTTTTAAGTATATTTATTTTTGATGCTATTGCTTTTGATGTGGTACACCTCTGAGCAACTGTATTGGTTTAATTAAGATTTGATAACACCAAGTATCTTTTAGAGAAGTGAAGGTCATTTTAATAAATGCAATTTTGTTGAGTTCTTTTTGGGTACCACCTAATGACCTTTAGAAATTTATTTACTCATCTAATTCTGTTGAATAAGTTTCTGTGCAATATTTTTTTTTTTTACTCCATTTAATTTTACTTATTTATTAAAGTAATCTCTGGACTCAACTTTGGGCTTAAACTCACAACCCCAAGATCAAGAGTCACATGCTTTAATGATTGAGCCAGCCAGACACCCCTTTTTTTATTACTTTTTTTTTTTTTAATATTTTTCATGTTTATTTATTTTAAGACAGAGAGACAGAGTGCTAGGAGCAGAGAGAGAGGAAGACCCAGAATCCAAAGCACACCCCAGGCTGACAGCACAGAGCCCTATTCAGGGCTCAAACTCATGATGAACTGTGAGATCATGACTTAAGTGGGAGTCAGATGCCCCACTGACTAAGCCATGCAGCTGCCCCTTACTTCTTTTTAAAATAAAACGTTTTTTTTTAAAAATTTTTTTTTTTAATGTTTTTTATTTCTGACAGAGAGACAGTGTGAGCAGGGAAGGGTCAGAGAGGGAGATAGAGAATCTGAAGCAGTCTCCAGGCTCTGAGCTGGCTGTCAGCACAGAGCCTGACACGGGGCTCGGGCACCTGGGTGGCTCAGTCGGTTAAGTGTCCATCCGACTTCGGCTCAGGTCATGATCTCACAGTTCGTTCGTGGGTTCAAGCCCTTTGTTGAGTTTCTTGCTGACAGCTCAGAGCCTGGAGCCTGCTTCAGATTCTGTGTCTCCCTCACTCTCTGACCCTGCCCGGCTCACGCTGTCTGTCTGTCTGTCTCTCTCGCTCTCTCTCAGAAATGAAACATTAAAAAATTAAAAATACAATGTTTTATGCTGTTAATCAACAACATTCAGCTGAATAAATTTGAAGATGATACTAGCTTTCTTCATTCATTCTTGAAATGGCCAACATCTCATCTGGCAAATCAGGAGCTCTGAGGAGCTGTGCTAAATGGAAGGCTTTTATAGGCAGAAGGTAGTGGAAAAAGGAGGTGTCTAACAAAGGGTTGATTGTTTCAGCCAAGGTCACCTTTTCGGGGAAGGTATGGGGCCTATGGTGCATATTGCCTCACTAGTGCTGATCACATAATTCCAGATTAACTGGTTAAAGGTGACATTCCTGGGAGAGGCTGAAACGGCAATTAGGTTAGATATTAAGGCTTGATTTGCTGATGTGGGGCTTAGTACAAGTGACTCCACTTTGGGCCAGTTGTCTCTCTTTTTCTTAATGCTTCTATCAATAGTTGAATACATGAAAGATGATTATAAAACTTGAGTAACAAGTAAAAACCTACTCTCTGTGTGTAAATGACAGTATTGCTACTGTCAGATGGAAGCTCCCAGGAGAAGATACACAGAGTACTGTCTTGGACTCATAGTCTGACTCTAGACTCTCTGAAGAGTTTTCAAGAGCTCCTTATGAGGGTATCAGTGAGCCAAGCCTAGGGAACATGGAACTCACCATAGTTGAGCATCTGGCTGTGCTACAGTGAGGGTCAAATACTAGATATCCAAAAAGAATATGGTCAGGGGAGTACAGTGCTTTGTATTTTCTGTTTGTAAGCTCACCATGGCTAACTTTAGCTCTTCGGGAAAAGTCAAAGTAGAAAAACTCTGTGGGGTAAAATGAATGCCCTTGAGGTCCAGGAGATAGAGCTAGGAAGGAAGGGAAGAAATTATTAACTTGTGGTTCCAATAAGCCAAGCATCTGGATGGGTCACCTCACCAGTTGTTGTCAGTTAAAAAGCTCAGAACAAAAGTGGATGATGGTGATGACAGTCTTGGACGGTTTGGCTCAGTTCCCATAGATCCCTTTTAATTGTACTGTCGGACAGAAGAGTCAGCTCCAATCTTTGCCCTAGAGATTTCCTTCCCTTCTTTCGTGTGTTTCAAGTCTTCTCCTACTTGATTTACTCCCTCATTTTGATGGAGCATATCCTGCAGTAACTTCCTGAGTTGCATGGGGACAAATTTTGAAAGCTTGAGTTTCTGAAAATATCTATTCTGAACTCAAAATTTGATTGTTTTATTGGGTATAGAATTATAGGTTTAAAATTCTTTTTCTTCATTTTTTTTAAAGGTCTTGTCCTGTTGTCTAGCTTTTCATGTATTTTAAAAATGTAAATCTGTTTATCTTGTATATGGCCAGTTTTTTTTTCCCTTTCTATTAAGTCTTGTAAAATGTTGTTTGTATTTAGTGTTTTAGAATTTCACTGTAATACCCCTTTGTGTGGTCTGTTTTTGTCCTTTGTGCCAGAGACCTATCCTTGGGTATTGGGAAATACTACATTATTTCTTGGGTAACTTGCTTCCCTGTTTTCTCCTATTTGCATATTGGACCTTCCAAACTGATTTCATGTTTGCTCTCTTATTTTTCCATCTCTGTCTTTTTGCTCTACTGTTTGGGAGAATTCCTCAGTTTTTATATTCTAATTCTATTGAGCTTTCTCTTGAATTTCTGTTCTGTCTTCAACTTCTGCGTGTTCTTTTACCTCTGAGTGTTTCTTTTTAAAATGGCATTATATTGGGGCGCCTGGGTGGCTTAGTCGGTTAAGCGTCCGACTTTCGCTTAGGTCATGATCTCGCGGTTCGTGGGTTCGGGCCCCACGTCGGGCTGTGTGCTGACTGCCAGCTCAGAGCCTGGAGCCTGTTTCAGTCTGTGACTCCCTCTCTCTCTGACCCTCCCCTGCTCATGCTGTCTCTCTCCTAGAAATAAATAAAACATTAAAAAAAAAATGGCATTATGTTCTCTTCTGTGGATACTAGTGATTTTGAAAATCTTTTTGCATAGTCTGTATATGATAGGTAGCCTTTTTTTTTGTATGTCTTACATTCGTGGCTTTTCTCTAATCTCTGATAAACTGAGTTGTCTGCTAATGTTTAAGGATGGGGGACTAACTGATTGGAAACTCTAGATGAACAGGTTTGTTAAGTGTACACTTGATGGTAGACTAACTCTGTCCACTAGAGCTATAATGTGAGTTCCATATGTAACTTCAGATTCTCTGGCAGCTACAGAAAAAAGCGTAAAGAAAAAGCAAACAGAAACATGTGAAATTAATGGTAATAATACTAGTTTATGTAATCCAATATATAAAAATATTTCAATATGTCATAAATATAAAATTATTAATGAGATGTTTTATATTCTCTTTTAAATATTAAGTTGTTGGACTCCAGTGTTTGAGGTATTTTTAGACTTTATAAAATTTTACAGGTGAAAGTAGATTCACATGCCCAGAATATTCCAAACATACTTTAGTTTAACAATAACAATGAAATACGAGTTTTTAAATTTAAATTTATTTAAAAGTAAGTAAAATTTAAAATTCTTCCCTCAGGCATACTAGCAACGTTAAAAGTGCTAAATTATTACATGTGGGGTAGTAGCTACCATATTAGACTACAGGGTTTCAGAGTGATCTACCTAGACTGTGTCAGGAGTTGTAGGTCATTTTTCAATTCCCAGAGAAGAGTCTACCAATTTAACACCTCAAGAGTGAGGGCCAGTCTGCTGGGGTTCTGAGAAACTTTAAGGGGGAAGGTGCTAGGTGTCTCCGTTGTAATATGCATAGATTAATATACTCTTCTTCTTGGTGTAGAATTTCTGCCCACAGCAGTGCCTGGCATCTCCCAATCACAGACCCTGTTTTACTCTGTTGTAAGAATAAAACTTCCAAGGACACCTGAGTGGCTCCATCCATTGGGCACCAGACTCTTGATCTTGCAGTTGGTGGGATCCAGCCCTGAATCCGGCTCCAAGCTAATGATACTGTGCAGAGCCTGCTTCAGATTTTATCTCTCGCCTCTCTCTTGCATGCATGGGCACATGTGCTCGCTCTCACGTGCGCTCGCTCGCTCTCTTTCACCACTCAATATGGAGTGAGGGAGGGTACTCTCCCAGTGGTCTGGGCCAGGAGGAGTGGGGGATGGTAGCATCTACCAATCATCTAAGTGCTTTTTTTTTTTTTTAAATTTTTTAATCTTTATTTTTATTTTATTTTAATTTTTTAAAAATGTTTTTATTTATTTCTAGGAGAGAGAGAGAGAGAGAGACAACGTGAGCAGGGGAGGGTCAGAGAGAGAGGGAGTCACAGACTCTGAAACAGGCTCCAGGCTCTGAGCTGGCAGTCAGCACAGAGCCCTGCTCTGGGCTCGAACCCATGAACCATGAGATCATGACCTAAGCGAAAGTCGGACGCTTAACCCACTAAGCCACCCAGGCGCCCCAATGTTTATTTTATTTTTGAGAGACAGAGCTTGAGCCGGGGAGGGTCAGAGAGAGAGGGAATCACAAATTCTGAAGCAGGCTCCAGGCTCCTAGCTGACAGCACAGAGCCCAACGCAGGGTAAAAGTTTGTTTTTGTTTTTGTTTTTGTTTTGCCCCTGTAGATTCAGAAGGGTTTTAAGAAGGGGAGATACTAGGAACTTTTATCTAGTAGTTCCTATTAATCTGTATTCATGAGCACACTTGGATATTATAAAATATTTCATTTAGTATCTATGCTTCATTCAGTATCTATATTTGTTTTTTGTTTTTTGGGGTTTTTTGTTTTAAAGTTTATTTATTTTTGAGACAGAGACAGAACACGAGCAGGGGAGGGGCAGAGAGAGAGAGGGACACACAGAATCTGAAATAGGCTCCAGGCTCTGAGCTGCAGCACAGAACCCAATGTGGGGCTCGAACCCATAATCCATGAGATCGTGACCTGAACTGAAGTCGGATGCTTAACTGACTGAGCCACCGAGGCGCCCCTTTCAGTATCTATATTTATGGTTAAAGGCTTTAGGGGAAGACTCATTAGGAAGGACAGGAAGATGAAGTATTGAGTGCCAGCAGGCTAGGAGAGTAAGGGCTTGGTTCAGGGCCAAAGAGAATTGACAGCAAGTAAGGAGAATGTTGAGAGGAGAAGCAGGTAGGGTGATTAGAGAACCTCATGAAAAAGCTTGGACATTTGAGGTGTAAGCCGCAAATACAGCTCCAGCAGCATTTATCTTTCTGCACTCCACTATGTTTAGTCATTTATAATTTTTATGATCCGGAAATTTCTCGTTCTGTATCTCAGAGAGTCCACAAAACAACTAATGATATAATGAAAACACAGAGCAAAGCTTACTGTTAGTAAACACTGTATACATAGGATTTGTAAGGAAAACACATGTAGTATTAAGTCAGTAACCCATACACCCTCAGTATAGTGTAGCAGCAGGTTCCATTTCAGTAATTGAATTGAGCTTGCTGTTTGGGTGTTCTGTTGGGTTCTGAAGCTGATTTTTGCTGTAGGATGATTCACTTTCCTAGTAGTTGCTGCCCTCTGTTGGAAATTTTGAGGAAGTGCAGCTTTGATCCTGCATGCATCAGTTTTGCTGTTCTTACTCAAACTGACCACTAAAAACATGGTTAATTTTTTTAAGTAAGTAAATCTCTTTCTAATGCACCAAGGAAATCAAGGAAAAAAAGTGGTATCTTTATTCTTATGAAAGGCTATATTTACTTTTGTATGTAAGTCAAGAGTTAGTGGACTTTAAGTGGGAACAAGACACAAGAATTTGGAGAATGTGAAGATTTTGGGCTTTGGAATCTGGAGACTAGAGTTCATACCCAGCTTGTTGCTGATCATGTGACTTCCATGATTTACTTTACCTGTCAGGGCTTCAGATTTTTCATTGACACGGTGAATAGATTTGAGAACTTCTTCAGGGTTTGGTATTTTAGGAAAGCAGCCCCAGATTGTGGTATTTGTTCATAGGATATATAATGACTAAGTCTCAGACTCTGCCCTGAAGGAACTTCGTCTGGAAAGGGGTAGAGGAGACAGACAGTCAAGAGACAGTTGTAATCCACAAGTAGTGCTATGAGACAGATAAGTACCTATTACTGTGGAAACATAAGGAGAAGTACTTGTCCAATTAGAGGAGGTGGTATTCTCCAGGGCCTGTGTGATATAGCCTTGAGAGCACAGTCTAGACTGAGGTAAGGAGCAGCCTAGGGGAAGTCTGGGGTGGTGAGACAGCATGATCTATTTGTGAATCTGCAACTAGTTCAGGATGCCTAGAAGATATTTTGAAGTGAAGGGTTTGCAAGAGATGAGTTGAGGGAGAGAAGACAGGTAGAAATGTCCTAGGGAATTTGGATTTTAACCTGAGGGTAGTAGGGAGCCATTGAAGGGTTTTCAGTGAGGAAATACCATGGACAGTGTGGCATTTTAGAAAGATTACTCTTGGATGTAGTATGGATAATGAATTTGGTGTGGGGTAGACAGGACTGAAGATCAATTAGGAAGCTATTGCTATAAGTCAAGCAAGAGATGATAATGCCATAAACTTACATAGCGTTAGTAGGAATGAGCAGAGAGGAAATAAAAGTCTGTAGGCAGAAGGAACAGGTTGCTGGTTTCCCTTTCTTTAACTTTGACCTGTAGCTGTGAGCACTCAAGCTGGCACTGTTTCATTAGACCCAAGTTCTCTTACCTATGTTACATCCATCCCAGAATTGTTGAGATTTATTAATTGGTTCTTAGGAACATTTAGAGTTTGGAGGACAAGATCCTAGAAGCAACTGTTCTAGGTGCAAATAAGTTTAACTGTGGCAATGGCAATCTAAATTGTACATATTCATCCTTTTTGTACCTTGTTTCCACAAGTGCCAGGTAACTAAGGGTGGTGACAGAAGGAACTGTTAGTCTCCTTGGGTGTTGCTGTCTGCCTCCCCATCCTTCTACCTTCAGTCCCCAGTAAACAGCATACACAAAGTAATTTTAAATTCCATTGATGCTGAGCCAAGTTCTTAACAGCTTCAGATATGTGATTAGCACTGAGTGGAGGTTAAGATTCACAGTTTACACCGGATTTAACTCAACTCTGGAATGGGGTGCATGAACATAATGGTACAGATTTTTCTTGTCCATAAAAATACCATAAAAATATTAGTAAAATAGCTTTGTGGCAAGGATAGAACTAGTTTAGTTGAGAAAGGTTAGTCTAGAGGCATTTACTATATATAGTCTTTTAATAACATGAGCAAAAAGAAGTAATGGTTTAAATTAAGTATTAGGGCAAAGAATTCCTACTTTACCACCCTGCTTGTTCTTTTCCATCCATCCGTCCGTCCGTCCTTCCTTCCTTTCAGTGTGGCATGTACATAGAAGAGAACATAAAACAGAATACTGAAATCAAACACCCATGTAACCATCATCAATGTGAAGGAATAGAATATTGTGAGCCCCTTGGAAGTCCCCTTTTCCCCTTCTGCAGTCGCAGCTCGCCCTCTCATCCCAAGTAAGCATTGTTTTGACATTTGTGATCATCATTCCTTTTATAATTTTACATCCTAAATAATATAGTGTAATGTTTTAAAACTGAATATAAATGAAATAACAAATTCAGTTTTAATGTTTGTAAGTAGTTGTAAGCTCATTTAATTTCTCTGTATAATTGTTCTCCACAGATACGTGGTATCTCTTCTACCCTTGATGGCTCTTGGGATTGTTCTCTGTTTTAAGTACGTTGGTGTTGCTGTGAACATTCTTGTTATCCTGGTACATACATACAAGTTTCTACAGGGTAGATTTATAGAAATGGATGTGTTGAGTTGTATATACTCATATTTAACTTTACTAGATAATGCCTTGCTATTTTCTGAAGTGGTCAAAGGAATTAACATTCCCACTGACAGAGTATGAAACTCGCTGCTCTACAACTAGACAGACATGAAAATGTTTACCAATCTTAAGAGTGGAAAGCCATATCCTGTGGTTTTAGTTGACATCTCCTTGTTTACTAATAATGCTGAGCCTGTTTCATAGGTGTATTGGTCATCGGATTGAGTCTTTGCAGTTCTCTACTCCTCCCCCACCCCCACCCCCTGCAAAGAATCTTGTATTAGTGATCTTAAAACTCTTGATGCCTCTTAGCTAAGGGAATGTGCTAAGGAACAGTTGGCTAAAATCTTTTAGCTTGTGGAAAGTGACTTAGATCCTTTCACCTTATTCTTTTTCCCCCCAATCCATCTGGTGTTTGGGACATTTCCTGGAATTTCACTGATCTGTCTTCTCTTTCTTCTCCCTCCTTTTTCCTGTTTCCTAGACTCTGAAGAGGCTCATGGCAGATGAGGTAAGGAAATTTTGTTCAGCATGTGCATGTTCTAGCATGTTCATTTCCTCCACTGTGATACTTAACCAGTTGTCATAACTGACTTTCTATAACTTGAAATGATGATACTGGCTCTATTCTCAGAACCTCCCAAAGCTTTTTCCTAACTCTGTGCTCTGTGTTTGGCCCATTGCATGCATTTCCCTGGGACATTTCATTGGTTTCCAAGGGTAGGCACATTCTTTAAATTCATAACTGACTTTCCCTCTGGATACAACCCCTATCACTTGAAGTCCCACAGTGCTTGCAGATACTTAACTTTTACTTTCAAACAGGTGGAGCTAACAAACTGCGGCCAATTGGTGGCTCTTTGATTTGAGCATCTGTATTTGAGCTTTGGGGAATGGTTCATGAATCTTTGGTTGGCAGAGAGGTGGCTTGTATATCCCTGAAGTACACTGTATTCTTTGCTGCTAGAGGGCTTAGGAATGGCAGGAGAGCTTAAGAACAAAGTTTTCTCATTTTAAAGAGGTTTTAAATCTCAATACTTCACACCTCTTATCTTTGGATGAAAGTGAAAGTACAGAGTCAGTATACTAAATTAGATGCAAGATTTCTTTTTTCATGTCAGAAGACCTTTTTTTTTTTTAAGTTTATTTATTTTCAGAGAGAGAGAGAGAGAGAGTGAATGAGCAAGGGAAGGCAGAGGGGGAGAGAGAGAGAGAGAGAGAGAGAGAGAGAATCCCAAGCAAGCTCTGCACTGTCAGCGCAGAGCACGACATGGGGCTTGAACCCACAAGCCATGAGATCATGACCTGAGCCGAAGCCGAGAGTCAGACACTTAACCAACCTAGCCACCCGGGTACCTCCATGTCAGAAGACCCTTGAAGTGCCCACAAATCAGAGGACCCTTGCACATATAAGAAGCTGGAGAGTTGGCTACTTGATGTGTGGATTGTTGTGTAAATGAAAATCGGTAACTGCTAATACTTTTTTCTTTTTCTCAGCTGGAGAGGTTTACCAGCATGAGAATTAAAAAGGAGAAGGAAAAGCCCAATTCTGCTCATAGAAATTCTTCTGCATCGTACGGGGATGATCCCACAGCACAGTCGTTGCAGGATGTTTCAGATGAGCAAGTTCTAGTACTCTTTGAACAGATGCTGGTAAGTTTCCCACCCCAAAGCATTGTTTTGTGTTGGTTTCTGAAAATGCATTTATGGGCACTCTTTTGGGCATGATCTCCCTTAATGAGCACCTTTTTCCCCCCTAAGTCTTTATTTTGAGAAAGTGTAGGACGGGAGATGGAGGGGTGGAGAGAGAGAGGGTGAGAGAGAATTCTAAGCAGGCTCTGCAGTGACAGCATGGGCTTGATTCCACAACCACAAGATCATGACCTCAGCTGAAATCAAGAGACCTACGCTTAACTGACTGAGTTACCCAATCATTTTACCCCTTCCACCCCCTCCTTAATTAGCCCTTAATTACAAAAAGTTTCAGGCTTAACAGAGGTTTTTTTTTTTTTTTTTTAAATGTTTATTTTATTTTTGAGAGAGCAGAGGAAGGTCAGAGAAAGTGGGAGACACAGAATCGGAAGCAGGCTCCAGGCTCTGAGCTGCCAGCACAGAGCCCGATTCAGGGCTTGAACTCACAAACCACAAGATCATGACCTGAGCTGAAGTCAGAGGCTTAACTGACTAAACCACCTAGGCACCCTAACAGAGAACTTCTTAATAACAGTTCTGTTACAAAGGGAGTAAATTTACAAGCACCAGCCCATGAGATTGGAATCAATGAGTTAGGCTTAGAAATATCTGATCATTGACCACCTTGTTAATGTCCTGCCCAGCATTTTGTTAGCCACAAAGATGTAAGGTAAGTGGACCAACTCGTGGTAGTGTGGAGACTACCTTTGGGTTAGCCAGGGTAGGTAATGTTTCACAAAGCATCTTACAGAAGAGACTGAGGAATGGAAAGGCATCATTTGCTGAAGGTCTTCTATTTAGTGGTGAATTTGGAAAGAGAAAACTGATGTTACAGTTAATAGAAGACCTTTAAAAATTATGGTTGAGGCCAGTTGTGTAATGAAGTACACAGATGTGACTTAATTTCCTGTCCTCAGTGAGGAACACTTAGTGAGCAGGACACTCAGTGAATGTCCACTAGTGCTCGGTCTTGGAAAGTTTTGAGTACTTGCTTCTAAGGTTTCAGAAGACCTGTATATTGCCTGGATATATGATTTTAGATTCAAATAAACACTAGCAGCAGACCTCATTTAATTAACAGCATGGGCTCAAAATTCTTAACACAGGGCCTGGTATATAGTAAACACCCAATCAGTGGGCTTGGACTGCCAATTTACATGTCTTTGGGGCCAGGGAGCTGGCAGGAATAAGTTGGACCAGATAGCAGATGATGAAGAGGAGTGGGGAATGTAGTTGGATGCAAAAGGACTTGGGGCCTGTTAGGAAGGCCAGCCACGATTCAGTGCCAGTAGGTTGTGCAGCATTCCAGTTGGAAATGCTAACTCCGTAGTGCCAGATACTTGTGTTTTTCTAAGGAAGCCAGAAATCTTCAGTTTTTGAAAAACAGTAATTCTTTCATAGCATCAGCTACCATAGCTAGCTTTCACATTTCCACAGTATTCAAATTTCACCAGTTAGGTCATTTTTTAGAAAACCATTTGTGGGGCACCTGGGTGGCTCATTCGGTTAAGCATCCAACTTCGGCTCAGGTCATGATCTCACAGTTTGTGGGTTCAAGCCTACATCAGGCTCTGTGCTGATAGCTCAGAGCCTGGAGCCTGCTTTGGCTTCTGTGTCTCCCTTTCTCTCTACCATTCCCCCACTCATGCTCTGTCTCTCTCTGTCTCAAAAATAAATAAACAATGTTAAAAAAAAAAGCTAAAAAAAAAACCAAAAACATTTGTTCACTCCAATCACAATTCCAAGTTAGGTCCATTGTATGAATGTTCTTCTAAGTTTTATTTCATTACGTGTTTTTGTCCCTCTCTTTTATCCTTGCTATCACTACAAAAAATTATTTGACCTCTAGAGTTACCCACAATCTGAAATTTGATGATTGCATCCTATGATGCTAGAATTCTGTATTTTTATATGACATCTTCCAAATTTAAAATGTTGAGCTAGCCAAGCAGAATATACTATGTTTTGGGATCTGATTCAAGCTGAAGGCCATCTACTTTGCAATTTCTGTGTCCAGTTGATCTGTAAGAGGAGAAAAAAAGCACCAGGAATTGAGTCAGAAAAACATCACATTAGTATTACTATTTTGAGGCATCAAATTAGTATTTCTCTCTCTCACTCTCACTCTCTGTCTCACTCACACACACACACACACATAGCGGAGAGAGAAGAAATAGAATGTATCCACTTTCCCCCCTACCCTTTCCCCATTTCAAATAATGTTTTGGACTTGTTGGGTTAAACAATGCTCATCAAGGTTCTGGGCTCAGACACATGGCTATACATGTAGTAGGCTCAAGCAGAGCCTTTTCTTCAATAATACACCCAAGTTATATCTCTTGAGGGGCTTTATCTGAGTTTTCTAGTTCTTTCTTCATAGAAGTTTGTACAGGGACTGAATTAACCAGGGGGGAAAGGGTGTTTATGCCTGAGTGGTGCACATCTTGTGGGTGTTTGGATGATGCCAGTCATCTAGACAAGGTTTTTAAGATCCATTCCAAGTACAGAACAAGTATGTGTCCTTTTCTTTCAATAATAAAAAAAATTTTTCATCTATTTTAAGAGCCCATTTTTGTTAGGGAAAAAAAGTGTTGGCAGGAATTTAACCATTATGATTAACTAAAATGTTAACCATTAACATTTATCCCAGAGGAATTTTCATATGTGGTAATAGCTTAAACCTCAAGGGACCAGGAAAACTTACTTATTCAGTAACTATTTAATGTGTCTCACTAAGTATACTAAATATTAAACACTGAAAACTTGTAAGGAATTTGATGCATTTCCCCCCCCCCCCTTTTTTTTTTCCTCCCTCTACTAGCTGGATATGAACCTTAATGAGGAGAAACAACAACCTTTGAGGGAGAAGGACATTATCATCAAGAGAGAGATGGTGTCCCAATACTTGCATACCTCTAAGGCTGTGAGTTCTAGGGCAGGTACCCATCATATGGGACACCCTGCCCTCATCTTGGACCTGTTTGTTTTATGAGTTTCTTAGAATATGGTGTGTCTTTATCAGTCTTTTATTCTGTCATATAAGCCTATTCATGTTTTACTCTTATTTGAGTTATCATTCTTAACATACTTTTTGCCTGATTCAATCTTCATGACGTGTATGGGGAATGGGTTGGGAAGTTCTGAGTCTTGCAGAGTTTGGTAGTATTTATGATGTGTGTCTGCCTTGATACTCAAAATGTAATGACTAATTCTAGTCTATTTGGTGATTGGGTCCAGTGTTGACTGATCTCTCCATATGCTCCATCTAGGGCATGAGCCAGAAGGAGAGTTCTAGGTCTGCTATGATGTACATTCAGGAATTGAGGTCAGGCTTGCGGGATATGCCTCTGCTCAGCTGCCTAGAGTCCCTTCGTGTCTCTCTCAACAACAACCCTGTCAGGTGAGGATTCTGAAGTGGTAGCAATAGTAAGAGCCCAAGGTTAGGGTTTACTGGTGTAATCAGCATGTCTGAGAATTCTGGATTGGGACTAAAGAGTTGCTGGGTAGAATTTGGGCAATTATCAATTGCTTTGGTTTGATACTGCATTGTCTCTGTCTGTTCCTTACAGCTGGGTGCAAACATTTGGTGCTGAGGGCCTGACCTCTTTATTGGACATCCTTAAACGACTCCATGATGAGAAAGAGGAGACTGCTGGGTGAGGACTTACAAGTTTTGACATCTTCCCAGTGGAAGGTAGTGGGGGACTTGGCTGTATGCTCTAAAGGAGAAAATGGCAGTAAAATGAGAAGTTGTGGACCAGGAGAATATGCTATTAGTTGAGAACAAGGTTTACCTAGGGCAAACTAGAGGATGAGGGATGATTCCAGGTGCAGGAAATGGGAGAGGAATGGTGGATAACACATAAGATTGTGGGTCTCGCAGCATAACTACCCAATCTGCAAGTGGGGTCGGAGTTCATCCAGAGCTCCCCTGTGACCTGGTCTGGCTGTATCCCATTAGAAAGTCTTAGAATACACTTGATGAGTTTGGGACTGGCATTATGACAGTCTTCAGGGTTGGGATAGTTCTGGAGATACCTTGGACTGTCATAGGCTACCTTGAAGCCAGCCTGACCCACAGGGAGTTCTCTACTACCTGGGATCTTTCCAGAACAAAACACCAGGCCTATACCTCCTGAATGTACAAGCCTGAAACCTTGGAAGTAGTGAGGCAAACAGTAGTAGCTGGGAGGTTATCCTAATGGAGTTTAGCAATTAGAAGCCTAGAGGGAGTTAAACAGAAGATTTTAATGTAGTACTAAGTTCCTGGATTGCAGGATTAACCAAAGGTCTGATGGTGGCAATCTCTCTTCAGCTACCTGTTTCTGCCAGTGTTTCAGGGCAAAGAGCTGTGTGCTAGAACTTACTCAGCTACTAATTGGGAATGTCTTGAAGACCCTTGTTTGCAAGATTGAAAAGTCAAATGGGAGAGGAGTATAGAATAAAGGGAATTCACTGATTTTGTTTTCTACACACAGAGGCTACGATAGCCGTAACAAGCATGAGATCATTCGTTGCCTGAAAGCTTTTATGAACAACAAGGTGAGATTTTTCCCATTCTCATTCCAACCTCCATCATGACCCCTGTTCTTTCTTTTCTATCAGCAAACTCAAAAAGGACCTAGGAATGGGAGGTTTAAGACTTGGAGTGTTCCTGGGGTGCCTGGGTGGCTCAGTTGGTTAACCATACGACTTTGGCTCAGGTCATGATCTCACGGTTCATGGGTTCGAGCCCTGCATCGGGCTCTGTGCTGATAGCTAGCTCAGAGCCTGGAGCCTGTCTTCGGATTCTGTGTCTCCTTCATTCTCTGACCCTCCCCTGCTCATGCTGTCTCTGTCTTCTCTCTCAAAAATAAATAAAACATTTAAAAAAAAAAAAAAAAGACTTGGAGTGTTCCTTTTTAGTATTGGAACATTTTCATTGCCAAATAAGTATGTTTCTATGGACCTTTTTTCCCCCAGTTCTCATTTCTGTTTCAGAAGGTAGGCTTCCTTTCCTTCCCCTTTTTATACTTTGTTTTGCTAATTCTTGAATTTCCTGGTCAGTATTTGTTTTGGGAAGGTTATTTGTTTGTTTTCCAGACTGTTTTACCCTAGAATCTTTCTTTGGTTTTTTTTCTTTGTTCAGTATTTAAATTTATTTTTGAGGTTTGTTTGTTTGTTTGAGAGACAGAGCAAACAAGGGAGGGGCAGAGAGAGAGAGGGAGAGAGAGAGAGAATCCCAAGCAGGCTCCATGGTGTCAGTGCAGAACCTGATGCGGGGCTCAAACTCCTTAAACATGAGAACATGACTTGAACTGAAACCCACAGATGGATGCTTAACTGACTGAGCCATCTACCCTGTCTGTTTAGTACTTAAACTCCGGGATCTCACAGTTGTTTGCTTCTGAGTGCAGATCTGTCTTCCCCATTGTTTAATTTTTTTTATTTTTTAGATTTTTAAATTTTTAATTTTTAATAAAATAATTTTTATATTTATTTTTGATAGAGATAAAGCATGAGTGGGGGGGAGGGACAGAGAGAGAGGGAGACCCAGAATCTCAAGGAGACTACAAGCTTTAAGCTGTCAGCACAGAGCCCAGCACAGGGCTCGAACTCACAAACCATGAGATCATGACCTGAGCCGAAGTTGGACACTTAACTGATTGAGCTACCTAGGCTCTCCCTCATTGTTTAATTTTTTTATAATTAATTTACTCCATTAGTGGGAGGGAGCATTAAAAAGAAATAAAAGAATTAAAGATTGTTGTTCTTGAAGACTAGAATTGTGTTGGATCTAATACAAAACTATTTTGCTCTGCCTATCTCTGTTTAGCTCAGGAAAGTTCTACCCTTGTGTTAGTTTGCTAGGGCTGCTACACAGAGTACTATAAACTGGACTAAACTGTATTTGACAAGAGAAACTTACTCTCTCACAGTTCTTGGAGGCTCTAAATCCAAGATCAAGGTGTTGGCAGGATTGAGGCCTTCTGCAAGGGTTGTGAAGGAGAGTATGTTCCATGCCTCTCTCCTGGCTTCTGGTGGCTTGCTGGCAATCTTTGGCATTCTGTGGCTTTCAGATGCATCACTCCAGTGTCTGCCTTCATGTTCACAGAGTGTTTTTCCTGTGTGCGTATGTGTCCCACATGTCTCTTTGTTATAAGACAGTAGTCATACTGGATTAAGAGTCCACCTTACTTTAGTATGACCTTGTTGTAACTTAACTAATTATATCTGCCAATGACCCTCTTTCCATGTAGGGTCACATTCTGAGGTCCTGGGGATTAGGACTTCACCAAAGGAATTTAGGGGGACCACCATTCAACCTGTAACAACCCTAACTTTGTCCTTGGTTAGTTGCTGTCACATTTAGCCTCCCTTCTCTGTTCTTGTCCTACTAGTTTGGAATCAAGACCATGCTGGAAACCGAAGAAGGAATCCTGCTACTGGTCAGAGCCATGGATCCTGCTGTTCCCAACATGATGATTGATGCAGCTAAGCTGCTTTCTGCTCTTTGTATCCTGCCCCAGCCAGAGGACATGTATGTGACTGTGTTGTTTCTCCACCATTCTCTTTTCTACCATCTTCCCTAGTCTAGAGGAAAATTGACTGGGTGTCCACTTTGTTTTAAATACTAATAAGACCGTATCTCTTTGAAGATGTGAACACTGTGAATTTTTTTTTAAGTTTATTTCTTTTGAGAGTGAGAGAGAGAGAGAGAGAGAGAGAGAGAGAACCCCAAGCAGGTTCCACAGTATCAGTGCAGAGCCTGATGGGGGTCTCGAACTCCAGAGTCATGAGATCATGACCTGAGCCAAAGTCAAGAGTTGGATGTTTAACTGACTGAGCCACCCAGCCGCCTCAACATTGCGAATCTTAATGTTTAAGAAAGACTGTTGGGGATGCCTGGGTGACTTAGTCAGTTAAGCATCTGACTTTGGCTCAGGTCATGATCTCATGGTTTGTGAGTTCAAGCCCCGCATCAGGCTCTGTGCTGGCAGCTCAGAGCCTGCTTCAGATGTTGTGTCTCACACTCTCTCTTTTCCTCCCCCACTCACATTTCTGTCTCTCTCTCTTCAAATATATAGATTTTTTTTAAAAAATGAAAAAAAAAAGTGTGTAGCACTATCTTCAGTGTATTGCTGGTTATATCAGTGGTATAGCAGAGGATCTCCTAGATCTTCATTAATGTGTGTATCATCTGGGACAAAGCTTGCTTTTACTTTTCTTTTTTAATTCAGAAGTAACACAACATTATTTCTTAGATTCAAACAATATAGAAACACAAAGTAAACTTTAACAGCCTCATCCCTTTAGTAAATCTATTCTGCAGGGTTAGCCATTATTAATGGCTTGGTACAATCTCATTTAATTTTTTTCTAGCACAGACAAATATATTGTATTTCTTTGATTCTGAGATACTTTATGCCACTCCAAAAGATGATATCTTAGAACTAATGAAAGATGTGACTTTTTGTAAAAAAAAAAAAAAAAATCCCATGCATAGGAAGGATTTTTATTTTGGGTTAATACAAACAAAATGATACCATTCATTTCTTTTTACTTTTTTTTTTTTTAATTTAACAGTTGATCTTGGACATTTTGTCTCTGTGGGTACTTGTAGATCTACCTTATTATCTTTAGTGGCTGTTTAGAATTCCATATGATATATATCTCACAATTTATTTAATGGTTCCCCCACTGATACTTTTTAGGTAGACATTTTTTTTTCTTAGATTCTGGCCCCTGCTCTAGGTGATAAGTTTTACTATTAAAAATGATGCCATAATGAACATCTTTGTAAGTATATTTTTTCACTTTTATGCATTTATATTGGATAAGTTTCCAAAGTAAGCCAAATGTTAAGTTCATTAAAAACCAATAACTATTAAATACCCCTCCAAAAGTGGTACTAGTTTATACTCCATAGAATAGGTGTCTTAATTTGGTATTCACAGTTAGGAGTCTAGGAATAGTTTTTAGGGACTACATTTTTCTAAGGAGATGATTCTTAGCTTTCAGCAGATTCTGGCTCCTGCGCTAGGTGATGAGAATAAAAATGGAAATCTGGGCTTGATAATGTTCTTTTTCTAACTGATCTGTGCCACTGTATAACCTACCTGTTGTGCCTGTGTATGTCAGGGCACCTGGGCATTTCTCTCCCTTTCCTTTCTCCTGGGCAGGAATGAAAGAGTTTTGGAGGCAATGACAGAAAGAGCTGAGATGGATGAAGTGGAGCGCTTCCAGCCATTGTTGGATGGGTTAAAAAGTGGGACCTCCATTGCACTCAAGGCAAGTATATCCTCCAAAACTGTACCTAAGAATAGAAATCAAGATGGAAGGACTTAAGTTCATTTGATGTTTTAACAGAACACATGGAATGGTTCCCAGGTATAGGCATCCCTCAGGGGTACTGCAGGTTTGGTACCAGAACACTACAGTAAAACAAATAGGTCAATAAAGTGAGGTAAATGAATTTTTTGGTTTCCTAGTGCATGCATATAAAAGCTATGTTTACTCTGTACTGTTGTGTATTAAGTGTGCAATAGCATTTTGTCTACAAGAACAGTGTACATGCTTTAATTAAAAAATACTTTATTGTCAAAAAATGCTATTATATGAGCTTTCAGTGAGTCAAAAATCCCTGATCACGGATCACCATAACAAATAAAATAATAATGAATAAGTTTCAAATATTCTGATTACCAAAACATGACAGAGATAAGAAGTGAGCAAATTCTATTGGAAAATTATCACTGATAAACTTAACTATTTAAGTTAATTCCTATTGCCACAGACCTTCAGTTTGTAAAAAATGCACTATATAGAACACTGCAGTAAAGTGAAGTGTAATGAAATGAGGTGTGCCTGTATATATTTTATAATCTAGGATTTGCTCTCTAACAAGGCAGAGAGAGAGCGGCTCTCCTTGTGAGCTGGCAAAAGGGCATGCTGTCTCTTTACCTGCTAGGCAAGCCAAGGCCTAGAACAGAGTTTACCATCAAATTCTGGGAAGCGTTTAGACCTCTGAGCTCCCCAGACCTGGGCTCACATCCGGTCTAAATGGCGCCAGTAGAACGTTGTTCTTGTAGTTTTGTACTGCATCTTCTGTGTTACGTTTGGGGTCCTCAGCATTCATGTAAAGACATTGGAATCTTGATCTCTAGCACATTACAATGACATAGCTGCCGAATTTGCTTATTTTAGGTGGGATGCCTACAGCTGATTAATGCCCTTATCACACCAGCTGAAGAACTTGACTTCCGAGTTCACATCCGCAGTGAACTGATGCGCTTGGGATTGCATCAGGTGTTGCAGGTGAGATGCAGCTCTTCATTAGACAGGCTGGTCTGCCTGCTGCCTGTTCTGATAGCTCAGTCATCTCTGGGATCACTTTTGCTTTCAGTTTAAGAACCAGGTTGAAGGGCTTGGGTTTCTGGCTGGCATAGGATATTTCTGGGTTCCCTGACTTGTACCTTCGTCATTGACAGGAGCTTCGAGAGATTGAAAATGATGATATGAGAGTGCAACTAAATGTGTTTGATGAGCAAGGGGAAGAGGATTCCTATGACCTGAAGGGACGGTTGGATGACATTAGAATGGAGATGGAATATCCTTTCATGGACTGGGTTCAAGATACATGAGACCTTCATTGTAGATTCCTGCATGAAATGGTGTGGGGTGATGACCCAGAACAGGGCATTAGCCTGTCTGTCATCTCAGTAGATGAGGCAGGTGTCTTTTGATTGCTGTGGGCTGTATTTACCTCACCATGGACCAGAGAAATTAGGAAAGGTGATCTGAGTGTTGCTCAGCACGGAAGTAGCCATCAAAATGTGTATAGACCTCCTAGAACATGAGAACTTGGCTTACTAAGGTGTAGAGCTGGTTTCTGGCAAACATGCATGAGTCAGGGAGTGAGCTTGTAATTTGCTTTCGTGTGGGGTCCCTGAGACTGACAGAGGGAGTCGTCTGGCTACGTATTGCTGTTTGACACACGTGACTTGTGGGCAGTGATCTTTTCATTTCTGTCTATTGCTTGATATTGAAGCCAAGTACTAGGAATTCTCTGTTTCTGTGTGTTTTACCATCCAACTCACATGTTGCTTTGGCCTCAGTAGGTTTATGGAGCTTAAAGTTTTGGGTAATGTTTACAGGGGAAACGTCTGTTAGAATAGAAGTGGCATCTTGGGGCTTTTCCCAAGAGTTGGTTAATCCACCTGTCAAACATAGTTTCTAAATGTATGTTTTCCTTAGCTTCTCCCCCTTTTCCACTGACTTCAGTGAAGTTTTCCAGATTCTCCTAAACACGGTAAAGGATTCAAAGGCAGAGCCACACTTCCTGTCCATCCTGCAGCACCTACTCTTGGTCCGAAATGACTATGAGGCCAGGTAAGATGGTATACCTGTGAGAAGTATTGAATTTGAGCCTAAGTAGAGAGAGCAAAATTTTTAAGTTCAAAGACTGTAAAGGTAAAATGAAAAGACAAAAGACAAGGGTTATAGTTGTTAATTTTTAGTCATATATAGAATGAGTTGTCAGTTGTCCTTTTAATCTGACTGAAGGGTGGCTGTTTGGAAGGGGTCAGTGTATAAGGTAAAATGTCCTTCCCATTTTGGAGAGAGGAGATGGGGTGGGATAAAGATGGTAACAAAGGGAGGAACTCATTTAAGGTTCTTTCGAGTTGCCTAGAAGTAGAGATCCAGCAGTAGTGCTATCTGTCACTGAAAAGATCAAGCCTGAGATGGGAAATGATTGGCATTAAGAGGCAGGTGGCAACAAGTTTTGATTATCTGAGTAGATGGAGTAGTTGCTGTAGAAGAGGGAGTTGCCTAGCCCGGTAACATACTGCTATTAGTTTTACAAAAAGGTCTTCTCTGAAATACTTATCCTCAGGTCCCTCTATTTATTTATTTATTTATTTATTTATTTAATGTTTTATTTATTTCTAGGAGAGAGAGAGAGAGAGACAGCATGAGCAGGGCGGGGGTCAGAGAGAGAGGGAGTCACAGACTGAAACGGGCTCCAGGCTCTGAGCTGGCAGTCAGCACAGAGCCCGATGCGGGGCTTGAACCCATGAACCGCGAGATCATGACCTAAGCAAAAGTCGGACGCTTAACCCACTAAGCCACCCAGGCGCCCCCAGGTCCCTCATTTATTAAAGCAATTAACTTTTCCTGATCCTGAGTGCTTCTGAAAATCATATGTTGGTTTTCCTTTGATAACCATGTTCTGTTTCATCCGTAGACCGCAGTACTATAAGCTGATTGAAGAATGTATTTCTCAGATAGTTCTGCACAAAAATGGGGCTGATCCTGACTTCAAGTGCCGGCACCTCCAGATTGATATTGAGGGTTTGATTGGTAAGCATATTTTTCTATCTGCCTCCTTAAAACATTGCCTCTACCTTTCATTTTGTATCTTTCTTCCAATGAAAGCTTCAGAGAAGGTATATTTCTAGTCTCCAGGTATTTCCATTTTTGTCCTTACGTGATAGTCAGCATCTGTGCTAGGAATATACAGACCTTTTGTTTATTTCTGTCTACTTAGATCTAAAATGTACCCCTACTCACACATCACCCCCACCTTTTGAAGGGACTTTAGCTGTCATCTGACTCAGATTTGTAAGTACCACTTGTAGGCACTGTCCATGCCACCCAGCATGGCGGCTTTACCATATCGTAGGCATCCAGAAATTCTGTGTTGAACTCAATAGAAAGTTTTGTCTTTATCCAGTGAAGAACAGTAAGAAGGATAATAAAAGTAAGCAAATGGGCAGAAGACTGCCCTTTGGTTATATTGAAGTTAGGTAGTAAGAGGGAAAGACACAAGAATTGGGAACTCTACTGACTCTTCTCTCTTTATTTTCAGATCAAATGATTGATAAAACAAAGGTGGAGAAATCTGAAGCCAAAGCTACAGAGTTGGAAAAAAAGGCATGTATGAGAGATAAAAAAAATTGAGGGTCTTTTTTTTTTTTTTTTTTTTCCCTTTTTAAGGATCGTGGTTTTTTCTAGCGTGTGCAACTGTTAACCTGTGATACTTAGCAAACATTCAGCATATAGTAGCAGTTCCTAGGGAAAACCTTTCTGGTATAGCTTAGTCACCAGAGAAACCAACATGGGTGTGATCCAGCAGAGTTAGTGGTACACAGTTCTTGAGACCCTGGGTAGGACTGGAAAAGACAGATGGCTCTCATGAATAATAGTGACAGCTCTTGTAGTTTTGCTGGCATCTCAGGCCTCTTACTCCTAGAACAACAGGGACTGGAATATGTCTGAATTTTTATTTTCTTTTTAGTCGTATGGAGTCCTATTTTGGTTGATAGGATTTTTCTCCTAGAGGCCGTTGGGATTGTACACCATAGCTGCTCTGTTTAAATGCCTTAACAGTGTTAAATGTCTTCAAAATCTTAGGTTTGTTTGATTGCTTGGTTTTTAATTGAAGTATAGTTGATACACAATGTTAGGTTAGTTTTAGGGGTTCAACATAGTAATTCGACAACTCTGTACATTAAGCTGTGCTCGCCACAAGTGTAGCTACCATCTGTCACCATACAACGCTATTACAGTGTCACTGACCATACTCTCTCTCTGAGTATGTGCCTTTCATCCCCATGGCTTATTCATTCCATAACTGGAAGCCTGTGCCTCCCAATTCCCGTCACCCACTTTGCCTACTCCACGCTACCTTTCCCTCTGGCAAACACCTGTTTTTTTCCTCTGTATTTATGGGTTCGTTTCTATAGGGTTTTTTTGTTTGTTTTGTTTTTTAGATTCCACATGTAAGTGAAATCATACAGTATTTGTCTTAGGTGGTTTTTTTGTTTGTTTTTATAACTCCCCAAATTATATAGACTGTGGAAATAATCACTGATTCCCCCTTCTTTAATCTTGATTTTAAGGTCAGAATCATCTGGTCTTTTTTGCCAGGCATTCCCTGGGAAAGTGAGCTCTGTAAAGGATTGGGACAAAGTAGTGAATTTGGGGGAGTAATGCTGTGCCTTTTGCTAGAATGGAGAGCTTACTAATTGCCCAATTCCTTTCTCCTTTAGCTGGACTCTGAGTTAACAGCCCGACATGAGCTACAGGTAGAAATGAAAAAGATGGAAACTGACTTTGAGCAGAAGCTCCAGGATCTTCAGGGCGAAAAGGATGCCTTGGATTCTGAAAAGCAGCAGATTGCCACAGAGAAACAGGACTTGGAAGCAGAGGTGTCTCAGCTCACAGGGGAGGTAATGCCTGAGCAGGGAACACAGAGTGACCTCTCAGCCATCAGCAGCCTCATGACTGGGCCTGTTTGTAGCAGTAGTCAGGCACCTTACTCCTAGGGAGGGTTCAGCTACCAATAGGTAATCTGGTTAGATGGTGCATATTTTTAAAATTATTTACTGTTTTTTGTTCTATTTTGAGGTAACGCATAAGATAGAAAATTTGGAAAATACAAACAACATAGAGAATAAAAGGAGTCACAGTACTACCCAGAATTAAAACTAATCGTCTTCTAATAAATTCGGGATTAAAATCCAAATTAACTCGTCACATATTTGCTAATTTTCTCTTATTTTAGCTATTTCTAGATAGATTTATCCCCATACTCCCTCTGCAGTTACAAGCATTTATTTTTTTAAAGTTTATTTTTGAGAGAGAGGGAGAGAGGGAGACACAGAATCCAAAGCAGGCTCCAGGCTCTGAGCTGTCAGCACAGAGCTCGACGCAGGGCTCTAACCCATGAACCTTGAGAGCATGACCTGAGCTGAAGTCAGACGCATTAACTCTCCAAGCCACCCAGTCACCCCTGCAGTTACAAATATTTATATGTGATATTTGATAAGTTGATCACTTAGGTCGTTGTATCACTAGAATATATGATTTACTTGAACTTTGTATTTTCTAATTAAAGGAAGAAGTTAACACAAAGTTTTAAGTTGCCTTCTTAATGCAAAGCATGCTAAACTAAGAACATGAAGACTTGAATTCTAGTTTTGGCTCTGTCACTAAATACCTCTGTGACTTTAGGTATGACTTTGGGAGTCTGTCTGATTCCATTCAGTGTCTTCGTGTATGAAACGAAAACTTTGAATTGAGTAATTTCTTAGGTCCCTTCCAACCCCACTAGTCCCTGAAGTGGACAGAGGAGTATTTCATTGTTGTTGTTCCTCTAGGTTGCCAAGCTGTCTAAGGAACTAGAAGACGCCAAGAAAGAAATGGCTTCTCTCTCCGCTGCTGCTGCTGCTGCTGCTACTGCTATAGCCCCTCCTAGCAGTGCTCCTGTCCCCGCCACCCCTCCTTTACCTGGTGACCCTGGTGCTGTTATTCCACCCCCTGCCCCTCCTTTACCAGGAGTAGTTAGTGTACCGCCCCCAGCTCCTCTTCTTGAAGGTGGTACCATTCCTCCTCCACCACCTCCCCCGCCTTTGCCTGGAGTTTCTGTTGATATCCCCCCATCCCTTCCCTTGGTTGGGATTACTGGTATCCCCGTACCCGCTCCTTTGCCTGGGAGTACTCCTGTTATCCCCCCACCCCCTCCCTTGCCTGGGAGTAATGGCATCCCTGTACCCCCTCCTTTGCCTGGGAGTAATGGTATCCCCCCACCTCCTCCTTTGCCTGGGAGTACTACTGCTATCCCCCCACCTCCTCCTTTGCCTGGGAGTGCTACTGGTATCCCCCCACCCCCTCCTTTGCCTGGGAGTGCTACTGGTATCCCCCCACCCCCTCCTTTGCCTGGGGGTGCTGGCATCCCCCCACCTCCTCCTCCCTTGCCTGGAGGAGTAGGAATGCCCCCTCCCCCTCCCCCTCTTCCTGGTGGTCCTGGAATCCCTCCACCCCCTCCATTTCCTGGAGGTCCTGGAATTCCTCCACCTCCACCTGGAATGGGTATGCCTCCACCTCTCCTTTTTGGATATGGAGTCCCTGCAGCCCCAGTTCTGCCATTTGGATTAACCCCAAAGAAGCTTTATAAGCCAGAAGTGCAGCTCCGAAGGCCAAACTGGTCCAAGGTGAGAATTTCTGTCCATTTTTTTCATTAGTAGGTATTAAGAAACCATGTCAGTTTCCTACTTTGTATTTTGTGCCCAGGTGGACTTCCCTTTCTTATGGCTAACATCTGTCTTCAGGTTCCACTCACCTTCTGTTTATTCAGCACATGTTAGGCGTCTTCTCTATGCCAGACATCACTTCGGAAAGTTCTTTGAGCCCTATTCTCTGCTACATAACCTAAATCTATCTTTAATGTTTTTGGCCTTTTTTCTGAGGTTATGAGCTCCATGGTAACCTACAGTTTGATAATAGTCATTTCACCAGTCTGCAAGCTACTGACAATAGTGGTGATCTGGAAAGTTGTGGCTTTTGGATACATCCTTTACCTCTCCCTGCCATCAGTGAGTTATACAGGACATGTTTGCATGGCACAGTATTGCCTCCACTGTGCATTTGAGGCCCCTGTGATTAGCTGTATTAGCCTTCTGCTTCTGGAAACCAAATTAAAGGAGCTTAGTGACATACTCCTAAATTAATTTTGTCGTCATTAAATTGTTGGAAATTTTTCCATTTCTCATAGTTAATAGCTAAATTGATGGGGAAAATGTACAGCAAGGGAAGATGTGAAATAAAGCCTCAATAATTCTAAAACTAGAGGACTTGAGGTTAGGTTAGGTTAGGACTGAATCTAGCTTTTGAATAATGACCCAAAAGCAAGCAAACTGGAAGCACTGTCTCCTGATCCTCCCACGAAGAGCGCAGCTGCTTGATGTCTCAGTAGTCTTACTCTACTGTGACATCGCTAAGAACCACTGCACACCACTTTTGTGTCTTAATCCATTTTCCAGGATGGAAAGTACAGAGCTCAGCTTAGTAACTCTCAACGCCCTGCCTTTATTCACAGTTTGTCGCTGAGGACCTGTCCCAGGACTGCTTCTGGACAAAGGTGAAGGAGGACCGTTTTGAGAATAATGAACTTTTCGCCAAACTTACTCTGACCTTTTCTGCCCAGACCAAGAGTGAGTACCTTCCTCTTTTTTGCTCAGGACCAATATAGGACTTGTAGTGTCCTTTAAGTGGGTTTCTCATCCTTTTCCCAGTCCCTGGGTGAGGGTTGAAGAGAGGTGGTTTTTCCCATTAGGAAGAAATTAAGATATTTTTGTGTTCTGGGGATGCTGAGGTTGGGAAAGAAAACTGTTTACATTTTGGTATTTTTCCCCCCAATTTTTTTTTGCATATGGGTATTTTCTGTCAGTATAACTTGTTGGGGATATGGGATTAAGGATTAAGAAGCTCAGTCTAGGCGCATTTTGATAATACTCTTGAATGGATTTTGGCACTGTCTTTAAGGTGCCATCGTAGACACACAGACTCAATAAGGGCTGGGCTGAGTTTTGAATAGCTTAGGTGATTGAGTGACTGTCTATAGTAACAGAGAGTCATGTGTGATTCTTTTTTTTTTCCTTCCATTTCTTTTAAATATCTGATGTTTTCCTCTTCCTGGACGTTTGCCCTTCCAGCTTCAAAAGGTAAGAATACAGAGGAGCCTTTTAATTGGGTATCTTGAACATTACAGAGAGATAAAGCAGATGTAAAGGGATTTCTTTTTAGAAGACTGAGAGGAGATTCTGGATGGATTTATCTTCTGCCTTCTTTAAAAATTTTTCTGCCACACCTGAAGTACTAATACCATTATGTGTCTTCTGGTCCTTGGTTTTTGTTTGTTTGTTTGTTTGTTTTGGTATAAATTCTTGCTGCTTCACCTTCATATCTTCCCTTTTGTTCTAGAAGAACTGATCTCTTTTGCCCTCTTCTTTCTTCACTTCCTAATTCTTGTGGTTTTGTGCTTCCTTATGATGGGGCCCTCGTAGTTATTTCTCCTGAGGAATACAGTATTTGAATTTAATGGGAGTTATAGCCTAATAATTTTATATTTTCATCTTAAAGTTGTTGTTTTTTTTTAACTTAGAGGTATATTGCAACCCTAGTGATGAAAACTAAGTGATCTGATGGGTCCAGGCTGCACTTCATTCTAATAAGGAGCTTAATATTGCTAGTTGCCTTTTGCTGGCCCCTAGGTATGTGTGTGTATCTGACAGTGTGAGATAGCTATGCTCAGACTTGATGTGTTGCCCTATCACTCAGGGCAAAGCGGCCTTGTACTCCAGAAGAGCAGTCATCTTCTGAACTAAAGCTAGGTACAGTGGATTACTTCCACCCTCTTAGTGAAAAATACTGTGACAATGACAGCTTACCCTTCTCTAGTATATCACTGAAGACTAGTTGACAGAGAAACTCAAAGTCAAATGATTTCCTAATTTTTAAGGTTACAGAATGTAGCCCTTTGTTGGCCTCTGACTGAAGACCCTTTATTGCAGCTGTGTTCTGAGTGCCACTGTGCATGCACACTGGCCGGGCCCCTTTCCTCCCGCCTGGGTCACCTCCTACTTCTGTACCTTCGTGTTACTTTTGATGAGAGTGGGATTTTCTGCACTTAGTGGTTTTCCTTGGCATTTTATTCCCACTATAAATTCAGAGATGATATTTTTAAAATATGCAAGTAAGACCTTATCTCATCTTTTGTCATTTTCAGCATTGTAACCAAACGTTTTAATGCTCCTTTAGTTCTCAGATTCTGCCCTAGAAACTACCTTCTTTTCATTGAAGTTTCTGACTTTCTACCAGCCTTGGTTCTTTATTTAATTTTCTAAATTATTCTTAGAAAACTCAGTATCTTAATCTGAAAAAGAAGTGAGTATGAATTAGTTTGGTTTAGTAGAGTATTGATTTTCGTGTAGTAATAATTTTCATAGATTGCTGAGTGCACTAGCAAGGGGTGGACAGAGAGAGAGAATCTTATACAGGCTCCATGCTCAGCATGGAGCCAGACATGGGAACTGACTGACACACTCAGGCGACCCTCTAGCTAGTTTTGATATCTCTTTAGTTTCAGTTAGCATTTTCAGGTATTAAATTGGTACACTGTCTTAATTTGTCTTTCCATTAGGAAGCACTAGACGATGTGTTCTTGAAAAGTACAAAATCATGAGCAGTTTTCCATACATTCTAAATCTTAATGATTTAAAGAAATTCCTGGGGGAGTTTTTTTTCCTCTGTCAGATAGAATCCTAAGTACTTACTGTTTACCTAATCTAAGTTGCCTACAGCCCTTGAATGCAATAGGACATTCCTGCTTCTTGTTGCTCTTGCGACATGTATGTTTTCATTCATTTCCCACCCCCAAAAAGAAATGCCTTCCCGGCTTAAAAATTATTTCTTCTTTGGATTTTAAATGTTTTACTGACTTTAATGTTGTACAATTAATTTTTTTCTTCTCTGTTTGCCTGCTTTCTCTTCTTCTGAGTTAGTCTGTGAATCTCTGATAATCCAAGAGATATTTGAATATTGGGGCTTGTTTAACACTCTTGGGAACAGAATAGTTTATTTAATGCCATATGCTGCAGGGGCCTCAGGTAGCAAGCAGAAGTGCTGTGTAGGGACACCATGCCATGTATAACTCCCACTGTGATCAGGGCAACTAATTTGCCCTTGCCTTTCCTCATGCAGTTTTGAACTTCCTTCTCTTGGTGCTTCAGGCTGGCAAACTGAGTGCATATTGTTCCCAAGTAGCCCCCTTGCTCACAACATACCTGAAAAAGAAAACTTGAGTGAAAAAAGACTTTGAGGATCTTAGTTAAAGTTTATATCAGGTAAGGAGATTCCAGCTCTAGCAACTTCAGAGGTAGGACTCCAAGGGCCCAGATCTCCTCATTATAAAAGCAAGGTTTCTTTTGCTTCTGGTGCTTTAAACATGCCCGTATAAAATTTCAGAATATCTTCATCCTTAAACCTTTTTTTCAGGTAGGTAACCAGTTTTACTTACCAAATCTTTTATTCGTAGTCTTAATATTGATGTGGTAATTGAACAATAGTTTAATACTTTATTACCACTTGGTAAATATTCCTGCCTTTCAGATAGAATTAGATTCCTAGCTTGAATAACTTTTACAAGTCTGTATAGTAAGTGCCGGAGCCAGGATCCACACTCTAGAGTGTCTGATTCCAAAGTCCGTGCTCTGGCCTTCTGCATTCCAGAAGTGTATTTCCATGCCCTAAATGCTTCTAGAAGGTTATATCCAGACAAAAGATGAAAGTAGTTTTGCAACTACTTCATTCATTCAGGAGCTTCACTTCAGTCCTTGAATTGGCAGTGACTCTTAGTACAAAAAAGGAATAACAGATTAGTGAAAGTAGAGGAAATACTGGATATGTAGGGTTGAAGGAGAAGAGTCATGTTTTAATTCTAGTATATTCAGCTGTAGCAAAATGAATCCAGTTAGAAAACTAAGAACTGCTTATCTTCTACAGTAAAAGTTCTCCGTAGATGACTTCAGCCTAGTAGTTGCCAGGCTTGATGAGGAAGTTATTTGGACAGTAGGTTTTCATAATATTGCATTATTTCCTTTCTCATTTGCTAAACAAAAGTCTCCATTACTTGTTAGACATAGCTGTATCCCCCTTTTATTTCCCTGATCCCTAAAGCCTCTTGTATACCTACTCCAGGAGGGAACCTTAAAGAAAACACCTACCTCAGTCTTTACATCTGCCACCTGTCGTCAGAGGTACCAGCCACTTTATCATTACGGTTCAGAAAGATGTGGGCCTTATTAATTAAAAGCCCAGAGAGAGGAACCAGTCCTCAAATGTATACTACAGGTTCTCTTAATCATTTTTCTCTCTTAAAGGTTAGTCTATTGTTTCTGAACTCTTAAGTTCCTTTAAATCATGCATTAGCTCAGTTGGTTTATTTCCTGCCAGGGAATAGTATGAATTCAGATTTGATAGGTAGTGCCATAAAAACTTCTAGTCCTTTTTACTTTCTCATTCTCTATAGTGATCAGCAAGGAGCCTTTTATCATGTTCTCTTTCTTGACTCTGCCTCTTGATTTCCTTGGGAACATGTTCATTAGTTAAAGTTTCATTTTTTGCATGTTTTCTTAAGGAGCATCATCACCGTGGTGACCCCAGGTCATTATCTGTATGTATGAGATTAAGTAGTTTTTCATTCAGCTTTCCTTCTAACTCTTACTCTCTTTTGTTACTCTCTTTTGTTGATGACTTGATCCCATGAAAAATATTATCTTTGGAATGGTGTAGAAAGTGATAACTGATGTCCTAAGTACAGTGACATTTTCCGTTTTAGGTTTATTCCTTCTTTCAAAAAATATTTTGGGCTCATAAGATCCACAAGCTAATCTCCTTTAGTGGTGTGCATTGGACAGACAATATGTAGTGTTAGACCCCCTCCCTTTTAAAGTTTGAGGGGCGTTGTGTTAACTTTGGGCATTAGAACAGTTGTCCAAGTGTTTATCACCGGTAATTTAGAAAGAACTCTGGCTAAAAAGTAAGATCTTGACCAAGAGCTTCAAATTTCATAAACAATAACAGTATTTTCATTAGGGTTTGCATGCATCAAGATCCCAAGGTTTGTGCTGTTGTTGCACAAGTCAGAACTGTTGGCAACAGTTGTCTTCTGCTCTCCCAGAACTTTCTTGGTTCAGGGTTCAAGGGGAGCCAGTGGTGAGGAAGCAATCCCTTCTTTCCCCAGTGATGGAATGCTTTCCTTTTCCCTGTGATCCTCTTCTGTCCACTAGGGGGCACTCCTTCAGTTGGATTTTTACCAGGAAATGTCCAAGTGAATCTTTACAGTTTCTGGAACTTTAATCTCTAGAAACAAGATTGTGTAAGCGCTCAACATGCTCCACCTTATTCAGCGAATCTGTTGGCAGAAAGATGTCTGTTCCATCAGTTCTTACTGCTCTCTACAAGTATAGGATTAGGATTCCCAAGTGCTATTCAAATGAATATTTGTTGGGATTGTTGTCTTTTAATTACTAATTGTCTTGGATTCTGAGCAGGATCAGTCTATTTAGTTAGTGCAAAGTATTTGGGAAGTTACATAATATCAGATGGCACTTCGTCATCATCCAGAAACCCTGAATCTGCTATCACCTGGGGTAATGAGGAGCCCTGAACATTTGGGTTGTCCATCATCAGGGGTATAAAAAAAAAGCACCTAAACTACCCCCTTTCACATACCTCTCTCTACTCTCAACCTTTTCATCACCATTTGCCTTGAATTCACTGGATCTAATATTCAGCTATTGATCTTGGTTATTATTACTGTAGGTCATTCTCATGTCCCATACTTGAATCCTCATAAGGGTCTGTGTATCTCCAATCCAGTCTCCTCCGGTGATCCTGCGTGAGCACCTGAAACCCATTCTCTGTGCCCTCTGGAATTCATGGTCCAGTACTAGCAAAATCTCAGATGACCTCAACTTCACCTTGTTGCTCTAAGAGAAACCTGGCTTTCCCTCAACTCTGTTTTCCTTCTCCTCTTTTCGCCTTCTTGCCTTGTGTGTTGGGTTTTCTCCTCCCATAAACCTCATCTTAATGGACCTGGACCCAGAGATGTTGTAGATGTCCTCTTTGTTTTTGCCACTTGCAGATCATTCCACCTTTCTTTTGGCTAAAAACCCATAATTTTGAATCTCATGACACCATATTACATCGCTCATTTCCTCTCTTAGTGCCGGTCATCTGCTAACATTCCAAGTTCCTCCTTGTCTCTCAGCCAGGTTAGCAACTGACTACTCTTTGAAGTACTCCAGTACCACTTCCACCTTAATTCTTAGCAATTTCTGTATGAACAGGTCATGATCCTGCCAGTATTTTTTTGGCTTCACACTTCCTTGAATTCTTCTTTTCCAGTAATCTTGTCCTCTCCTTCAGCCATTCACTCCTACAGTCATCACCAGAACTGCAGTCCCTCCACAATCTTAATTTCGTGCCACCATGTTCTATCTTTTTACCTCTCTCTCTAGTATCCTGGCTGCCGTTGTTCCCTGGCTCCCTCCCCAGGACTTCTAGTCCATTTGTCCTCCCACCTTTCACTGTCTTTCTGTTCCTCGATGACTTCATTGTCTTCCACAGGTAAAATTCCATGGTTTATCATCATCATAATCCCTCTCTTGGATGTTTTCTGATTCTGTTACCTCTCTCTGATTTCAACACAGTTGATTGGCAAAACAGCAGTCTCCGTCTGCCCTGTACTGGTAGCTGTGCCAGTGAATGTGGCTGGAGAAAAACATTTGGTCCTCCTTGATAGACTTTGTTCACTTGGCTTTCAGGACAGCAAATGCTTTTACTTTTTCTCCTTCCTCACTGGCCGCTCTTTCTTCTGGCTCTCTTCTGTTCAGTTTGCAGTGTTGCTTAGCCCTTGATCCTGCCAGGCAATTGGATATTAAACATTTCAAGTCCCTTCAACTTCCTATTCTCCGAAATGACAATTTCACATTCTTTCTCTCCTCAGAGGCCCAGTATCTCCTTCATTCTCAGTCCTCTTACTTTACGGAGAAAACCGAAGGCATCAGAAGACACACTTCTATAGACTTTAACCATTATCGTACCTACTCTCTAGCTTCCTCTCTCTTACCATGGTCCTGACTAAGGCCACTTCCTCTACTACTTTGATATCTTCATTTCATCAAATGCAGAGAATACACTAAAAATGTAAAGAAAAAACAAAACCTCCCTCAGGAGTGACCATGGTTAACGTACCTTTCAGCTGCATGTGTTATTCTAATAAAGGAAAGGACAAAATCCTTTTGTCATTCAGGTGGGAAAATGTGGGAAATTTTCCAATAGAATTTTAACTTTAACTGGAACTTTAAGGGATGAGGCATTAAAAGATAAAATTACAGAAATATGAGAGTATACACATATTTTTAATGTAATCTTTGTGCTCCCATGTGGTAGATACCACTGTGCATTTTGCTGAACATGTCTCAGCATCTCTTGATAGCATTACATACAGATGTACCCCCATTATTTCTAGTGGATAGTTGTTCTTTGTCAAATGAATAAACCTAAGCTTGATACACTTGATCTCTTACTGAGAAGTTACCAGCTTTTTATATTATAAGCAGTGCTTCAGGAAAAATCATTTTATATTTCTCTGTATACTTGCACAGTAAATTCTTAAAAATAAAATTTCTGGGTCCATATTGCTAAATAAAGGATTGTACCAATTTATCCTACCATCAGATTTAAGGAATTACTTACTGTCATGTGATAGAGGAATGTGGTACCTTGTTTTAATCAAACCACTAAGGAGATTGCACCACAGTTTTTCCTTCATACCTCTTTCCTCATCGAGAAAATGAAACGGATTAACTAAAAGATACCCCTCGGCTTGAAACTTCTGGTTTTGTTTTTCTTTTTTCTTCCCCTTCCTTTTGCTTGCATAAGTTGTCTTTGATGCTATCTGTTCATCATCTCAGTCTCTTCTGACTGTTTGCTAAAATATTCTTGTGTTGCTTTGTTCTTAGTTTTATTCATTTTCCCTGCACTGAGGTCAGGCATTAGAAATTACTGCTTGCTTATTACAATTAGCGTTTGGGGGTATAGAACTAAACTATGAACTGTAAAACTTTTTCATGAAGACTGCTGGTGTAATTTCCATGGAAGACTTACTGGTGGAGATTTAAGGGAGGGTGTCATCAGATAAAGATAATTAAACTTTAATTCCTTCTAAACTGGAGGAATTTGATACATCTGCAGAGTGCACCTTCTCCTTTTCGCCACCAGATGGCACATGGATCTCTTCTGTTTTAGTTGTGTCATTGTTACGTCTGTGAGTGATGCAGGACGTTAGAGAGAGACAGCCTCTGTGGTTTTCACATACAAACTGCGTGTTATGCTGCCCTCTATCTGTCAGGAAATATATTTGGAGGACTGATAAGTAAATAAGACAGTAAGCTGTAACTTGCCGTTTTACAAAAGGATCTTGTCCCCTTGCAGCTAGTATCTTTAATAGGAGCAACATTTGTCATTTGTGAATTTTGGAGGGCTCAGAGGCTGGAGAATGTTTTTGTTTTTGTTTTAGTGTGACAGCTTCATGAAAGCATAGCCTTCCTTTTAGAAGGTTTAAAGGGAAAATTGTTTTTTTTTTTTTTTACCAGCTTCATAATTGATTCATACATATTTATAACCCATGATAAAAATATTCCCAGCTCCATCTCTTCTCTTGCTGAAAAGCTCCTTCAAGCACATAATAGAACTCCCTGCTGATAGTATACTCCTAACTTCCCAGAGATAGTATACTGAATAAATTTCCTTCAGGGAATTCCTCTAGCCTAATTTGGATAGAATTTGCTGTCACAGAAAAATTTTTAGTGTCAACCCTTTTCTGTCACTGGTTAACTCTTAATTACACCTGAGATAATTCCAGGTTTCTAACTATTCAAACTTTAGTGTGTGTCTGTATTACTATTCTTGACATGCATAGACTGAAACTGTATCTTTTAAACCCACGGCACCATCCAGCATTATCTGCAGATTTCAATTTGATGTCTTTCAGAGTTGGTATTATCCTTGTTTTTATGGTGATCATACAAGAAAAGTTAGCAGGCAGTCCGACATTTTCTATTGACTCCTGATATTTTGGAGGCTCTAATTCTGGGCCACTTGTTTTTACAAAATTTCTTCTTGCCATCTTCTGACCAAGTCTCGTTAGGTATCTTTGAAGGATATTTTGAAGAAGTTCTCTGGAGTCCGTGGAGCTAGGAACCACTTAGAGACTGATGATGAGGCTGGATGGTATGGGTGGCAGGCAGATGATAGGAAATCCCTCCACTTGTACAACAGAGATTGAGTTGTGCGAGACCAGGAAGTCCAGATCGTGATGAAGGGGCTACACTTGCGCAGACATAACTCTTGTTCTTGTTTGGTTATTCCTTCACCATGGAGGCCTGGAGTTGGTAGAGATCAGGGGTGTGTCCAGGAGGAGGAATGGGATCTCCAGGAAATGTCAGGAGCAGAGCTGGGCTTTGCGATAAGCAGCAGAGCGAGCCAGTGTTTTGGGGCTGGTACATGCTAGAGCCCAAAGCAGCTGCCTCACAGGAACAGCACCGTTCTCAACATCCTTTAGATGCTTTGGGAATTGTTCGTTGTGAACTTCCTCTTCTGCTAATATGGGACCAATCTCCCTGCAAACATGGGGTTATAGACCAGTTTTCAGGGAGTACCAAGGATACCTCTACCACAGGATGTTTCCTTTGGGGCTTTCCTGCTTCTCTGTTACCTGTTTTTCTGCATATGTGATCTAGATAGTTGAGAAGTCAACATGGTAGGAAGAAGTCTCAAAACCACCCTAGTGTTCATCTGTCCCATCCTTCCTCTTCTTACCTTTAGAGGCAATCGTTTTTATTTCTTGATTATGCCTTCTTTGTGTTTAAAAATGCAATTATAAGTAAAAACTCATTCTTATCCTCTATTCCCTTACCAAAAGGTAGCATACTATCTTTATTGTTCTGTACCTCCTGTATCCTGGAGATTTTTCATGTCAGTGTAGAGAGATCTTCCTCATTAAAAAGAAGTCTAATTTTCAACAAGCATGCATTGCTTTTCTAGTGAACACTAGAACAAAACAATAATACGGTAATGAAATAATCTGTCCTTTTTTTGAAACAGCTGCAAAAATCTGACTGCATCTTGAGCATTCCGACTGTCCTCTTGTTCTCCCTGCCAACCCTGTTAGGTAATAAATGATTGAAGATACCAACTCTAGAAATGTATGGCAGTTCACAATGGAGCCTTCCAGCCATTGTGGTGTGGAGAGGAAAGTGTTGAAAAGTTCTGCTTTGGTCCCTTCCAGACTCTAGCTTCTTCTGGAGCATTATATTCTTGAGCAGGAGCAGAGCTTTGTATCACTTGCATAGGGATGCTACTCCATAGGAGGGATACGATCTTCAAAGGAAAAGGATTGTCTACCTCATTTTTTCCTTGCTTCTCAGTTTTTGTTCTGGAGAGAATTGTTCTAGAACTTAGTATACTGTAACTGTTTAAGAATTCCGGCACATCGCCTTCAGAGCAACTTGGAAGAACACTCATGATACAGTATGAGGCGGGAAAAGCAGGAAACCATTATGTACAACCCTTACTGCAATTTTGTTTTACAGAAAAAATGGAGGAGTAAAAGATTGGAAGGGAATATACAAGAATAGTATGACAGATTTGTTAGGGTGCTAGATTTTTTTTTTCCTACTAATTTCTCTATAATGTGGTCATCTTATTTTTTAAATGAGAAGATGAAAAGAGTTAAGAAAGTTTGTCAGTGGCCATGATGCTGAAAAGGGGTTTTTAGAAGTACTTGAATCCAAGTAATTGTTTACAAAGCAGAGTGCTAATATCTAATTCTACAAAGCAGGTAACAGCATCTGTATTTCACTCTGCATAGTAATCCCAGGCTGCTTATCTTTGAAAAATCAGATTCTAATTTAAAAAACTGTTTTTCTCTCAGCAACTTTGAGTGAGGGAACCCTAGTTGTACAACAACAGGACATTGTTAACCCCATGTTTGCAAGATGGGATGGAACCTTTCCTCATTTCAGATCCTATATTAATCTCATCTCTGTTCTTACAGTCTGTGATTCTTTATTATCTGTTAGATTGGAAGCTAAGACGTGTGTGTGTGTGTTTAAATTTCCTCTTGGCAGGAAAAACTGTTAAAATCCTTCAAAGAATGACCCCCTTTTCCTGTTGTGCTTGCATTCCTATTCTGCTTGCATTTTTCTTTTCAGCCACGGGGTGTGCGCAGTTGAGCTATTTTGGCTACGGTTCCAGATTGTGATGTCAGAGACTAGGGATTGGAGGAGGGTATCAGGTGACTTTCAGTAACAGTGACGACAGTCCTGCCCTCATCACCACCCCTTCCCCCCCCCTCCCGTTTTCCACACCCTTTCCTGGCTTCCACCTTAGGAACAAAGAAGGGAAAAAAACAGCAGTGTGACGAAAACCAGCTGCTGCCTTTGCAGACTCAGGCTGGGGGCTGGGTATTTTTTCCTTGTATTCTCTTTGTTAGGCATTTACCCTGTTACTTCCTCTCCCAGGACCCTGACTAAAATGGAAGGTGTTTCTAGGATCCTTTGTTTCTGAAAATAGCTTAGAAATGTGCAGTTTACTCAGGATTTAGGAAAGGTACAGCAGAAATTGAAATTGCTCAAAAACCTAGAAAATAATGAAGGTATTTTGCCTTCTTAATCTGATTCAAGAATGCATTTGATAGTAGATGCTGTGAGTGATAGGAGCACATTATCTGTTATTTCTAATCATTGAACAGTGCTGCCTAGTAGGTGTTATCTTCATTTCACAACTGAGAAATGGGCAGTACAGAATTAATATGTCTTTTGTTTATTTGGATCTCATAGCAAGTAAATAGCAAGCCAGAATTTGATCCCAGATCTGTTAGGCTCAGAATCTAGGATTTAGCAGAACGGAGTGGCAAGAAGGCACACATGTTCAGGGAGGGCCAGCACCCTTTGCTTTTCACCAGTGACCAGTCCTGATTTCTTCAACGAATGAATCTCCAGGGGAAAAAAATGAGATGAGGAGAACATAGAAGCTAAAAAAGAATTTAAAACTATGTCACCCAGTTGCAGTGTGTGGCTCTTATTTATAGCCTGATTGATTTCTCTTAAAGAAGAGCAAAAGCTTTATACCTAGTGCCCTATTTTGATGCCTTTTCTTCTGTCCTCTAGCTTTCCTGTGTTGTCTGTCCTTCCAGGCCCCATTCAGCCACATCCCTGAAGCTCATCTCTTCCTTAGCACTCCCATGTTGAGTCAGCTTCCTGGGTGTGCTGGGAAAGTGTCTGTAAGAAATTCAGTGACTTTTTGTCCAAGTGATTAAGTGTTTTGAGAAGTGCCCAGATTTCTAATAGTGTTTTTCTGCCACCCTTTCAGACTTCCATTTGCTCCCTTCTTCCTAACTCTTAGCACTTCATTTCTGTACCTTTGGAATTCAGTCCCGCTTTGTTCCTGTCCTTCACATTTATCCATTTCTACCAGTTTGTCCCATCTCTCCTTAAAGCTTGCATATCCATGGTGGTCTGTTTCTGTGGGATTTAGCAGATGGGTATTTGCTTTGCCAGGAGGTCAGTGATAGGAATCTGGTTTTCCTTCCTATGGTGTATTCCTACAAGTGGCTTCAAGGTGCTGAATTTTTCCCTCATGTATATTACAGCCGTGGGGAATATGAAGTCGAAATCTTCCACATGGGCAGCTTCTCACGTTTAGCACATGGAAGGGCCCTCTTGTTCTGTCTTTTCCTCAAAATCAGAGCTTATGTAGAGCTTGATAGACATGGCTTATTGTACACCAGGAGTACTTGGTGATTCTTAGCTATGTTGCCCTCACACAGTTTGTTATTATTGCCTATGGATCTCACTAAGTTTTCAGATCTTTTAGATAAGCTAGGGAGATCTAGGGCTCTTCCCCAAAGGCCCTAGTTCATCAGAGAGAACTCTAGTCGTACCAGAGTCTACTGTTTTTTTAACTTCCTATCGTGATTCTGTACTTACACGTATGTCCTGCCATTATCTCACTTCATGGGCTTTGGAATAGCTGACAAATTTGTGCCTTCTCATTTAAGTGAATGGAAGCCATTGGTGACTACCGATTTCTCAACATGTTTCCGTTTTCTCCACCTTTCTCCTGTGTTCTCTTTTACTCATAAAGTACTTGAGTTTCTCAAGGGAAATGCAGCATAAGATGAATGGAGGGTGTTCCCTGCTGAACAGGGACAAATGCCGCAGGCTTCATCTTGGTCAGAGCAAGTAAGAGTGTGGTCCTGAGTCAGTGAGTGAGCCTGAAGGTTAGGTGGAGTTGCTTCATAGCTCAGCCTGAATCTTTCAGCTCTGCAGATGTAACTGGCTTTAGAGCCAGGCCATGTTCTTAACAGTATTTTCCCAGAGTCCTTTCTCCTACCTCACTTACTCACTCCCACCTGCAATTCTTAAGAACTTAGCTTCCAGGATGTCGGGCAAATCCCTTCCCCTCTATTTCCTGTTTGTGGTCTTCATTGAGAGAAGCCTGCCACAGGAATTCCTGGGGAAGTGATGGCTCCAGCTGCAGGGCTCCAGGGCCGTTAGCTCATTCCTGCAGTTGGGGAATACTGTGCTCCTTAGGACCTCCCTTCTGCTCTGGGGGCCCTTAGAAACTGTTACTTCTCAGAACAGTCGCTAGGACTCTGCCCCTGACTCCGTGCTTCGACTCTTCTCTATCTTCACAGACTGGAAATTATGTTCCTTCATGCCTCAGTCTGCTTGAATTTTCAAATTCAACATAAATCAAGGTTCATGACAAAATTAGCTTGGATGGATTCTTTTAACATATACAAAAATAGGGAAGAAAGAAAATTGGGGTCCTTCTGTTGGACAGCAGGGGGTGCCCTTTCCCTTTGCTTTATTGCCTGGCACTCCCTACTGCATTCAGCCATTTTAGACAGATTGTTTTTGCTCCCAGCTAACTCCATTTTGTGTTTGTGACGCAGGAAAAAAAAGAATTGGGCAAGGGAGGAGCCTGACAGGGGGAGGAGTGAGACAAGCTGAGCCACAGACCCCTTTACTCAGCACTTGATCACAAGGGATTGACTTGCTGCAGTCTGCCTGCATCCCAAGCCACAGATGCAGCACATCCCCGCCCTATGAACAAAGAACAGTCTGGCTACTGGACACCTAACCGTGACTGGTTGCTGACTTGTGAGATAGCAGGCGTGGCATCCCATTTCCCTCTTCAAGGATCTGAGCCTGAGTTTAGGCAGTTTTTTCTTACAGAGATCTTGATGCTGATTTTCTCAATTACAGGATCAGCTAAGGAAAGGTACCCTTTACACTCACTTGTCTGAGGTCAGATGCCCTAATGACTCCAGGAAAATAAATCTGACCTTTAAAAACAGTATTTATATTTTAAAAGGTAAAAAGCAAGCACACTCAAGCACATGTAATACATACACATATATATGTGAAGAGAGTATAAATACCTATGTATCCCCATCACTCAGTTTAAAAACTCATAGCTTGTTTCACCTCACTGCATCACCCTTTCCCTAGCTATACAAGTTATTTAAACCATATCCTACTTAGTTCTATCGTTTAATTCTTAAGTAGTTCAGAATGCATATCAAAAAATGAGGACTTATAAAAAAAAGAATTATGTTACCATTATCACATCTAAAAAAGTTACTTAATATCAGATATCCACTCACTGTTTCTCAAATTATTTTCTAGGTTTTTTTTTTTTTTAATAGTTTGTTAATCTGAAACAGAGCCAAATAAAGTCCCTGCATTACAGTTGGTTGATGTCTCTATAGGTTCCCCCTCCAGCCTACGTAGCTTCTTATTTTTTTTGTCTTGCAATTTGTCTGTAGGCTTAATTTCTTAGGAAAGAGGGAGGAAGCCTCAGGTTGGGACTGGGAAAAGACAGAGCCAGACTTCTCTTCATCAAGCACAGCTTCCCATCTTCACGATTTCCCCCAGAAGTGACGGGAGGGGAAGTTTAGGGGGATTGCTCTGCAACCTTCATAGAAAGGGCTGGAGTCTCTTACTGGGGAGTGGCTTGTTTCTCCTGACATGGTAGCTTGTTACCCAAAGTCTTTAGAGAAATGTGCAGACTCTTCTCAACAGAGTGGACCCTGCTCTTTCCTAGGAAAAAAAAAGGAGCACTTTTGAGCTTTGGGACACTGGATTTATCTTGCTGTGTGATAGCTGTGTCCTAGGGTGATTTCACATCCTCCACTTTATCTCCCAACCACTTTCCTTTTACTTCAGTGGCAGTGTTTCTCCCTGACCAGACCTAATGAGTTAGCCACACTTCCTAGACTGTCTCACAGAAAAATTGTAGTGTTGGTGACGGGCAGATGTCAAAATTCTTTCATGGCTTCAGCACTATGACCCCACTCTGGCTCATGACCTTTTTAAAGATTATCTTTTAAAGCTAATTTAAATGTAGATGATGAGGTGAAAGCTTTTGCCTGATGCTCTTTCTCTCCCTTCCGAAATAGGTCATTGACTGACAGAGAGCAGCTGCAGCACACGCTCTGTTCCCTTGCTCTGGGGGAGAGCACAGGGTACAGAAGGGAAGTTGACTTCTTGACAAGGCTGGCAGGACACTCGTAAAGTCTGCTCCTTCGAGACTAGGTTGGCTCCATGCCTAGTTTGGAAGCTGTAGTTGCCATTAGCAAAAGTGCTTAGGTCTGCTAAAGAAGTCAAGGTTGCAGCAACTAGAGTCATGGACACTGGCACTGACATGCTTTTCTACCTAAGAGTTGGCTGAGTGATAAGGGTCTCTTTTTTTTCTACTCTTGTCACCGGAGGGGCACAGTCATTTGAGGACAAGATTCTCCTCCTTCCCTCTTTGCTGAGGAGTTGTATATACACACTTATGGTTTTGTCCCATGTGAATTTCATACAATTCTACAAACTGAAATTAATCAGCTCTTGATGTCATTTATAGTGTGAGACCTGGTCTCAGTACTTTGTTATGGGCTTCCCCTCCTTGCCTTGGCAAAAATGAGAGGTGGAACCCAAGCAATAGTAAGTTTATTTGTTGAGTGTTATAATATCTGTATACTGATTGAGTACACCATTCCTACAGCAGGGCTGTGAAGGCTCCTAATGGGAATTACCCTGTCATTTCTGCATTTTGATTTTTTACCTTTATTTATTTTTTTAATGTTTTATTTATTTCTGAGAGAGAGAGAGAGAGAGACAGCGTGAACAGGGGAGGGTCAGAGAGAGAGGGAGACACAGAATCTGAAACAGGCTCCAGGCTCTGTGCTAGCTGTCAGCACAGAGCCCGATGCGGGGCTCGAACCCACGAACTGTGAGATCATGACCTAAGCCAAGGTCGGACACTTAACTGAGCCACCCAGGCGCCCCTACCTTTATTTTTTTATTTAAGTAATCTCTGTGCCCAACATGAGGCTCAAACTCCTGACCCCAAGATCAGGAGTCACATGCTCTACTGACTGAGCCAGCCAGGCACCCTTTGACTCGTTATCTTTACCACTGGTTGTCAGTGGGTCTCCCCCAACCTACTTAACCAGTGTCAAAGTTGAACCAGGGCCAGCTGTCTATGGATATGAAAATATTATAGGTGGCAGCTGGACTCATTCCTATCTTACCTTTCTCACAGTTCCCTGGTGGGCGACACTTTGAAAAATTTACACGTTAGATAACGTAACTACATTAACATGTCGAACTATTTTAGTTTTGTCCATGTTCGCTTGTAGTCTTGGTCTCTACTGTATAGGTAGCATTTATGTCGTTGTAATCAGTAGGGTGTGTGTGTAGCAGTTTTCTTTATTTCTTCATTTTCTTTGAAGTATACAAGTCATATGTGTACAAGTCAGTGAATTTTCACAGAGGTAAAAATGAAATTTATATCCATGTAGTGAACACCTGAATCAAGAAACAGAATATTCCTAAGACCTGGAAATTCCTTTTACCTCTTTGCAATTATAGCTGATCCCTAGTCCTCCCACCGTGGCCCAGAGTAAGTGTTATTGTGATTTCTAGCACCACAGATTTCTCTTACCTGGCCTCTTTGAGGTGTGTTTACTGGTTTTCTCACTCCTACGGTACACATTCATAAGTACCTTCAGAACTGCTAACGTTAGCCTTTGCAATGCACATCTACAAACCAGAGTTCAGGTTTTTTTTTAGGGCAAGCCTTGTTTGGTTCTTTTTGTTAGATGACTCTCATATCCATCAATTTCTGTCTGTCTCCAGCCCCACCATAACCAGACTGTGCCTTCATTTCTTATCTGAAATACTAAAACCTCATGACTTTAAAGGTTTTTATCAGTCTCATTGACAATCCTTGTGTGTTGTATAGTAATACTTTAAATACTATGCTTTTGCCTCTTAATTTAGAAAGGAAAGATTTTATCTTTTGCCTTTTTGCTAGGAAAGTGTGGATATTGATACTTAAACTACTGCCCTTCCCTTTCCTCTCCAGATTATCATTATCTAATTTTTAGGTATTTTAACGTTTAAACTTTTTAAAAATATAATATAAATACAGAAGGCTACATCAAGCAGATGTACAGCTTAGGGAATTATTATAAGGTGAATATGTTTGTAAATGCCATATGTAAGGAAAGACAGACTTTTCAGGGGCCCCTAGGAACCTCCGTGTTTCCCTTCCCTGCTAAGAGAAACCATTATCCTGACTGGTGTGATAATCACTTTCTTTTTTATCACCTAAGTTTATATTTTTGAATACTGTAGTTTTGCCTGTGTTTAAAAAAATTTTTTTTTAATGTTTATTTTTGAGAGAGTGAAACAGAGTGCGAGTGGGGGAGGGTCAGAGAGAGAGGCAGACAGAATCTGAAGCAGGCTCCAGGCTCTGAGCTGATGTGGGGCTTGAACTCAGAAACCGTGAAATCAGACATGAGCCGAAGTTGGATGCTCAATTGACTGAGCTACCCAGACGCCCCTGTTTTGCCTGTGTTTTTAAATGTCTTTGTCTCTCTTAATTTCTCCTTTTTTTCTTTATTTTTCTTGAAATTTGTTGTAAGAACTACGTTACTTGTCCTGTGGAGATTTCCATAATAATGGATTTTGTGATTTTATTTCCATAGTGTAGTTTGTATGTTTCTGTCCCCTGTATTTGCTGTAATTTGGTGAATGGATCTAGAAGCTTAATCAGAATCCAGCTCCATTTGTCTTTTGGCAAGACGTCCTCAAAATAGATGTTGGGTTCTTCTTCAGACAGCATATAATATCTGGGCATCCCTTCTATGTCAACAGCTGTCAGTTCTCAGTGTGTAGATCTGTTAGTTCATGAAGGTTGCAAATGGTCATATTTCAAACAAAAGGTCATTTCTTCTAGGTATTACTCCTTGTCACTTAGGTGTATCACAAAATGTCTTCTCTGACTCTCCCGCCTATCTTTGCACTTTGGTGTCTTGATGAATAGTTCTTTACATACCGTGCTTATATTTATCAGTCTTTTTCTTTATGGTTAATGCATATCGTGTGCTTTGTAAGAAATCGTTTAGTCATTCTAGTTTTGCCTTTGATGATGAACTTTTTAATATGTAATTGATTTGTTTACCTATGGATGCAACTTATTTCCAAGTCTCATCTATTGGGAAGTCTGTCTTTTTCCCAGTCATCTCACGTGCCCAGTCTGTTATATCAAGTGCTCTTCTATGCATGGGTCTGTGTTTTGGGCTATACTTTTGATTATTTTTGTCTGTCCTGATGCCAATACCACATGATCTTGGTTATTACAGCTTTATAGTACGTATCTATACAACCCATTTTTTGCTGCTCTGCCAAGAATGTCCTACCTTTGGCCCCTTGTATTTACATACACTTTTTAGAAACAGCTAATCAACTTAGTTTTATTCTGTTGAGTCTATAAATCAGTCTGGGACAAATTGACATCTTAGCATTATCAAATTTTTTTAAAAAATTTATTTATTTATCTTGAGAGAGGGAGAGAGCCTGCGTGCACACACGGGCAGGGGAGAGGCAGAGAGAGGGAGAGAGAGAATCCCAAGCAGGCCCAGCACTGTCAGCGCAGAGCCCAGTGCAGGGCTTGATCTCATGAACTATGAGATCATAACCTGAGCCAAGATCAAGATTTGGCTGCTTAACCAACTGAGCCACCCAGATGCCCCTGTTCATTTATCTTTTTAGATTCTACATATAATGTGGAGGGGCGCCTGAGTGGCTCAGTTGGTTGAGCATCTGACTTCAGCTCAGGTCATGATCTCACGGTTCGTGGGTTCAAACCCCGCATCAGGCTTTGTGCTGAACGCTTGCTCAGAGCTTGGAGCCTATTTTGGATTCTGTGTCTCCTTCTCTCTCTGCCCCTCCCCTGCTCATGCTCTGTCTTACTCTCTCAAAAATAAATTTTAAAAATGTAAAAAAAAAAAAAAATTAGATTCTACATATATGTGAAACCATGTGGTATTTGTCTTTATCTGACTTATTTTACTTCCATAATACTCTAGATCCATCCATGTTGTCATAAACAAGATGTCATTCTTTTTGTGACTGAGGAGTATTCCACTGTGTATATTTGTCCAGTCTTCTTTATTCATTCATCTGTGGATGGACACTTGAATTGCTTCCATATCTTGGCTATTGTAAATAATGCTACATTAAAGATAGGGGTGCATATATCTTTTTGAAATAGTGTTTGTGTTTTCTTTGGATAGACAGTTCTGGAAATACTGGATCATAGGTTACTTCGATGTTTAGTTTTTTTGAGGTTATCTCCATACTATTTTCCACAGTGGCTGCACCAGTTTATGTTCTCACCAGCCGTGCATGAGGGTTCCTTTTTCTCCACATCTTTGCCAACACTTGTTATTTCTTGTCTCTTTGATTTTAGTCCTTCTGACAGATAAAAGGTGACACCTCATTATGGTTTTAATTTGCATTTCCCTAATGATTTAGTAATGTTGAGCATCTTTTCATGTATTGTTAATGATCTGTATGTGTTCTTTGGAAAAATACCTATGCAAGCCTTCTGCCCAGTTTTAGATTATTTAGGGGTTTTTTTGTGTTGGGCTGTATAAAATATTTATATACTTTGGATATTAATAAACCTTCTGAGATCTCTCACTTGGAAATACTTTCTCACATTCAGTAGATTGCCTTTTTGCTATTTAAAAGCTTTCTAGTGTGGCAAAGTCTTGGTAGTTTATTTTTGCTTAGGTTTTCTGAGACAAGTGAAACAAATCTAGAAAAAAGTTGCTAAGGATGATGTCAAAGAGATTACTTCCTGTCTTCTAGGAGTTTAATGGTTTCAGGTCTCACATTTAGATCTTTAATCCATTTTGAGTTTATTTTTGTGTATGGTGTTCAAAAATTGGTCCACTTTCATTATACTGCATGTGGCTTTCCAGCTTTCCCACCATCGTTTATTGACGAGACTATCTTTTCCCCATTGTATATATGTCTTGTCTCCTTTGTCATAGATTAATTGACCCTCGGAATGTGTGTTTATTTCCAGGCTCTCTGTTGTGTTCTATTGATCATTGTGTCTAATTTTGTGCCAATACTCTACTGTTTTTATTTTTCTATCTTGAAATCTGGGGTTGTGATAACTCTAGCTTTGTTCTTTTTTGGGGTCTTTTGTGGTTTTATACAAATTTTAGGATTATTTGTTCTACTTGTCTACTTGTATTTTGATAGAGATTGCATTGACTCTGTAAATTGCTTTGGGTAGTATAGGTATTTTAACAATATTAATTTGTCCAGTCCATGACCATTATATGTCTTTCCTTTTGTTTGTGTCAACCTTATTTTTGAAGAGTGCATACTAGGGAACATGTAGAATGTCCCTCAGTTTGGGTTTGTCTAATGTGTCCTTGTGATTAGAATCAGATTATGTGTTTTTTGTGCTTTATATATTTTAATAGATTATTAAATCTATTTAATAGATTGTTAAATAGGTTGTATTGTTATTGGGTACATAGCAATTCAAAATACTTAAATTTCCCTGATAAACTAAAACTTTTATCATTATAGTGTGTTTCTTTCATCCTTTCTCTGTTTTTATTCTAAATATTTCTTTTATAAAACAGCATATATTTAGACTGTTTTTTTCTTTTTTCACTCCAGTTGACAATATTGGTCTTAACTAGAGCATATAGTCCATTTACACTTAATATAATTACTGAAATATTTGGGTTTAAATCTACCATCTTATTTTGTACTTTCTATTTATCCTGTCCTCTTATATGCTGATTTCATTCTGTTCAAAATATTTTCTCATTTCTAATGTGATTCTTTCCTGTTTCAGCATTATTTGGCTATTTTTTCAGTATCAAATAGTTGGGGATTTTTAGTTATCTTTTTTACTGATTTCCAAGTTAAAACTAGTGTGGTCAGAGAACACAGTTGAAAGATTTCTACCTTTTGAAATTTGTTGATGCTTGCTTTTACCCAGCATGTGGTGAATTTGGTAAATGTGCTATGGGTGCATATGTAAAAAAGGTGTAGTTTTCCATTGTTGGATGCAGTATTCTAATATATCAATTAGGTCAGGTTTGTTAGGTGTGTTCAGATTTTCTATATACTTTCCAAGTTTTTGTCTGCTTGTTTTATTAGTTACTGTACAAAAGGTCTTAATTTTTCCACAATGGCTATAGGTTTGCCCTTTCTTCTTTCTGTCAATTTTTACTTCATATATTTTGAAACTAAACTATTGGATGTGTTTAAATTTAGAATTAGCTTCCTTGTGGACTCTTTATCATTTTGAAATGTGTGTCTGTAAAAGCCAGTAGCATTATTAGAGATGAAATTTTTATCTGATAATAATGTAACTACAACAGCTTTCTTTTCATTGGTGTATCTTTTCCACTATTTACCCTTAACATTTGTGTCTTTATTTAAGATGTATTTCTTGTAAGCAGCACATAGTGTGTATGTTTTGTAAATCCAGTGTGATGATTTTAGTCTTTTCATTGCCAAGTATTTAATTCATTTGAATTCATATATCCCATATTGCTGTTTGTTTTGTGTGACTTTGTTCCAGTTTGTCTTTTTCTGTTTTTATCTTCTTACAGATTCATTTAAAACTTTTTTATTTCACATATATTTTGTTCTTAATTACAGTTTTTTACTATCTTTTAACAGGTACATTAGAAATCACACATGTGTGCTTGAGTTACTACCATCTAATACAAATTATGACTTTTACCACTTTCCAGATAATGCTAGAATTTTACAGTGTTTTATCTCTATTTACAACATTCCTTCTTTTTGAGTCATTGAAGTCATGTATTTTAATTCTACATGTTTTAGACTCCACAAACGTTTTTTACTATTATTCTGTAATGTTGATATTCACTTAAAAATACTTGTCTACTGTTTTTTGTCCCTACCTGTATTTCTGTATTTCTTTTTGTGATAATTTATCTTCCGCATGAAAAACACTCCCCTTATATTTACTTTAATTCAGGTCTACTGGTAATAAATTCTGTTTTTGTCTGTTTGTTTGAAGGTATACTATGTTCAACCCCCTACTACGTGGAGAATTTTTTTTTACTCTGGATTTTAGCAGTTTTTATTGTGATGATGTGCGACGTTGTGGTTCTTATATTATTCTTGGTGATTCTCTGAGCTTCTGGATTCTGTGTTGAAATCTTCCATCACTTTTGGAAAATTCACAGCTATTTTTCCTTCAAATGTTCCATCTTTTTTTTTTTTCCCCACGTTGGCACTCAGGTTCAGTACCAGTGAATATTACATTTAGCACTCCATTTTGTGTACTGTATGTGTGGGGGTTTTGTTTGTTTTGTTATTTTTAATAACTTTCTCTCTGCATTTATTCACCCTGTTTCTAGAGTGTAGGCTTTCTAGGGCTTTCACTTGTGATCCTGTCATATTCACCTTTACTCAGGATGTAGCCAAAATTTTGAGTTCTGAGCTCCTGCAGAGAGAGTCTCATCTGAAATTCCCTACATTGGGCAGAAGCTAAACCTTGATCACTGTCCATCCTTGCTGCATAAATTGATCAAACATGTTTTGGTTACCTCTCTGGAACAATTTCATCACTATCTTGATACTTCTTCCAAGTAACAAGGTGGTTTTTTAAACACTATACCAGCATTTTTAGATGTTTTTCATGGGACACTTGGCATCATTACTGGAAATGGAAATTCACATTTCTTTTCATATGTTACATGATAATTTTCACCACATTGGGAGATGAAAATGTTACATAATCGAACCAGTTTGTCTTTTACTTGATACCATCTTGATTTTGTGTTTTTTTAGAAAAGTTTTTAGTTAAAATTGTATTTTTTAATTTTTAACATTTAGCTGTTTAGTATGTCTGGAACTTACTTTTGTGTGCAGCATAAAGTTAGGTTCTAACGATTTTCCCTCAAAATGGATAGCACGTTGTCCCAACACTGTTGATTAGACCAGAAGTCAGCAAACTATGCCCAACCCATTTCTCTTAATAAAGTTTTGTTTGAACACAGCTATGTGCATTTGATTACATACTGCCTGTATCTTTCGTATTATGATAGCTGAGTTGAATAACTGAATCAGAAACTGTATGGCCCACCGAGCCTAAAATACTTAATTTCTAGTCACTTAAGAAAAAAACTATCAACCTGTTTTAGACCATTCTTTTTTCTTTGATTTTAGTTTCTACTTTGGCATATGCTAAATGTTTTGTGTCCATTTCTTTTTTTCACTTTGAATGTTCTTTCACTATTACTCTGTTAGAATTATTACAACATTAGACTACTGTATTTTATTCGTCCTAAAGCTACTATTTGTTCACCCAGGTTCATTGAGGTGCGGTTTGCATATTGTAAAAATTACCCTTTTTTATGTGTACGGTTATTTCAATTTTAATTTTGTTAAGATTTCTTTCTTTTTTTTTTTTATATTTTTATTTATTTCTAGGAGAGAGAGAGACAGAGTGAGCAGGGGAGTGTCAGAGAGAGAGGGAGACACAGACTCTGAAACAGGCTCCAGACTCTGAGCTGGCAGTCAGCACAGAGCCCGACGCGGGGCTCGAACCCACGAACCGCGAGATCATGACCTAAGCGGAAGTCGGATGCTTAATCGACTAAGCCACCCGGGCGCCCCTAAGATTTATTTCTGAGAGAAACAGGGTGTAAGCTGGGGAGGGGCAGAGAGAGAGGGACACACAGAATCTGAAGCAGCCTCCAGGCTCCGAGCTGTCATCACAGAGCCCAATGGCGGGGCTCAAACCCACAAACCATGAGATCATGACTTGAGCTGAAGTCAGATGCTTAACTGACTGAGCCACCCATGCACCCCACAGTTCTTTGAATTTGGGCAAACGAATGCAGCCATGTAACCTCCACAGTCAAGATAGAGAACACTTTTATTACTTCAGGAAGTTCCCTCCTCCACATTTTTCTATCCCCTGTCATCACTGCCAGGTCCTGGCAACCAGATTTTTCTTTATCCAGTTTTATCTTTTCCAGAATATCATATAAATGGAATCATAGATTAAGTAACCTTTTTTTTTTATTTTAAATGTTTTTATTTATTTCTAGGAGAGAGAGAGAGAGAGAGAGAGAGACAGCTTGAGCAGGGGAGGGTCAGAGAGAGAGGGAGTCACAGACTGAAACAGGCTCCAGGCTCTGAGCTGGCAGTCAGCACACAGCCCGACGTGGGGCCCGAACCCACGAACCGCGAGATCATGACCTAAGCGAAAGTCGGACGCTTAACCGACTAAGCCACCCAGGCGCCCCAGATTAAGTAACCTTTTAATCCTGGATTCTCTGACTTGGCAAAAGTATGTGAGATTTTTTCAAGTTGTTGCATACAGGTTTATTCCTTTTTATTGCCAAGTAGCATTCCATTATATCCATTCACTGGTTGATGGACATTTGTGTTGAATTCAGCTTGGGGCAGTTATGAGTAAAGCCAATAGAAACATTGCATACAAGATTTTGTCTGGACATAATATGTTTTCATTTTTCTTGGGCAAATACCAAGGAATGGGATCATTGGGTCATTTGTTACAGTAAATACATTTCTTAAAGTGTAAGAAACTGCCAAGAATGGACCAAGAAACTGGTCCATTATATATTTGTATTCATATAGGTGTGTGTGTATGTAATGAAGAATAATTCACATCCCAGAAGATTCACTCTTAAAGCAAGAAATAAATTTTAAATTGGTAGCCTCTGTCCTTCCTCCCAAAAAGTCCTGGCTTAGTATACATTGGGGCACCTGGGTGGCTCGTCTGTTAAGCATCCGACTTCGGCTCAAGTCATGATCTCACGGTTCGTGGGTTCAAGCCCTGCATCGGGCTCTGTTCTGACAGCTAGCTCGGAGTCTGGAGCCTGCTTTGGATTCTTTGTCTCCCTCTCTCTCTGACCCTCCCCTGCTCATGCAGTCTGTCTGTCTCTCTCTTTCTCTCTCTCTCAGAAATAAATAAAATATTTACAAAAAATTTTTTTAATAAAAATAAAAAGAATCTGTATGTATCACTTTGCCCACACTCCATTGATGAGAATTAATCATATGGTTACTCCCAGATGAAGATGGGCTGGGAAATGATGGTCCCTACCTGGACCATCATTTCCCAGGACAAAATCTCCGCATCGTTGAAAGGGAGCAGATACTGTGGTAGACAGCTCTCTGGGCCACAGCCCAGACTAACCCAGGGGCTTTTGTAGAGATAAGCCATTCTCTGTGGCCGAAATGATGTTTCAAAGAAGGCCATGGTATCACGCATTCTGAAAAACTGAACCTAGAGAAATATGTTCAAAAGGATACTATTTAAGACTAAACAGCCATTTAAAAAAAAAAAAAAAAAGCTAAGCCAAGCAGGCAGATAGAGATCCTTCAAGTTAAAGGCACTCTAGACATCTTATCACACAAAATATTTCACAGGTGCTCAGAAGGTTAGCATGTGTGTTGCCTCTCCTTTGAGACTAACCTCTTCAGACTTCATTATGATGTTGGTATGTCCCTTTCTCCCTTTGCACTAGCAGCCAAAACCATCTTGTGGCTAAAATGAAGCAGAGAAAAATCAAGAAACACAGGCTACCTCACTTATTGGTAAACTGTAAAAGATCTCAGAGAAGATTACTTCTAAATCATTACAAAAGCTTTTTTTTTTTTTTAAATTTTTAAAAATGTTTTTACTTTATTTTTGAGAGTGAGAGAGCACGAGTGGTGAAGGGGGCAGAGGGACAGGGATACAGAATTTGAAGCAAGCTCCAGGCTCTCAGCTTTCACCGCACAGCCTGATGTGGGGCTCGAACTGAGGACGGTGAAATCATGACCTGAGCCGAAGTCAGACACTTAACCAACTCAGCCACCCAGGTGCCCCATAAAAGCATTTCTATATTGATTACTCTCAAGATGTCAGTCTTGGTGGAGAGCTTTTTCCAGCTAATTAAATTTATCCTTTTTACAGCCAAAACTTGCTTTTAAAAATTAAAACATTAGGGGGCGTCTGGGTGGTTCAGTCAGTTAAGCATCAGACTTTGGCTCAGGTCATGATCTCATGGTTCCTGGTGGGTTCGAGGCCGCATTGGCACTATGCTGACAGCTCACAGCCTGGAGCCTGCTTCAGATTCTGTGTCTCCCTCTCTCTCTGCTCCTCCCCAGCTTAGGCGTGCATGCTCACTCGCGCTCTCTCTCTTTCTCTCTCTCAAAAATAAATACTTAAAAATTAAAACATTAGGAACTTTCAAACAACAAAAAAATTTCTTAAAGTGTACAGTTCCGTGGTTTTTTTTTTGTATATCACAGAGTTGTACGACCTCTGGTACTGTCTCATTCTGGAACATTCTACACACACACACACACACGAAACCCTGAATCCATTGGCAGTCACTCCTCACCTCCTCTTCCCCCAATTTGGACAATCACTAATCTGGGTTTTGTTGCTATAGATTTGCCTTTTCTAACCTCTTGTGTCCATGTAATCATATAATATATTCCCTTCTGTGCCTTTTTTTTCACTAGTAATGATGTTTTCAAGGTTGACCCATGTTGTAGCATTTATCAGCTTTTCATTCCAGATTATGGCTGAAAAATATTCTTTTCGATATACCACATTTTGTTTTTCCATTCATCAGTTGATGGACATTGAGTTGTTTCTACATTCTGGCTCTTATGAATAATAGTGTTGTGAACACTTTCCCTTTTTTTTTTTTTTAATTAAACAAAACAATTTGAAATAAAGTACTGATGACATAGCCCCTTACCCCTAAATTCTTTATTTAATATGCCTTTCCCACGTGTATGAATATTCTTTTTTATAACCACAGTGCAGTTAATCACATTTAGGAAATTAATCAGTATAATACTGTTAGCTAATAACCCATGTTAACATTTTACTGATACAATTTGTGATTTTACTTATCTTTAAGAAAATTTTTTTAATGTTTGAGAGAGGGAGAGACACAGAGCATGAGCCGGGGAGAGGCAGAGACAAAGAGGGAGACACAGAACCTGAAACAGGCTCCAGGCTCTGAGCTGTCAGCACAGAACCCAATGCAGCACTCGAAGTCAGGAACAGTGAGATCATGACCTGAGCCCAAGTCAGAGGCTTCACCAACTGAGCCACCCAGGCACCCCTGTGATTTTACACATTTTAATTACCAATTTTTTATTGAGGTGAAATTCACATAAAATAAAAATAACTAAAATAAACAATTCATTGGCATTTATAAAGTGAAGTAGAAAATGTTCCGTCTTCTATTTTTTGGAAGACATTATATAAAATTGGCATTCATTTTGTAATGTCCCTTTTTGTCTACTTATTTTCTTTGCCCTGATGTAATATATAGATGCTTTTTTTTTTTAAGTTTATTTATTTATTTTGAGAGAGAGAAGGTGGCCGAGAGACAGAGAGGAAGGAGAGAGCATACCAAGCAGGCTCCATACTGTCAGCACAGAGCCCAATGTGGGGCTCCATCCCACAAACCATGAGATCATGATCTGAGCTAAAATCGAGAGGCAGACCTTTAACCAACTGAACCAGCCAGGGGCCCTTAGATACTGCTTTTTTTAACTTTTGCATGGTGTATCTTTTTTTCAGCCTTTCACTTACAACCTACCTCTGTCCTTGTTTTGAATTAAATTCATAGACCGGCATATTTTTGGGTCTTTTGTTAATCTTTTCGGGCATTGTTTTGTGTCTGCCTGAGACAGCCCATCAGTATCACTATCATCAAGGAGTGCCTGGAGGTTTTGAGCCCTGCTACTTGTAACAAGCTCCCACACAACATAGGGAGCCCCCACACATATTTTCCCAAGCAGAACCAGTGCTGAAGCTGGTTCTTAATGATTGTAAGATGTGCTTCACCAACAGTTATCAGGGAGCTTTGAAAGAGATTTTATTGCTCACAGGTCCTGGAGTGTGCAGGGCACACCTGGGGTCACACAGCAAAGTCTCTGGTAGATGGAGAAACGGACAGAGAAAGGCTAGCCCTGGAGTTCTGCTTTTGTCAGGGTCTAGGGTGGCGTACCTAGGGTTTTGCTGTTGACTCTACTGGTGAATTTAAAACATAACAGCAAGAATTAAATTGGAGGAAGAGAAAAGCATGGTCAGTCAGTTACTTGAGGTCACTTCTTTGGAAAAGTGCCTCTTCTGCCCATTTCTTCACTGGATTATTTGATTTTGGGTGTTGGGTTTGGTAACTTTGTAGATTTTGGATACTAACCCTTTATTTGATGTGTCATTTCAAATCTTCTCCCATTCCATCGGTTGTTTTTTAGTTTTGCTAATTGTTTCCTTCCCTGTGCAGAAAAAAGCTTTTTATCTTGATGTGGTCCCAATAGTTTATATTTGCTTTTTATTTCTCTTGACTCTGGTTACATGTCAAGTAAGAAGTTGCTTGCTGTGGCCAAGGTCAGAGGTTGCTGCCTGTTCTCTCTGTGGGATTTTGATGGTTTCCTCTCTCACATTTAGGTATTTCATCCATTTTGAATTTATTTCTGTGTATTGTGTAAGAAAGTGGTCCAGTTTCATTCTTCTGCATGTTGCTGTCCACTTCTCCCAGTACCATTTGCTGAAGAGACTTTTCTTTTTCCTTTGGATACTGTTTCCTGCTTTGTCGAAGATGAGTTTGCCATATGTTTGTGGTTCCGTTTCTGGGTTCTCTTTTCTATTCCATTGATCTCTGTGTCTGTTTTTGTGTCAGTACCATACTGTCCTGATGATTATAGCTTTGTAATACAAAGTCCAGAATTGTGGTCTCTGTGTCTGTTTTTGTGTCAATACCATACTGTCTTGATAATTATAGCTTTGTAATACAAAGTCCAGAATTGTGATGCCTCCAGTTTTGGTTTTCTTTTTCAACATTACTTTGGGTATTTGGGTCTTTTGTGGTTCCATACAAATTTTAGAATTATTCTAGCTCTGTGAAGAATACTTGTGCTATTTTGATAGGGATTGCATTGAATGTGTAAATTGTTCTGGGTAATAATGACATCTTAACAATATTTGTTCTTCCAATCCATAAGCATGGAATGTTTTTCCATTTCTTTGTGTCGTCTTCAATTCCTTTCATAAGCTTTTTATAGCTTTCAGTGTACAGATCTTTTACCTGTTTGGTTAGGTTTGTTCCTAGGTATTTTATGGTTTTTGGTGCAATTATAAATGGGATCAATTCCTTGAAAATTCTTGGTGCTGCTTTATTATTGGTATATAGAAATGCAACCTATTTCTGTACATTGATTTTATATCCTGAGACTTTGATGAATTCATGTATCAGCACTAGCAGTTTTTTAGTGGAGTCTTTTGGGTTTTCCATGTAGAGTTAATCATTTTATCTGTGAAGAGTGAAAGTTGACTTTTTCCCTGTCAGTTTGGATGCTTTTTGTTTCTTTTTGTTGTCAGCTGAGGCTAGGACTTCCAGCACTATGTTGAACAGCAGTGGTGACAGTGGACATCCTTGTCATGTTCCTGATCATAGGGGGAGAGCTTTCAGTCTTTACGCATTGAGGAGGATATTAGCTGTGGGCCTTTCATATATTGCTTTTATTATATTAAGGTATGTTACTTCTATCCCTACTTTCTTGAGGGTTTTTTTTTTTTTAATCAAGAAAGGATGCTGTGTTTTGTTAAACGCTTTTTCTGTATCTACTGAAAGGATCATAAGGCTCTTATCCTTTCTTTTATTAATGTGATGTATCAAATTATTGATTTGCAAAAATTTAACCAACCCTGTAGCCCAGAAATGAATCCCACTTGATCACTGTTGAATTCGATTTGCTAGTACCTTGTTTAGAATGTTTGCATCCGGTTTCATCAGGGATACTGGCCTGTAATTCTCCATTTTAGTGGGGTCTTTGTCTGGTTTAGGAATGAAGGTAATATTAGTTTCATAGAATGAGTTTGGAAGCTTTCCTTCCATTTCTGTATTTTGGGAACAATTTGAGAATAGATATTAACTGCTTTAAATGTCTGGTAGGCCATCTGGCCCAGGATTCTGATTTGTTGGGAGGTTTATGATAACCAATTTGATTTCCTTAGTGCTTATGGGCCTGTTCAAATTTTTCGATTTTTTTCCTGTTTGTGTTTTGGTAGTGTGTGTGTGTCAAGGAATTTGTCCATTTCTTCCAGATTATCCAGTTTGTTGGTATATCATTTTTCATAATATTCTCTTAAATAGTTTGTATTTCTGTAGTGTTGGTTGTGACTCTTTCTATTTGGGTCCTCCCTCTTTTCTTCTTGAGAAGTCTATCAATTTTGTTTATTCTTTCAAAAAAATATTTTGCTCTTAGTTTCATTTATCTGGTCTACTGGTTTTATTATTATTATTTTTGGATTCTATATTGTTTATTTCTGCTCTAATCTTTATTATTTCCCTTCTTCTGCTGGCTTTGGGCTTTATTTGCTGCTCCTTTTTTAGCTCCTTTAGGTATGAGGTCGGGTTGTGTATTTGGGACCTTTCTTGCTTCTTGAGATAGGCCTGAATTGCAATGTACTTTCCTCTCAGGACCACCTTTGCTGCATCCCAAAGTGTTTGGACTTCCGTGTTTTCATTTTCATTTGCTTCCATGTATTTTTTAATTTCTTCTCTAATTTCCCAGTTAACTCACTCATTCTTAATAGGATGTTCTTTAATCTCCATGCATTTGGGTGCTTTCCAAATTTTTTCTTGTGGTTGATTTCAAGTTTCATAGCCTTGTGATCTGAAGATACACATGGTATGATCTCAGTCTTTGTACCTGTTGAGGGCTAATTTGTGACCCAATATATCTAGTAAGTCCATCTGGTCCAGTTTGACATTCAGAGTTGTTGTTTCCTCGTTGATTTTCTGCTTAGATGATCTCTCCATTGGTGTGCGTGGAATATTAAATTAATAATCTCCTACAATTATGGTGCTATTATTAGTAAGTTGGCATATGTCTTTGATTTATATATTTGGGTGCTTCTGAGTTGGGAGCATGAATATTTACAGTTGTTAGTTCTTCTTGAGGGATGGACACCTTAATCATGATGCCCTTCTTCATCTGTTACGGTCTTTGTTACAAAATCTGGTTGTCTGATATAAGTATGGATACTCCAGCTTTATTTTGACATCCATTAGCCTGGCAGATGGTTCTCCACCCCTAACTTTCACTCTGCAGGTGGCCTACAAGGTCATCAGTCTCTTGTAGACAGCATATAGATGGATCTTGTGTTTATTGTTTTTGTTTTTTTAATCCATCCTGATACCCTATGTCTTTTGATTGGGCCATTTAGTCTATTTACATTCAGAGAAATTATTGAAAGATATGATCATAGTGCCATTGTGTTATCTGTAGATTTCATGTTTGTGGTGATGTCCTTCTGGTCTTTTGTAGTCTTTTCTGCTTTCTACTCACAGAGTTACCCCCTAGGATTTCTTGCAGGGCAGGTTTAGTGGTCATGAACTCCTTTAGTTTTTGTTTGTCTGGGAAAGTCTTTCTCTCTCCTGTTATTAATGACAGCCTTGCTGTATAAAGGATTCTGGGCTGCATATTTTCCCTGTTCATCACATTGAATATTTCTGCCATTCCCTTCTGACCTGCCAAGTTTCAGTGGACAGGTCTGCTACTACCCTTATGTATTTACCCTTGTAGGTTAAGGACCTTTTGTTTTCAGAACAAGATGGAGGAAAACAACAATTCTAGCTGTTTTCAGAATTCTCTTTTTCTTTGTATTTTGCCGGCTTTGCTATGATATGTCATCATGTTGACCTGTTTTTGTTAATTTTCAAGGGCGTTCTCTGTGCGTCTTGGACCTGGAGGCCTGTTCATTTCATGGGATCACTTATTTCTCTGTGTCTCCTCTCATGATCTAATAATTTCCTTTTCCCTCTCTTTTTCAGCTTCATTATTTTCCATAATTTTCTCTTCTACTTCACCTATTCTCTTTTCTGCTTCTTCAGTCCTCACTGTCATTATATCTAGTTTATTTTGCATCTCGATTATAGCACTTTTTAATTCATCCTAATTCTTAGGTCTTAGATCTCTGTAGCAAGGGTTTTTCTGGTGTCTTCTATGCTTTTTTCAAGCCCAGGTATTAGTCTTAGGACTGTTATTCTAAATTCTTGTTCACATATATTGTTTATATCTGTTTTGTGCATTTCTCTGGCTGTGATTTCTTCTTGACTTTTCCTTTGGGAAGAATTCCTCTGTCTTGTCATTGTGGCTAAGTTTCCTCCATCTTGTCTTTTGCCTATTAAAAAAATTTTTTTTAAGAAAAAAATTTTTTTTAAATGTTTATTTCTAGGAGAGAGAGAGAGAGAGAGAGCGTGAGCAGGGGAGGGTCAGAGAGAGAGGGAGTCACAGACTGAAACAGGCTCCAGGCTCTGAGCTGTCTGCACATAGACCACCACGGGGCTCAAACTCCCAAACGATGAGATCATGACCTGAGATCACCCAGGTGCTCCTGTTTTGTTTTGTTTTGTTTTGTTTTTTAACATCATATATCTTTCTCTTTGCCTGTATAAAATGAGAGCTTTACTTTTACTTTTTTCCTTTCCTGTTTCTAAGTTTTTATAATACAGTCTGGATGTTTGAAGTTTCCATTTTTATTTGACTACTCATAATTTCCATTTTCTTATGTGATCTGTCTTTAGTATATCTCTGACTCTCCCAGCCCCTCCCTCCCTCTATATAGCCACAATGACCTTTTTGCTTTGCTTTGGACACACCTAGCCTACTCCTTTCTCAAACCTTTTTATTTGTTGTTCTGTCTCCCTGGAATGCTTCCTCCTCTCCCCAAAAATATTCATGTAGCTTGTGCTCTCACTTTCTAAAAGGTCTTTTCTCAAAAGTCACATTCTAGGACCTTCCCTGATCCCCCCCCCCCCCCCCCCCCAAGATATAATCCAGTCTCCATGAAATTCCCATATTCTGTTCCCTACTTGATTTTTTTCCCCACAAAACTATGACCTGCGAACACACTATTTTATGTCTTAACTGTCTATTCCTTTTTATTAGAATATGAGTTCCATGCAGGCAGGAATCTTTATTTCATTTGCTGTTTTATTCACAGTGTCCAGAATGATCTGGCACAAACCTTCTTTGAGTTGGAACTATCTGGTCAAAGGATGAGATTTCTAATAGCTCTTGGTCCTTTTTGCCATGTAACTTCCTTTTTTGTTTGCTGTATTTCTTATTTATTTGCACCAGACAGTGCTTTTTTGTGGTTTAATGAAAATTTAAACAGTATACTAGCAAGTTATTCACTGTAATACACTTCTGTATTCCAGCCCCTCATTCCTCTGCTCAGAGCAACTAGCTTTGTCATGTTCTTGACCTTCCTTGTGGAGATATTCCCATGGAGCTTCCTAAAAAGAACTGTTGCCAGGTTACCCTATAGGACAGAATATTTTACAATTCTTTCTGTCCAGAACATTTGTTGTTTCCCTTTCTGCTTCTCAATCCTCCTCAATAGCCAGTGTCACCCATTTCTTAGAGAATGTTACTGTCATGCTAACTGCTAAGAGAGTGAGATAATAAAATATTATTTTGTCCATGCTCTTGAAGTTAAAAATGTTGGCGGGATGGGAAAGTATCCACACTTAAAAAGTAACAGAGGGTTGGGGCGCCTGGCTGGCTCAGTAAGTGAAGTGTGCAACTCTTGATGTTGGGGTTCTGAGTTTGAGCCCCACATTGGGTGTAAAGATTACTTAAAAGTAAAATCTTAATTAAAGGGGTGCCTGGGTGGCTTAGTCGGTTAAGCGTCCGACTTTCGCTTAGGTCACGATCTCGCGGTGGTTCGTGGGTTCGAGCCCCGCGTCGGGCCCTGTGCTGACTGCCAGCCCAGAGCCTGGAGCCTGTTTCGGAGTCTGTGACTCCCTCTCGCTCTGAGCCTCCCCTGCTCACGCTGTCTCTCTCTCTCCCTCCTAGAAATCAATAAAACATTAAAAAAAAAAAAAAA